>NC_034608.1:51443311-51503979 GCF_900095145.1 Mus pahari
CCCCCCCCCACACACACACACTTCACAGCCCATCCGCAGGTCTATCAAGGCGTGGGATTCTGAAGACGTGTAAGTCAGACGGCGGAGTTATTAAACCCCGCGTCGTCAATTCTAATTAATGCCGCGAGCCACCTGGATATTTAGTGGCTGGAAACAAAATCAATTTGGGTTATGAAATTGAATTTACATACAGCTGGCATGATAAATCAGTGGCATACTGCAAGGTAGCCCACTTCTCTGTAGTCCGGGGATAGAATTCCTGTTTGCATTGTCATCTGGGTATTTTGTAAATTTCGAAATTAACCCAGAACTGTTGGTCTTCCCAGAAAGGGCACGGTGGCAGGGAGAGTGCTTGCAAACCTCAATTCCCACTGTAGCTCGGGCATGAAAAGAAAATGTAATTTCTGTATTTTTGTTTATAGCTGCTTCAGTTTAATTCATGGTTTGCCGTACTCCACCCCACCCCCAGTGGAACGGGGGGGGTACCCTAAATGTCTAATTTGGTTTGAGTTGAATGTCTGATTTGATCCTTTAAACAGAGTCTTCAAGGAAGGCTCAGACTTCTAGGAAAACAAAAACAAAAACAAAAAATACAAATAAAAAAAACCCCAAACCGCCTTGAATCTCAGGTTGCCTCCCCTACTGCTGACTGTGAATCTTTCTGGGTGACATCTGGTATATGGAGGCAACCTGTGGACCTCCTGGTGCAGGAACTGTGGCCTCAGGCTGACCTCTCATTCCCTACCTCAGGAGTTGGGTTACTATGCTCCAGCTAAGGCCCAGGCTCCCCGAAGGTGCTCAGGCCCCTGTGAAGGCCCCATAGAAAAGGGTCCTGTGTGGGAAGACAGATGGACTGCTGTGGCACACCTACCCACACGCTATTTGCATATGACCACTGTCCTATGCTGTTTTTTACAAATAAACTTGAGGCAAGAAAAAAAAAAAAAAAAGGTCTCTCAAGGAGCATGTGTTGCTAGCCTATGGCACTGTTGGAAGGGGGTGGACCTTTAAAAGGTGGAGTTGGGCGAGAGGAAGGTAGGTCACTGGAGAGATGCCCTTGAGGGAACACTGAGGAAATAGTTCCTTTCTTGTCTTGTAAGGTAAACAGTCTGCTCTCTCATGTGCTATATGTGCCATGGTCTTCTGCCTCATGGCAGCTGAATGACAAGAAGACCAACTGACCACGGGCTGAACCTGCCAGACCTGTGAGCTAACACAAACTTTTGAGCTCTTAGCTCAGGCATTTTATCAGAGTAATAGAAAGCCGTCTAGCGCGGCATGCAGTCTGAGTGTCGGTCGGATTTTCGTGTATTGGTGCTGTCTGTCTTCAGTCTGCAGTGAGGGACATGCTCTGTTGTTAAGCCCTACCCAAGCAATCCTTGATGACGAAAGGGAAGAAGAAGATAGAAGAGGGTCAAGATAGTGCTTATATTGGGCGAGGTCTCACTGCATAGCCCAGGATGCCCATGAATGTGTGATCATTCTGCCTCAGTTTCCAGAGTGTTAGAGTACAGCAGGTGCCATCATACCTAGCTGGAATTGTGAACCCAGGACAATCACCTGGCTTTGAGGGCAATGTCTTGTGGCATGAGTCCAGGATTCTTTTTAAAATTTTTGACATTATAATTGAATTACAGCACTTCTCTCTCCCCTCCCTCCATCTCCACCTCTCTTCTCACCCTCAAATTCATGGCCTCTTTGTTCACTAATTGTTATCACCTGCATCTATATCTATACCTATCTCTAGATATCACAGATATCACACACACACACACACACACACACACACACACACACATTGTTCAGTCCATATAATACATGTTTTCAGGACTGATTGGCACCAAAGTCTAATTTTTGAATGTCACAAACTAATTATTACCCCTGCCCATTCGGTTTGCATTCATTCTGAAAAAGTCTGCTGTTTTTAGGCACACAGACACCTCTAGGTGCCTTGAGCAATGGAAGGTGACATCAACATATTCAGAAACTCAGGAGAAACACACATGAGTGACCGTTTCTGTCCAGATAGGTCAGACTGTATTATAGTTTACAGAATGTACTTCATCAGTAGCATTATGAAAACATCAATGATGTGTGTGTGTGTGTATGTGTGTGTGAGATAGTTAGTTAGTTAGTTGAGTTAGTTGTCACACATCAAAAAAGAGAGGCCATTATAGACTAAATAGCTTGGAATAGGATGTATAGGATCCTATAAAGCTTTGAGATTGTATTCGCAGATACAGCACAACATTTATATAGTTCAAAGGTTATAAAAAGGCAAGTGGGATTAAGCAGTTTCAACTTAAATATAGCAATTCTGGGAGAATATGAGGAAAACAAGGACTAGCATTAAACTCAGCCTGAAGACTGCCTTTAAAAGTAATAATGTGGGCAACACAAAGTACTTACACCTACACAAACAAAGTAGAAAGGAAGTGTCTGCAGGCTTTGCTGGGAGGGGAGCAGGATTGGTGAGATAGGAGGGCCTAGTGAGTGTTGGGAGTGGCATCGTGAAAATGGCTTCTTTTGAGAAATCTAGCTTCCTCTGAACCGGCTGTGTGACCCCAGTTAAGGGTGCTTCAAGTGACTTCTCATTTCAAAGGAGCCAGTGGAGGTCCTCCCAGGCTCATTGCAGGCAGAGCCTTGGTATAGACAGGGAGAGTGGGGGGTGGGATTGAAAAAAACATCACCAATGGGATCCCTCCATCCACTGATGACAGAGTCACCTGGAGCCCAGGAGAGCTGTGGTCCAGGAATGAAACAATGTTGAGATGCTGTCTGTAGTTGACTGAATAATGGCCTCCAAGACATGATGTCTGAGTCCCAATTCTTGGAACCCAGGTTCAAAGTTAAAGGAAAGAAACAGGGCTTTTGTCAAAGCAATTTAGGCTAAGGATTTTGAGGCGGTGAGATTATCCTAGATCAAATGAGTAGACCCCAACTGCCATCTCCACTGAAGATATGATGTGATCTGTCTACTCATGCTCCACCGCCATGGACTCCACCTACTCACTCTCCACAGCCGCCATGCCTTCCCTGATGTGATGGTCTGTCTCTCTTCTTATGCCACGAGCCAGAATGACCCTTTCCTTCCTGGAGCTGCTCTGTATGATATTTTGCTGAGCAGTGTGAGAAGTAAGGGCTGTAGAATTTCATTACTGTGAAAACGATGAGCCCAAAGACCTTGATGTTCATGGGGGTCTCAGTCACTTGATGAGGACCATGTTCTGCTCTGTGTACACTCACATGGCATCCCTGTGAGCTACAAAGTTTTGATTCAACTAAGAAAAATAGTTTACCTTGAAGTTACAGAGACAGACAGACAGACACACAGTGAGTCCAGAGTCATGGAGTTAAAAGACTTGGGAGCAAAATAACCTCACTCCCCTTCTTTTTAACTCCAGCTGTACTCTCTGGACAATGCTTTCAGCTTAGCAGGTCTTAATTTATCCTTGCCTGGTCCTGTGCTCATGGACAGAATACCATGGCTGGACTTTGGGGTCCAGATTGAGGACGGACTTTCCTGCTTCAAATAATTGATTATAAAATCCCCTCGCAGGAGTACCCAGTAGCTTGGATCTCGGTGGCTCCAGATGCAGTCCAACTGACAGCCAAGATTCAACCGTTGCAGGTAGCTGCATATTTTGTTTTAAGTTGCTGCGTATCTTTCCCAGAGTAGCTGGAGCATTTTTTTGTTTTTCTCATCACCAACAATGCATGAATGTTTCAGGTCTCTCTGCATATATTTTAAGGGACAGTGTGACATAACTGTGAACTTAACCTTTGTTGGCGTACCCTAGGCGATGGCGCTCTGATTCTGAAAATAACAGTTGGGCTGTTTGAACCATTCAAAAGCAGCAAGATGCTGCTTGGCTAGCCTGGTCTGGCCCCTCAGCAGTGGTGAGGTACTGGGGACCAAAAGGCACCCCTGGGGTCTTTGGATGGCCCGGGTCCCTCCCAGAGGATTTCTTGTCTATAAGTCAGGGCTGTGGAAGTGTTGTCTTTGGTTTTGAGCAACTTTTGCCATTGTGGATGTAAGGGCCTCTTTATTTTGGGGGGTGGGTGAGCTCAAGCACAGAAGTTACTATTAAAAGCCCAAGCTGCATGGAGGGCTGAAAGTGGCGATGGCAACGTAGAGAAAATGTTGTCTTCTAATTCCCAAGAACAGAGCCAGATGGAGGAGCCTAGCTGAGAATGGGAGGTAGGGGTGGGGTGGAGAGGGGGAGTGAGGCTAGGATCGAAGCCAGAAAAGAGGTGGCTTCCCAAAGAAAACCCCATACCAGTTGCTGAGGGGGGGATGGGTGCCTTCCATCAGAGCTATAGAAAGCTCAGCTATGGGTCAAGCTATGGGCTTTGTGTCCAAATGTCTTGGTTCAACCCTGCTTCCCACCCTATGACCATTAGCAGTGATGGCTGGTCTCAACTTGATTGATGGAGAAGTGCCTAAGGTGTTTGTAAAGCATAACCCTGAATGTGTCTATGGGGGTGCTTCTAGAGAAAGTTAGGTCTTGGGAGTTGTACCTAATGAAAGGTTTACTCTGTAGTGGATTAAAATGCCATAGACTGTTAGGAGGTGGTGGAAATGTGGGAGGTATTGTCTGATTGGCGGAAATTCATCACCCGGGGCGTATACTTGATGGCTACTTCTTGCCTTTCTTTCTTGCCATGATGCTATTCTGTGTTTTATCCACCATGATGTCAGCCATCGTGACCCACCATCCTGGCCAAAACGGACTGAAATCTTAGGAACTATGAGGTGATATAATTCTCTTTTCCTTGTTTTCTCAGGTGTTTGGTCACAGCTAGGCAAAACTAAATAATAAACCACCTATGCAAATTAGTCCAGTTTGTTTGACTTTTTCAGGTCTCAGAGCTCTTAGCTCCGAAATAGGGTTGCTAATAGCGGGCTAAGAATTTACACTGAGGATGACTGGGGACAGTGCATGTAATGTCCTCAGAATGGTCCTCAGATTTGCCTACGAAGCAGAATTACCGGGAGATCTTTAAGGAGCTCCAAAGGCTAGGGATTGAGGTTACTGACACTGGCCTAAGGGATACACCCTGAAGTGACCCCTAGGTAACATACTGTGTTGAGTTTTTTTCCCCCAACTAAAATTCATGGCCTTCACCAAACTTCAGAAAGTGACTGTTATTTGGAAATATTAATAGCTTCATTGCAGGTCACAATTAGTTAAATAAAATTCTAGTGTAGCTTAAGTTAGACTAAGTCATCACTATATATATATATATATATATATATATATATATATATATATATATATATATATAAGGCTTAGGCATAAACAAGATGGGGTGAAGACAGAAAGTGCTTCACAGCTGACAAGTTGACAGATGCCTAGGATGTCAGCTAGCAATTACCAGAAGCAGGAAGGGAGGTAGGGTTTACCCTTCCTCAGAGCCCTTCAGAATGTTTCCTTGGCGTTCGGAGTGTTTGTACACAACCTCGAGGACCTGAGTTCAGATCCCAGCACCCATGTAAGAAGCCAAGTGTGACCACTCATGTGTCTATATGGTCAGGGCTGTCGAGGGGCTGGTGGTGGGGCGAGGGGCTGGAGGTGGGGCTGCCATGACCTTCAGGTTCAGGGAGAAAGCTGCCCACACAGAATAAGGTAGGGTCACAGGGAAGGACACCTGGCTGCACAGATTCCAACATCACACCAGCACCCATATTTGCATAAATATCCGTTTCTGATTCTCTCTAGAATCATGAATTAATGACTGTCTGCTGTTTTCAGTCAGCAGACATTTGTGGTATTTTGGTATAGCAGCCATTAAAAAAAAAGACCTCATATAATTATTATAAGGTTGTGGACAAAGCTGTCAGTCATAGTTGTAGGCAAGAGCATGCCAATTACTCAATAGATGTGAACTGTATTCATCATCTTGCAGTGTATTTATTGCTTTAGTCATGTGTAAGACTATCAGACTGGAACATCTTTGTTATTGTTAGTGTGTGAGAGGAGTCTTACAGAATCCACTCCCTGGGACTAGAGAGATGGCTCCGTGGTTAAGAGCACTGGCTAGTTTTCCAGAGGACCCAAGTTTGATTTCCAGCATCTACATGGTAGCTAACAAAATCTTTTAATTTCAGTTTCTGGCCTTCATGGGCAAGGAACTCATGGGGTACAAAAAACATACACGTAGTCAAAACAACCATATATAAAAAATAAAAATAAGTAAATCTTTAAAAATAAAAGAACCTCACTCATCAAGCGTGGATCAACCTCACAAACCAAGAGGGTAGTTCAGAGACATTTGCCATGTCCACTTGAGCCCATGTCCATAGTGACTCTGTTACTATGACAAGTTGGGTCATGGGAACCTTCTGTTCTCTGTTTCTGCTTTTGATGGTCAAACTATTCCACAGAGTCACCTTCCCTCTGATATCTTGACTCATCAAGAGCCAGAGTCAAAACTTGCTTTCTTTTTCCTTCAGGGCATCAGCTTTTGGGAACCAAAGCCAGGATGATAATTTCACTTCCCTGTGTTTTGCTCTGTCATATCTTCTCTTTGAAGAAAGGAAACACAAGAACCAAGAGAGGGGACTTGGGGAGCAAGGAGTCACAAGAACTGAAGTACTACTGGTCTATAGGCAGGGGGATTCCCCATCACTTATTGATCCAGTGATAACATTCTCCCAGAACTCTTTGCCATGACAATGGACTCCAGGAGGCCTTTCCTCTGATTCAGGGAGATGGACAGGTTCTGGGGCTGAGGTGCTGCATCGCATACATGTTAGAGTGAATCTTGCTGTTTACCTCTTTGTCTTTCATTCCTGGTACTCAAGGGGAATCCCAAACTTTGGCAGCCAGCTGTCCTGTTTGCTTTGGACTGAAGCAAACCTGGGCATTTCCTTGCTAAAACCGGTATAGTCTGAAGCAAGCTGGGCTAGTCTGGCTTCCTCTCAGAATTTTTGTTTTCCTCTGAGACTGACATTTCGAGTCTCTGTGTAGACTGGCCCTGGCCTGTTTCTAGTCTGCCATGTCTTTTCCTTGCTATGCTAAGGAGGTAGTGGCAGTCACCCATGAGCAAGACGCTCCACTTCCCAGAGTGACCCGACTCTCCTCTCCTGACTGGACAGCTTTGCCTTTGGGAATGAGCACCCTAGCTCTGGAGCCTGTCTTCTGGGCTGCTTCCAGGCTTACCTGTGACCACAGCTCACCATCACCAGACGGTTAGCTGCATCCTGTCTGTTGTACTGAGATCATTTTTAATTTATGTGTCTGTTTATACTCGTGCCAGTGGGTGGATTGTCAGTGAGCAACCCAAAACGGAAAGAAGTCAGATTTCTCTATGGGTGGATTAGCTGTCAGTTGCTGGCAGAGTGAAGAGAGCTCATGAAGTGTGTGTGTGTGTGTGTGTGTGTGTGTGTGTGTGTGCGTGTGCGTGTCATTAGGGGTAGGTGGGTGAGTGTAGGAAAGAGAGAAAAGGAGGAGGGATACAGTAGAGAAAGCCATCTGTTCCTTGGAGCCTCTTTTAACTGTTTCCTCCCCTCTATCTAGTAGCTACGTCCTTGGTTACCATTGTCTAGGGCAGACTTTTATTTTATGATATTTCTAACTTAGCTATTGACCACAACAGTGATTCCGATTTTTGGTTCTTTTCTCTTCCAATTAGGTTTCCCACGGGGAGATGGAGGACAGAATCCTATTCCATAGTTGAAAGAAACAGCTTTTACTCACTTGGTTTAACTTCCTGGGCCCCATTCCTAGAGACGGTCCCTGTAGCTGCAAGAAAAACCAATTGGCCTTTCTCATCATCAGTTGCTTGGTAATAACAAGAACCCAGGCCACATGGACACCTTTTCAAAGTATGGTACTGGTGATGCTGATCGTAGGTTATTCTCTATATTATCCTCTGCTCAAAGACCTAATGCAAGAGCAAGTGAAGGCACACAGTTTATAGAAGAGAACCACACTGATTACTCTGACGGTCTTTGCCTTACTCGCTTAGCTACCTCTGAAAGCCTGAACAGAGGCCAGAAGCAGATGTGGGCCCTCCTGTATCATTCTTTGCCTTGTTCTCTGGAGACAAGTCTCTCTCAGCACGCCTGCAGCTGGCCTAGCAGCCAACAAGCTATAGGCACATCCCTATTTCCACCTAAGACAGCACTGAGTGTCACAGGCACATGTGCTGATACATGAAGCTTTTTAATGTGGGTGTTGGTGGATTCAAACTCGGGTTCTCATGTTTACTTAGCAGGTTCTCTTCCCTGATGAGCCATCTCCCCTGCCCACAAGTACTTTATGGTTATGTGCGGCACATGTGGTATTTATTGGTGTGTGCACACCATGCATGCCATCATACAGGTGTACCCATTGTGCACATGTGCACATATGGAGGCCAGAGCAAGATGTCGGCTGTCATTCCCTGTCACTCTCCACCTTATTCCCTCAAGGCAGCCTCTCTCAGTGAATTGGAAGCTCACTGTTATGAATAGCCTGGCTGACCATCCAGCTCCCCTTATCTGGCTGCTTCTGCCCTGCAATGGTGGAGCCACAGGCATGGACAGCCATGCCTAGGAATCCTGGGATTCAAACTCTGGTCCTCATGCCGGCAGAGCAAGAACTCAACCATGCAGCATTATTGCTTTAGCTTTTAAATTTCCTTTTCATGCTTTGGGATAAGGCTTATCTGAACCTCATCTAATGAAAAGCAAAAGATTTTTGACTTAGACAAACATTGCAAATATCTCACAGAATTCTCAATACCCTGTGCCTGGTTCTTCTGTTATTGACAATTTACATTATTATTATATGCATGAACATCCACACCTTCTTCATATTTCTGTAGCTTTTCTCCGACCTCTCTGCTTTCTGTGTCAGAATCCCATCCAGAATTCTGCATCACATTTAATTCTCTCAGGCTCCCAAAGGCAGTGGTAGCTTCCTAACTACCTCTTTGTTTTTATTTAGTTGATTTCCATTATTTCTTCTTATACTGAATTCAATTCATTCTTAATTATTTTTTTAGCTTTCTTTGTTTTGAGGCTGGTTCTTACATGTAGCCTTGGTTGGCCTGGAATTCGCTATGTAGACCAGGCTGGCCTTGAATTCACAGAGATCTGCTTGCCAGTGTGTACCAAGACACCCACTTTCTTTTTGTTCTTCTTAAAATGGAAATTTATGTACATAATTTTTAAAATTTATTTTTTGATATAAACACATCAATCTCTAATTTCCCTTTAAATTCATTTTTAGAATGATTATCAATCAGGTAGAATTTTTTCTAATATCATGAGTGATATCTCCTTTTGACCTGTGATTACTTAATTTTTTAATTAATTTTTTAATTTTTAATTTTTAATTTTTTTTGGTTTTTCGAGACAGGGTTTCTCTGTGTTTACAACGGCACAATGTTTTTTGTTGTTTGTTTCATTTTGTTTGTTTGTTTTTTCAAGACAGGGTTTCTCTGTATAGTCCTGGCTGTCCTGGAACTCACTCTGTAGACTAGGCTGGCCTCGAACTCAGAAATCCACCTGCCTCTGCCTCCCAAGTGCTGGGATTAAAGGTGTGTGCCACCACGCCCAGCTACTTTTTAAATTTTTGGTGTGTTTTGCTTAATACACAAATAATTGGAGGTCTAGCTCTGTCTCTGTTGTTTTCTAACTTAAAGCAGTCAGTGCATAGTGTGAGCACACCCTTGGACCATTTTAAATGTTTCAAGGCTTGCTTTCTGATCTGGTATGTGGTCTAGCTTGGTGAGTGTTCTCTGTATGCCTGAGAAGAGTTTTTATGACGCAGTTGTCAGACTAGCATGATGCAAATGTAGGTAACATCAGAGTGGTGTGATGTAGCTGTTCTGATCCTCTGGATTCTTGTTGAGTTTTGTCTTGTGGTTCTACCAATCCACGGAGAAAGAGGACACCGTGTGTGCGGACTGGTTACTTCTCCCTTGACTTCTGTTCATTACGTTTGTGTCTCTGAAGCTCTGTCACAGGGAACGTGATCCATGGTGGTTTGGCGTTCCTGATGAACTGTCATTTAGAATGAACTTATCTCTGAGGACATTATGTCCCTTGGGTCTACTTTATATCATCTTAGTATAGCCACGGTTTGGGAGATGGCATGTTTTTAGTTCCATCCAAGCTATGTCTTTTCTGACTAATATATAGTTGGGCCTTTTGTATTTTTCCTTATAACTGTGAACTTGTAACTCTACCCCCACCCCAAATTTCTCCATTTTAAATTCCTTGAATTAATATGGTCTGTTTTCTGAACACATTTCATTCTGTGAATAAACCAATATTCACACATTGTTGTTGACTAAAGGCTGTCTTTAAATTAGAAATCGCTCTTGATATTGTAGGTGCTATCAAGTTTGATAAATGCCATGTAGCCACCAGTGTGGGGTTGCTGTTTTATTGCCCCCAATTCCCACACGTCACACATTACGCTCCTTTCCTAACCTCCTTGCCGTGATCCATTCTTTGTTTCCATAGTTATCTTTCTCCAGACTGCTAACTACTTGGATTAACACAGTAAGTTGACTTCTCAAACTTAGCAATATGAAATTAAGGTTCCTTTGCATCTTTTTGTGGTCTGATCATTTTTTATTACTTAGCAATATTCCTTATTAGTGCCCATGGCAAATACAGTTCATCTTCCCTATGGAGTCTTTAGGGACCATTTCTACTGATGTGGTAATTATACTCCAAGAGGTCTGTGAAATTAAAGGATTGCTATAATAATACGTGGTTCTGCAGAGAGAGGTGTGACATGGCACGGAGGAAGCATATAGGAGGAACTTCTAATGCTTACCCAAGCAGATGTGGAGGGAAAGAGGTGAGGAGAGGAGAGAGAGAGGAGAGGAGAGGAGAGGGAGAGGGAGAGGGAGAGGGAGAGGGAGAGAGCGGGGAGAGAGAGAGAGAGAGAGAGAGAGAGAGAGGAGAGAGAGAGAGAGAGAGAGGAGAGGAGAGGAAAAACAGGAGGGGAAGGAAAGAAGATGGAGAGGGAGAGGAGAGATGAACACAGAAGGAAGAGGGAAAGAGGTGAGGGACAGAGGGGAGAAGATGAAGAAGAATCAGAGAGGGAGGTTAGAGGTAGAGAGAGAGAGTGAGTGTAGAGATCTAGGCCATATGCAAGTGCTTATATTGGGGGCTACGGTGAGTGCACACACAAAGTGTGAAGCAAATTCACTGATGTGTTTGAATGTCATTGTGTCACAGATGGGGAGAAGAAAGGGAATTTGTGTCAGGGGCTGACCTTATCAGCCTGGTACACATGGCCACCTGGTACTTAGAATCTGTTTGGGGCACCAAGAAAAGAAGTCCTTAAAATTCACATATTGTATGGATGTGTCATAGTGTTGATTCAGCTGTTGAAGGATATCTTGGTTGCTTCTAAGTTTTGCCAATTATGAATAAAGATGCTATAAATATTTGTGTGTGGGTTTTAGTGTGGATATAGTTTCAGCTCACTTGAGTGAATTCCAAAGAACTTGACTGCTGGATTGCATAAGTGTGTTTTTTTTTTTTTTTACTAATTACTTTCTGATAATTTCATATATGTATATATAATAAATTTTGATAATATTCATCTCAATTACTTTCGCATATCCCATCCCCTTGATGAATCTCTTCTTCTTCTCAAGTAGTGTCGCTTATATTTCCATGTTGTGTGTGTGTGTGTGTGTGTGTGTGTGTGTGCGCGCGCGCGTGTGTGCACATGCGTCTGTACGTGTACAGACGCCTCACTCAGTTGGATTAGGGTTGCTTTATGAGTATGGGTATGGGGTATTTAATAAAGCAAGGACAGCTTACCACTGGCGACACCACTCTCCCTTCCTTGACAACTACTAATGGTCAACAGTTCCTCGGGAAGGGGTGGGACCTCACAAGCCCCTCCCCCTTCCATGACGGACTACCTGTGGGTCCAATGTTAGGCAGGTAACCACAGCGGCTGTGAGTTCAAGGGTGCCACAACCATGTCCTGCCTGGAAGACCCCTGTCTATAGTAACCTTGTCTTCTGGCTCTTACAGTCTTTTTATCTTTCTGCTCCGGAGGAATACATTTTGTGAAACATTCACAGACTACTGTTCTGCATTCTCAACAGCACTCAAAGGTTCTAAGATGCCACATGCTCGCCAGAACTTACTGCTATTTGTGCTTTGGCCTTTGGCTACTCTGTAGGTGTGTATTGTTTTATAATACATCATGTGGGATTTCTCTTTATGGGCTTATTTGTGTGTGTGTGTGTGTGTGTGTGTGTGTGTGTAAGTGAAAACTGTCCATTAAGATCTTTTGCTCATTTTTATGTTAGACTGCTGTCTTAGTCTGTTCTAATGATGTAAAGAGACACTGTGAGCACAGTAACTCCTATAAAGGAAAACATTTAAGTGGGGCTGGCTTATAGTCTCAGAGATTTAGTCCCTTATCATCATGGTAAGGAGCATAACAGTATGCAGGCAGACATCATGGTGTGCTGGAGAAGTTAAGAGTCCTACATCCAGATCTGCAGGTAGCAGGAAAAGAGAGAGCCAGCAGGCCTGACTTAAGCTTTTGAAATCCCAAAGCCCACCCCTAGGGACACACCTACTCCAACAATGCCATACCCCCAAATCCCTCTCAAATAATGCCACTCCCCAATGACCAAGCATTCAAATCTGTAAGCCTATGGAGGCTATTCCTATTCAAACTACACAGTTGCTTGTTCTCTTATTCTCATCTTTTAAGAAGTATCTGTATTTTTGATGACTCCTTAATCAAATATTTGTTTTGGAATAATTTTCTCAGTGTTTAGTTTCTCAGAGTGGTTTTCATGGGAATGTGTCTGTAGAGCAGGTTTGAAGAAAGGCTAACTTACTTGGTTTAAACATAATTAATATGGCACATCTAAAAATGTATTAGGAAACTCAAGGTCACCTACATCTTCTCTTATGCTTTTGTACAGTTTTAGATATAGGTGCACGGGTTGGGTCACTTTTATAAATTGTATAAGGTCGCTATCTATTTTTTTGTATGTATACTAGATGTCCAGTTGATCCAGCAACATTTGTCATTAAAAAAAAGAAAAGGAAAGAGTAGTTATGCTTTCTCCGCTAAGCCTTTGTTCCTTGGTCATGGTTGTGAGGGTCTATTTCTGGGACTTCCATCCGCTCAGTTGATCTGTATGTTCCCTTCACCGCCGCACACTCTTGATGGCTGTAGCTTTGTAGCAAGTGTTGAGGCTGGCAATGCCAGTTCTGCCTCTGTGTTCTTTACTTTCAGCACGGTGCTGGCTTTGCCTCTTCCACATAGATTTTAGAATTTATATGTTGACTTGTGAAATAGCTTGCTATAGCTTGCTAGTATTTTTACTGGTGTTGCACCGACTATCTACACACACTCGGGGAGAACTTATGTCTCTGACTTCCTGTCTTGGAGTGTGGAATTTCTTCTGGTTGCTTAGATCCTAGATCTCTTTCATCAGAATGTCGCAGTGTCCCTATATAGATCTTGGGCATATTCGCCTGCATTTATCACCGATTCTCTTGCTTGCTTACTTGGTTCTCACAAACATCACACTGTGCCGTGCTTGGTCTCTTTTGTCCACTGCTGGTCCATATGAAGGTAACCAACTTTTACATTAGTGTGGATTCCTGGCAATCTAAACTTCCATGATTTTATTCTTTGTTTGGGGAAGTTCCTGCATAACCTATGCCATTTGAACACAGAGGCTCTTTTTTTGTATTTTTGTTTTTTTAATTCGAGACAGGGTTTCTCTGTGTAGCCCTTGCTATCCTGGAACTCACTCTGTAGATCAGGCTGGCCTTGAATTTAGAAATCCACCTGCCTCTGCCTCCAAGTGCTGGGATTAAAGGCATACACCACCACTGCTAGGCTGAACATAGAGACTCTTACTTATTACTTCTTAGTATATATTCTCTTGGCTTTCTTTCTAGTCTCTCTGCATTAGTGAGGGCTTCCAGGGTGATGTTGAATGGTGGGAGTCAACAGCCTTCCATGTTCTTAATTTGAATGGGAAAGTTTCTAGTTTATTACTATTATTATCGTGTTAGATGTTGGCTTTAATTCTTAGTTGGTTTTTTTTTAACCAAGTTGAGGAACTTCCTGTTTATTCATAGTTTTGTGAGAGCTTTCATTATGAATAGGTGTTATTTTGTATCATTAAGAATAGGTGTTATTTTGTATTGAGTGCCTTTTCTGCATCTGTTAACGCAATCATGATTTCTCTCTCCTTTAGTGTATTGATACAATGGACTGCATTAATTGATGTTTGAACAATGAGCCAGCCTTACATCCCTGTGCTCAATTCACATGGACATGCTGTGCAATTCTTTTGACTCGCTACTGAATTCAACATGATATAAATTTTATTATGAGGAAGAGAACAGGTGCAGTTGTGTTTCCAATATTTGGGAAAATTACAGGGGTCAGCACACTTGGATGGCAATAGATAAGCTTTGCCCTAGAAAAACCCATCTGATTCTGAAATTTCTGATTTGGAAGACAAATGATTGTTGATTCAATTTAGTACAAATGCAACTGTCCTGATTCACTGTCTTCATGTAAGCTTTGTCACATTATATCATTCAAAGTTCACTTAGGCTATCAAACAAGTTCCTTTTTTTTTGATATATATATATATATATATATATATATATATATATATATATATACACATATGCATATACTCACACATACATATATATTGTACATATTGGGTGGGAACATAGCTCATTGGTAGAGTACTTGCTTCTTGGGTGCAAAGGCTCTGGATTCAATTCAAAACTGCATAATTTTGCTTAATATGCTTAAGTTTATATATATATATACAATTTATATATTATATGTAAATATACATTAATATATTACAAATGTAACATATTTATGCATTTCAGTTATCTTGTGCTCTGAAATGATGTCCCTTGTTTTAATTTTCATTTTAGAGTCTCTTTCTCATTTTTACAAAGGTAATATGACAAGGACTTTAAACATTGTCATGGTTTATGTGTTCCTCAGTTGCTAAGATGCTAAAGCAATTCTGACCTGAAATCATACTTTACATGGTTTCTAGTCTCTACACTTTAAGGTGTATTTGCAGCTCAAAATATGATTTCTCTTGATGAACGACCCATTTTGCACGAGTTTGAGAAGAGTATGTATTCTGTTGTTGGATGTAATAGTCTGAAGATGTCAATTATATCCAGTTGATTGATGGTGCTACTCGCTTCAATTATGTCCTTAATGATTTCCTGCTTACTGGGTTTGCCAATTACTGATAGTGGGGTCTTACAGTCTCCGACTGTCGGAGTTGGCTCATCTGTTATTCCATGCAGCTCTCTTGGCTCATGCCTTGGTTTCAGTTCTACCATATTTTGACACTTTGCTTTTAGGTGCATAAATTAAGGATTGTTATGTCTTTTTGTAGAATCAACCCCATTGGTTATTAATATACTGCTTCCTTGTCTCTGATGGTTATTTTTGTTCTAAAGTCTCCTTTGTCTAAAGTTAAAATAGCACTCTAGATGTATTTTAATTAGCGTTAACAAGGTGTAACTTTCTGTATCCCTTCCTATTGTTTTTAAAGATTTTGATACTTTACTTATTCTTATTTTATATGCATTGGGGTATTGCCTGGAGGTCTGTCTGTGTGAGGGTGTCAGATCCTTTGGAACTAGAGTCACACACAGTTGTGAGCTGCCAACTAGGTGCTGAGAATTGAACCTGGATCCTCTGGAAGGTCAGCCAATGTTCTTAACTGCTGAGCTATTTCGCCAGCCACCCCTTACTATTTCTTAAAATTAAATTCATCTTAACTGAGATATATGTATGTATATATGCATATGTATATATATATATCAGTTATATATGATATATACTCATACATATATGTATACACACACATACAAACATATTGTGCATGTTAGGGTGGGGATGCAGCTTAGTGGTAAAGTCCTTGCTTAGAATGTGTGAATACTCTGGATTCAATTCCCAGAAGTGCAAAATCATGCTTAACTGTGGAGTGCTATATGTGTTTTGATAGTTTTGCTGGATATAGAATTCTAGGTTGGTAGTGTTTTCCTTTTCACTTTATAAATATTTTGCTCCACTTTTATCTTTGTTTGTATAGTTTCTGAAGAGAAGTCTGAGCATGTTCCTGCCACTTTTCCTTCATGCATAAACTTCATCCTTCCCACATAACTTCCTTCATAATGTTCTCTCTTTGTCCCATTTGCAATTTGAATATGTTATGCCTAGTCATAAGTATTTTTGTATTTACACTGCTTGGGTGTTCCCTGAGCTTCTTGGACCTGTGGTTTGGTATGCTTGTCAGCCATGATTGCTTGACATCTCTTTCCTCCGTGCTCTTTATCTTTTACATCCCCTTTCTGCCTCCACGGAGTTCAGATAGCTTGCTGTCACTTTTGTAATGTTGGCGTTTCAGTTTGGGCATTTCCGTTGTCGTTCCTCAAGCTCATGGATTCTTCCCTCAGCTGTGTTTGTTTCATGGATAAGACCATTGAAGGCTTTTATACTTGTGGGACAAAACACCATTGCCAAGGCAGTTTATAGAAGAAGCATTTATTTGGGCTTATGGTTACACGGGGATAAAAGCCCATGATGTTGGAATGGAGGGAGGCATAGCAACAAGAACACGTATGGTGGTGGGGCAGGAAGTGGATGGAGGGCTCGCAGTGTGGCAGGGCAGGAAGTGGAGGGTTCGCACCATGGCGGGGCAGGAAGTGGATGGAGGGCTCGCAGGGTGGCGGGGCAGGAAGTGGAGGGCTCGCAAAGTGGCAGGACAGGAAGTGCATCTTTAACAACAGTGTGAGTAGAGAAAGAGAAGTGCCAGGAGGGTTGGCTTTTTGCTCTCAAAGCCACCCCTAGTAGCATACTTTCTCAGCAGGGCCACACATCCTAAGCCTCTCCAAACACCACCACTTAGTGGGAACAAAGTATTCAAACGCCCGAGACTGGGATGGGGACTGGGGGAGGGGGCGTCTCATTTAAGCCACACCACATGCATGATTCTTATTAAAATATTTATTTCTTGCTTTTTCCTTAAATAGTTGTTTTGTTTTTCAGCCAGGTGGTGGTGGCTCATGCCTTTAATCCCAGCACTCAGGAGGGAGAGACAGGCAGATCCCTGAGTTCGAGGCTATTCTGGTCTACAGAGCAAGTTCCAGGACATCCAGAGCTACACCATGAAATCCTGTCTTGAAAAACAAATAAACAATGCAGATTTTTTTCCCCCTTCATGTGAGCGCTTTTTTTATTTAACCATTCCTGTGTGCAGTTCATTTTTTTCCCTTAGCATTTTAATTGAAGTTTTTAAAATTCACAGTCATAATCTGAATGCCCACCACACTGTATCTGGATTTAAATGTTTGCTATGGTTGTTCCATCTCTTTTTGTTGTTATTGTGGTTTGTTTTCTGTTTTTTTTTTCCTTTTGACCTATGTCATTTTTCTTCATAGCAGCCCCTGATACATTTGTGTTAGAAGAGGTTGATAAATATGAGGCTTTTTGCTTACCTGGCTAGTGGTCAGACTGTCCTGATTGCTAAAGCTATGGGCATCAGAGCTCTCGTGTTCTATATTCCCTCGCCCCGGTATTTTTGTTTTCCTTTGAGATGTATGAAATAAAACCTGAAGTAGTCTTCTCCCCCTGTGAGCATCCTGTCGTTATAAGAGCTCCTGTTGCTGTGGTGGTGGGGTGGGAGGATCAGCAGGGAAGCAGTCCGCATCCTTATGATTGTTAATAGATTCGGTCTTTTAATAAGTATGTGTCCTGGGCTTTCCTCACTGAGGTGAGTTTATTAGTCAGTTTCCGATGCTGTGATAAAATACTTGAGAAAATCAACTGAAAATGCAGAAAGGTTTCAGTGCAGGACACTTGCACTGTCTGCTTTGGGGCCTGTGGCAGCAGTACATCTCCTGGAAACGGGATGCGTGGTGGAGGACATCTTTACCCACAGATGTTAAGCTAAGAGAGACAAGGAACAGGAACTGAACTCCCAGAAACCTCCCAAGTGCACGCCCCCAACTGTCTAACTTCCTTCCAGTGGGCCTCACCTCTTTAATGTCCCATCACCTCCCAGGAGCACCTGTCATGGGACTTGGGTCTCCCAAGTAACCCTTTTCTATTGAACTTTCCACCTTGGTAGAAGTTCAGCATGTAAGGAGCTGTGATTGACACAGGCAGCGTTCATATATGCACCTGTTCTTCGGGTCCATCCCTCCTTCTTCCTCACCTCCACCTCTGAGAGATTCCCCCCCAGATGTTCTTTGGCCAGGCTTCTCTAACCTTCCTTGGACATTTCCTGGTCAAGAAGTTGGAGGCTCACTTCAAGTTTCAAAGAACCTCCCATCCCAGCAGGTTACTGACCAGGATCGTGGGCTCCCATCTCAAGTTAATAATGTAGCCTCGGATGCTAGGAAGGTCAGAGAGAAGGCCAGCCGAGGAGGACCAATTCACAGCATTCTGAAGTAGATATAAATCATCCTGGCATTGGTATTCATTTGGCATTTTAAGGCTGAGTTGATTCCCTTTGTCTTTGCCTTGAAGCTGCTGTGGGCAGAGGCTAAAGCTGCCGGTTGATTTGTCATTCGTCCTAAAAAAGTGGTAAAGGATGGGACAGGACTCTAGACCTGGCAGTGGATACAGGAAGATGAAAGCACAATACTCGTGCCGGGAAAGTTTATAATGTGCTGGGTAATTAAGCCAGAGGTCAGTTCCAGGAGCAGAAATAAAGCCACTAGCAACAGTGGCTCACAATTCTATGCAGACTTATCGGGAAGCAGTCACTCTATTTATGCGTGTTTTCTTGAATGTGGGGCTTGCCACCAACTGAACTGCAGTGAAAGGCATGCCTATATAATTTATACCTTTACTTCCTAAGGATTGGAATATAGGCATGTATCACCCAGCCCAGCTGACGCAGAAATTATTTATAAGATCTCTGACATTCCCTTTTCCTCTAAGTCTTCTAAATCTGGTGTGTCCTTGTTAGTTATAGCACAGCACAATTAGACTAACATGATTTTAGGTGCCCAATAGCCACTTCTGGCTGTGGCTACCAACCTGGAAGGCACAGATCAAGGGGGGACGTCTAGCATATTGGTTTGATTACTTACAAATTGTCGTTTGAAATGCATTCAAACAAAGGTTTATTAAATGACTACCTTGTAAAACCACTGCTATTCTTCTTACCTATCTGACTTGCGTCACACGGCTCTGCAGAGCTCTAGCACCTATTCGCCATCTATCGGCCGTATGACTGGTGACATCCTTGGCTTGTAGTGGCAAACGGAGAGTGTGGATACACTGGACAAAGGGAATATTATTCACGTTTTGGGTGCCATCCTGCATGGGATGGAGCAAGGCGATGCAAGATATCATCCTGCCACTCAGAATGGTTTGCAATTTGCAACTCACGAGTTGTTTACTTCCGGCAGCTTCCACTTCATATTATCCTACTGGAACCGAACCTCAATTAATTTGGAAAGTTTGGTTATAGAGGTTACTTGGAACACGCAGATCACACTTCAGAACTTCTGTTTTGTGAGAAAGGAGGAGACGAATGTGATGAACAGGTAGCATGTATCAGAGAGTGATAATAACGCAAAGAAGATGAAGGATTGGAGAGAACAGCTGTGGGGCTGGGGGTGGTATTTTAGATGGCTTGGTCACGACAGATGAAGAATAAAAATTTAAAAGGCATGACCTCTACATTCAAGGGCCTTGTTCCCCGGCAGGTGACCGCACCCGGAACCTACTTATAAAAGCAATTCTTAAAGTCCCAACGCCCTCTGTGGAATGTCCCAATGCCCCAGGTGTGTGTTGCTCAGAGTAACAGAGTAGAACATGACCTAACTGTTGCCCTCTGTGGAATGTCCCTGCGCCCTAAAACACATTGTTTAATGTAACACCTGGTATAGTTTAACTGTTAAACTGTTAAGTCTGCTTGTGGACGTTGTACCTCGTGGTGCGGAGCCTAGTGCGCACCACGATGTACAACGTCCACAAGCAGTCAGGGTCGAACTCCTCTACCCCTGCGTGGCGTATGAGTTTTGACCCCAGCATGCTGGCCTGAGCTCAATAAACTTCCTTGTGTGTTTACAGCAAGTTCGGTCTCAGTATCTCACTGGGTGTGCGCTATTCCCGAGACTTGAGTGAGGGTCTCCTCTGGGGGATCTTTCAACAGACACCTCTGGAGTGGTGACATTTGGGGTTCCTAGACATAAAGGGAAGCAAAGGTTGGTGACTTTGTCATAGAACAAATCAAGAAAACTCTCAAAGGCTGACGTAGTTTGGAATTGTCGGCATGGGATGGCAGCAGCAACCATACAGAGGGCAGAGGGAACAAGTAAGAAGGAGCAGGCACCATTCAGGATGATTATTGAGCCTCTTGCTGTTTCGAAGTTGTAGTTAAACTGGAGGAACACCAAGAAAGCAGGGTAGGATGGACATGAGGGGCAGAAAAGGACTCTGGTTCTCAGGTCTTAGGAATCTCGGGCTTGACGTGGCATGTGGGATATACAGGGAGTCTTTGGAAAACAAATGGAGAATGACTCCTTTAGAGACCATGGCCTGGTAGTTGGGATATTGAAAGGATTCACTGGGAAAAGAAGCTTGCAGTACAAACCTAGTGATATGAGTTCAAACCCTGGCATCTGTGTAAAGGTGGATGGAGAGAAGGGATTGGGCAGTGTTTTTCATAACCTCTTCAGGTATTCTATGGCACCAAGACCTTTACCCAAGAGAGGTGGCTTTTGTGGGGCTTGTGGGGAGGTGGACCAGATGTGGCTAAAGCCTGGGGCCTTTGATACTTCATCTCTACCTTCAAAGACATTGGTGATCCTCATTTCATAGTACTGAGTCTAACATACATCATAAAAGCAGTGGAACTGGGCTCTGAGTACATTCATGTTGTCGTTTTGTTGAAGTAATTACTGCAAACTCTGTGGCTTAGAACATCAAACTGTGTCTTCTCAGAGTCCTGGAGGACAGAATTCTGTCTTTGCTATGAGCAGGACCCTGCCCCACCTCAAGCTGGTGGGCATTGTAATCCCTGTACCTTCTAGCTAATTATGGCTTCCAGTGTTGGCGACTTGTGATCATCTCACTCCGGTTTCTGTCTCTCCCTTTTGTGGCTTTTTCTTGTCCATATCCTCTCCTTTTGTCCTACTTCTGTAAGGACCATGCTGATGAGTTTATAGCCAACTTGGATAGCAGGATGATTTCACCTTAAGTTTCTTAATTACATCCACAAGGCTCCAGAAAGGACACGGGCTCTCAGATGCAATTGCCTTCCCAGGCTGTGTACATACACTATATGCAGTCTAGTTTTTCTCCCTATGAAAAGTTTTTACACCCTTAAACAGAGTTTTAATGCTCTCAATCCTGTTGACGGCTGATTGCTCATCTCCCAGATTCGTGTGCCTGGAAAGTGAACGGCAAGGAGGGGTGAACAGAGGAACTGCTCTGTTGGCTGGCTGAGTTCTAGGACAGGCAGAAGAAGGTAGGGTGAACTCAGTCCCATCAAGGAAAGGACAGCTTTAAATTAAACAGCCGGGGAAGGGATTGTGCACTGTTCCCTTTGTCATGTGTGTGCACTTTTCTAATTCTTGACTGGAGCTCCAAAACTATTCTGTTTAAGAGAGATGAAAGATTAAGAAAAGGATGGATAGGGAGGGAAAATGAGCCAGAAGGCGAGAACTACGTTCTTCCTCTGGCTATCTGTGAAGACAAAATGGGATACCTCTGATCTTCGTAGAGTGATTTTCTGTCTTGTTTTGGTTTTGCTTCTTATTCCAAGAGTGGAAAAGAAAATCAGTAGTAACTCATGGGTGGAGGTGATCTATTTGAGAGTAAAGTGCCCAGACATACTGTATACCTTTGGCAAAAATCAGGCAAAAGAATAAGGGCACTTGTCTGGTGCCCTCTGTGGGTGAGTGTGAACAGCAGATCACAGCAGAAATGGTCTAGTGGAACCCCTAATTCATTACACACACATACATACATACACACACACATACACACACACACACACACACACACACACACACACACACACACACACACGCCAGGGTCCACCTGAATACTAAGAAAGGCAAAGCAATGTTTGTTGGTTGTTCTTCAGTCCTATCATTGAGGGTAGGGCCAAGAACCCAAAGCTGCTTTCTTCGGATGGATGATTGACATCTCTGAGAAAGCAAGACTGCCCACGGAGGGGCCAAGAGCCATTCCATGAATAGGCAAGGTTTCCACTCCAGTGGCATGGTTCAAGGAAGTGGTCTGTCGGCCAGAGGGAAGGATGAGATGGATTCTTCCTGCCGAGCTGGTATACCAGTTGGCTGAGTCATGGTGACTGTCAAAGTGTCGGGCCTGCCATACGCTCACAGTTTAGTCCTTTTGTTGGAATTTCAGATTACAAGGAAACCTCTCAGAAACCCATTGCGAAGGAAGGCTAAGTTTAGCCCTGATACTTTTCAAGCTTCTGTCAGAGAAAAGAGAGGATTCCCGCAATTCTGGACAACAGCGGCTCTGACATTTGAGTTGATGGCCGTGAGTGTGTGTGTGTGTGTGTGTGTGTGTGTGTGGTTGTGATTCCAGCATGTAAAATGTCTGAAATGAGCTAAGGAGGCAAATACATACATCTCACCAGACAAGAAAGCTAGCGTCCTAAGCCATCTTCCATGTCCCACAGGCTTTAGAGCAGCCTCGTCAACTCCTCTGGGTAATGCCAACCATGAAGGGATTAAGATGTCTCCCAGAGAAGGGCTGTGGAACTCAAGTTCCGCCTTAGAGGAACGGTTTGTGGGGCAGATAATAAGGGTTCCTTGGGTTTTATGAATCAAATGAACCAACTTACAGGACACCCTGCACAATGTCAGGTGTGTTTTATGTCCCAAGGAATACTACTTCCGCTTTCTTATCTTCCAGTAAACATCTGGTTTCCTTGCTAGTGAGACTTGATGTTTAAAGTTTTATCAATTTTAAAGGCTGAGAACACACAAGGGCTTTCCCCACAGGCCTCGCCTCTCTTGACATGGTTTCTATTGTTTCCCAGG
This sequence comes from Mus pahari, assembly GCF_900095145.1. Taxonomy (NCBI): domain Eukaryota; kingdom Metazoa; phylum Chordata; class Mammalia; order Rodentia; family Muridae; genus Mus; species Mus pahari. The sequence continues at coordinate 51,466,353 of NC_034608.1, forward strand.
TATTATTTGGGCAAACCAGAGAAGAGTGGTTTGGGGAAAACAAATTTGTTGGTTACTCAATGATCCTGGAAGAGAAGGTCATTTCTTCTGGCTTCTAACTCGTCAGAGTGGGTCTTTCCAGCTCCCAGGCTTCCTCAGATACACCATCTGGTAGGTGTTCATGCAGCAAACGGCAAGTGAGTTTCCTACCCTGAGCTGCCCTCTGGGCTCAGATAGTTCTCTGGCCGTGGAAGCCACCAAGTCATCACTTCTCCCCCAAGTCTCTTCAGTAACTCTATGTATGATGTCTAATTAGATCAAGCAGCAAGATCCTCGCCTCCATTCTAACATCACAACCTCTGGACTGACTTGGAGACCCTCCTTATCTCTGATATTGTGGTTAATGCCTGAACTCTGAGGTGCTGCCTCACTGGTGAGCACGGGAGCGATACCAACCTTGTAACTGATGTGGTGGCGGTGCGGTTCTGAGGGCTCTGTGCTGAGCAGATGCTGTTATTGGCCAGAGGCGAACTGCAGCCTCCATTAAAACCCAAACCGGAGGACTGGAGAGATGGCTCAGTGGTTATGAGCACTGGCTGCTCTTCTAGAGATCCTGAGTTCAATTCCCAGCAGCCACACGGTGGCTCACAACCATCTATAATGGGATCTGGTGCCCTCTTCTGGTGTGTCTGAAGGCAGCTACACTATACTCACATACTTAAAACAAATAAATAAATCAAGAAAAACAAAAAACAAAAAAGAAATACTCTCTAAAATACTCTCTAGACCTTGCCCTACATTTGTGACATACATTATGGTGGGCAAGATACAGAGTTAGCTATGGGCTGGGTTGGCTTTTTTTTTTTTTTTCTTTTAGAGTTGTTTTTTAATTTTATTACTATTTATTATTATTATTATTATTATTATTATTATTATTATTATTATTATTTCAAATGATCTGTGTGTGTGTGTCTGTCTGTAGAGGCTAAATGATTTATGTTCTGGAGACTGGACCTTCTGAAAAGGCAGCAAATGTTCTTAGTGGTTGAGCCATCACTCTGGTCCTGGAAGCTGTTTTATTTGATGGCAGTCTTGGGTTCTATTTCAAAGTCCTTGATAAGTGTGAAAGTACAAGTTGTTGTTGTATACTGCCCTTCATTCCAACAGCGAGCAGGTCCTGCACCTAGGAACGTTGGTTGGTTGCTCTACAGCAGTGGTTCTCAACTTCCTCAGTGCTGCCACCCTTTAATAACAGTTCCTCATGGTGCGCTGGCTCCCAACCATAAAATTATTCTGTTGCTACTTCATAACTGTAATTTTGCTACTGTTATGACTTTAATATAAATCTCTCTCTCTCTCTCTCTCTCTCTCTCTCTCCCCCCCTCTCTCAGTGTGTGTGTGTGTGTGTGTGTGTGTGTGTGTGTGCTTTGATGGTCTTAGGCAATCCCTGTGAAAAGGTCATTCACATAAGTCCCAACCCACAGGTTGAGAACCTATAGGCAAAGAGATCTTCCTGCAGGTAGCGCTCAAAAGAAAGGGTGGGTCAGAGAGGTTCAGGGTGAGATCTGAGTGCAGAGAGACTAGGATCATGGGGGACAAAGGTTTCAAGGGCCAGAGCCTTGAATGGGAGACTGGACAGAAATCAAATATCCAAACTAGATTAAAAACGTTTCCTATGGTGTATCTGATGGAAAGCTCTCCTGGATTCCCTGTGAGGTCTTTACAAAACTGTAAGTTACATTATTGTGGAGTAATTTTTTTGTTGGAGTGTGGGAAAGTTTCCGAGCCTTGTTGTAAGCTGGGAAGAGAAGCCAACATGGGATCTTCCGGTGGACTAAGGCAATAACTGATGATCTTGAAGGTCTTGTTTAATGCGTTTATGCATGGACAAACAAATAGAGCATCACAAACTGTCTTAGTCAGGGTTTCTATTCCTGCACAAACATCATGACCAAGAAGCAAGTTGGGGAGGAAAGGGTTTATTCGGCTTACATTTCCATACTGCTGTTGATCACCAAAGGATGCAGGACTGGAACTCAAGCAGGTCAGAAAGCAGGAGCTGATGCAGAAGCCATGGAGGGATGTTCTTTACTGGCTTGCTTCCCCTGGCTTGCTCAGCCTGCTTTCTTATAGAATCCAAAACTACCAGCCCAGATATGGTCCCACCCACAAGGGGCCTCTCCCCCTTGATCACTAATTGAGAAAATGCCCCACAGCTGGATCTCATGGAAGCATTTCCCCAACTGAAGCTCCTTTCTCTGTGATAACTCCAGCTGTGTCAAGTTGACACAAAGCTAGCCAGTACACAAACCCTTACAGTGTGGGGTATCATTGATACACTCATCTTTTTATAACCAAGTGTGTGCTGTCAAGTTGCAGCCGTATCCAGGAGGGGTGGCAGCCAATGTCATGGTAGACAGTTACCCTGACAACATTTTAACCCAGACTGTCTGTCAACTTTATTCTCATCGGGGGAAGAGGGTGATTAAAAAACACACCGATTAAATGATCATGATCCCTGATGTCCTAGCTGTACCCTTATTTGATATCTTTTAAAGTCCTCACCCTTCTAGTGCTGCAAGAGGTGTCCCAAACTGAGATGTCACGCNTATCCCAGGTATCCTGAGGTCGGGTCCTGTGGACTTATTATAAACTGAAACTCAGGCACCTGGTCCACAGGAGAAGCTATTTTTGCCCTATCTCTGCTGAGCCAGATCCCATCTCAGATTGCATTAAAGGAANTGCCTCCTTCCTTTTTTCCTTTTGCTGCTAAGAAATAGCTTTTCCTCTCAGATTGATTTTCTTCCCTTGATGAAGTCCCAACCTACACACTGCTTGGTAGTAATTCAAAATGAGCCAAAGAGCCGTGGGTCCTATTAGAGGCACAAAGCGACCCACTAGGCATTATTAAGGGTCTCGGGTCTATCTTTTAACTAAACAGGGAACAAAGGAGAGTTCTGCTCCTTGGCAAACATGGCNTTACTGTTCAGTTTTCCCAATTATGGGCCACACTGCCCCCTGCTCTTGGGCCTGCTGATCAGTCTTTTATTAGTCTCGCTACCTTTTGCCCAGGGCTCTGACTGAATGCAGGTCTTGCTGTGGTGGGGTGGAAGGGGCCGGGCCTGCTTTCATAGGAGCCCACTTCCCACCCCGATCTATGCATCCAGAATTAGATTGGCTTGCTTACTTGCTGTGGAACAAAATGAATTAAGTGCTGGCCCCTCCAGATCTGGTGTGTGTGTGTGTGTGTGTGTGTGTGTGTGTGCACTTGTTCACATGTGGTGTTTTCATTGTGGATGGGCAGGAAGCTGGGCTGCAGAAGCTGGGTAGGGGTGGGGCACAGCCCGAGCCAGAGCACAGATACTGCTCCCACACTGGCTCTCAGCAGCTGGTTCCTGCCTAGCTTCTCCCAGAATGCTCAAGATCTACACTTGGGGCCATTGTCTGCTCACTTGGCCATAGACATCACAGTGGGGTGTAGTTTTGTTACCAATCTGGTTTACAGAAATTCTATTGTTCAAAGAGCTTGCTAGATGGGAGCTGGGTTTGCGGGGGGGAGCAGTGCGGGGCATGTTGGCAGGAGCCAGTGAGAGGACTGTTGGTGACTCTGGCTTATCCTGGTCATTCTCTCAGCGAGCTCACAGCACCCTCTTTGCCCTGGGTGGGCAATGCCCTTTACCCGATCTCTGTGTACTGCCAGTAACTTAAGCTGGTCTCTCTTAACTGCCTGGCATCCAGCTCACAAGCAGCCACTAGTGAAACTTTGAGGATGCTTGCTGAAAACAAACAAACAAACAAAACAAAAAAAAAGGAGTTAACTATGATACTTAGCTCGTTGAATGATGATGTCGAGGTTAATTCTCCAAATTCTCCAAATTAAGCGACCAAGACAAGCTTTTATTATTTTTTTTATTTTTTATTTTTTTAACGTTCATGTACATTCTAATGTCTCTCCCATCCCTGCCCTCTCTCATACCTGGACCTGTTCATCTTTCAGGATTCTAGGACTGTTGGAGAGCTGGGATTTTCCCTCCCATTCCCCACTCTAGTTCTGAGGGCTGTGTGCGCTCCTGGGGAAACACTTTGTCATCCTTCATCAGAGAACACCAAAGCCCTACAGGCAGAGAGAGAGAGAGAGAGAGAGAGAGAGAGAGAGAGAGAGGCCATGCTAAGATAGATGTCATCACAGCTAGTCCACAGACTAGAGTGAGCTCTAGGGAGCTACCTGTGAGTGATGTTTAGCCTGCTTCGTGATCAGCTTCTGGGACAGAACATCTTTGTGGATGAATTGGAGAGACAGCAAAGTACTTGTTGCTCAGACCCGAGAGCCTGAGGATGGATCTCTAGCACCCACATAAAAGTTGGGCGTGACAACCCAGGTTTGTAAAACCAGCCCTGAGGTTGAGATAAAGGCAGATCCCAGGGGCTCACTGATCACGCAGCCTAGCCGACTTGGCGAGCTTCAAGTTCGGGGAGAGACCTTGTCTCAAGAAAATAAGGTGGGGAGGAATAGAGGAACACCCCTAATGCTGACCTTAAACAACACAGACACACTCATGCTCATGTGCACTTGCGCACACATGTGCACTTGCACATGCAGGAATCTATATCTACATTTTCTCATATATATATACATATATATATATGTATATATATGTGTGTGTGTATGTGTATATATGTGTGTGTATGTGTATATATATATACTCGCTGAAGATTGTATTGTACTGCTTACTAAGAGGGTTGAAACACAGGAAGCATTCAGGCTGTAGGTTCTAGAGTAGGAACTTGAAACTGCAGAAAGCACACATCCATCTCAGTTCTTTTCCAAGGTTAAGTTTTAAAAAAATAACAATAAAATTAAAGCTTTTTCTCTCTGATGTCCCAAACACTATCGTGTCACATTATACTGACTAACTTCAGCTGACGCAAGGAAAGAAGGGAAAGAAGATGTGGGGCTGACGGAGTTATCGGCTCCCAGAGGCAATTATGGAGGGCACAAAGCATCCACGAGAACAGAACAGCTCCACCACGGAGGGAGGGAAAGCCTAGACACATAGAGTTGGGCGCCCTGGCTCTGGGTTTGTGCCTGTGTGGCTCACTGCCCTGCGTAGGATGGGTAATCACGAGCTTGCTGATGGAAATCTGCATCTTTTGAAGTTCTTTTTCTTTTCTTTTAAAGTGATTTCAATTATACAGCTGTTTCTCTCTCTCTCTCTCTCTCTCTCTCTCTCTCTCTCTCTCTCTCTCTCTCTCTTTAAAACAGTGTCCAGCGTAAAGCCAGGCTCTAAGACTTTGAAACCTTGATGGGCAGGAACTTGGAGGATGTTTTAAAAGATGCTAGCCATTTCTTTTTTTTTCTTTTTTCCTGCGAAAGCATCAATTTCCTTTTGATGGACACATGACTGCCTCTGAAGCCTCGGGTGAGCCTCAAGTTAAGCCTATGGTCTAGAAGGCAGCTACTGCTGAGGGCTCACCTCAATCTCAACAGTGGTGGTTGTCTTCTCTTCAGGTGTGGCTGAGGCAAACTTGGACTTTTCTGTGTGGACTTTTGGCAGGATACTATTAGGATTTGAATCTGGCATGACCCTACCAAGAGTTTTGTCAAAGCATTTTTTTTTTTCTCATAGAAGCATGGGTGGGAGGTATAGCTTTAATGGCGAGTGTTAGGTCTTTAGCCTTCATGGGTAATATTGGAGCCATCTGGAAGGAGCGAGCCTCCTCTCATGTAACGTCTTTTGACTTTCCACAGCAAGCAAATTCATCACAAGCTCAGCAGCTGTCAGAACCATCCTCCTTGGACCTTCGGAACTGTGAACCAGATAGAACTTACTTCTTTATTAATTACCCAGACTCAGGTTTTATACTATAGAGCAAAAGGAAATAGAGGGAGCTACAGAAAAAGGGAGAGCACCCCTACCTTCTTGGAGGAGCATACCAGACTGGAAAGTCAACAGGAATGGACCCCACAGAAGGCTGCTCTGGCATCTGGATTGTGGTTGTGTCTCCTGTATCTCTTTTATCTTCAACACCGCCAATCAAGTCTTCTCTAAGAAATCCCATTTCCTGTTTCACTGATCCCCTCTGGGGAGTTGAAGATCTATGTGTAGCTACAGGAACGTGAGTAGGGATGAGGTTTATAGGGGAGGGGGACACCAGTTGTCACGGTGAGGCTACTATACCACAGATGAAGAGGAGGGTGCAGTGTGCGGTCAGTCTGCCCATCTTGGGGTTGTGCTACAGGAAAGCTGAACCACAGAGTACCTGTGGATTCTTTGTGGAGATGGGAGGTATCCTGTAAACACCCGGGAAGGGAAGTTAGGTGAAACTCAGGATTCCATGCAGTGGGATCGGTTGGATGTCTAGAGCTAGCTGAGTCTCCGGTACCCACAGCTGCCTGACACTACAGAACTTCTGAGGGCTTTTAACAGACCATTCCAAGGTTTCTGGGGGCTCGGCTTGCTTACCTGAGACCATCATTGCCACTGGGCAGGGTGATCCCATTCTTTTTCTCAGTTCTTGAACTTGCCCCACTGCTGACTGCCGAGAGCTTTGCTGTATCAGGTCTGTTTTGGTACGTTGGCAATCATTCCCAATGTGATGGTTAGCTTCCGTTGTGAGCTTGATAGACCTGGGAAGAGGGACCCTCACTTGAGGAATTACCTCCATCGGATTGGCCTGTGGACATGTCTGTGGGCTATTTCCCTGATTACTACTCTGTAGGAGGGACTAGCCCATTGTGAGCAGTACATTCCCTAGGCTGGCAGGCCTGGGCTGTGTCAGAAAGGCAGCCAAATGTGAGGCTGAAGGCAAGCCAGTAAGCAGTGTTCCTCTATGGTCTCTGGTTCAGTTCATACTTCAGGTTCGAGCCTCAAACTCCTGCTCTGGCTTCTCTTGACGATGGGCTATCACCTAGAAGTCAAATATTCCTGTTCCTCCCCAAGTTGGTTTGGTCACTGCTTTATCATCTTAACAGAAAGCACACTAGAACATCCGGATCTTATTTGCTGGAGCCAGTTCAACTATCGCTGTGTCTTCTCTATTTATTATTCTCTACAGAATGTGCATTGAGTTCTACATTGGCTTCTTTCATTCACTTTAGAATGATGCCTCTTGCTTTTTATTTTCCATTTGGAAGTGGCCGGTGCAGTCAGAACGACTTGTTGCTTGAGCCAGTCAGCAGAGCAGAGTTCTAAAGCTCAGTTGTAGGCACAGAGGACAGAGGTTCTCATACTCACCAGGGGAACCAGGAATGTTAAACACACAGGGTTATCTCTTCAAAGGATGAGATGTATAACCTGTTTTCTGCCCAGAAGGCTGGGAGCAGAGGCGGGTTATAGTCTGTTGATCTTTGTGCTATCTCTCGGACTGAGACCACACCAGATCATCCCTCAGCCCTTCTAGATGTTTGTGTATGAATCTATGGAGCTCATCTGTCTTCGTTTGGGTTTTATTCCTAAGAAGAGACACTGTGACCGTGGCAACTCTTATAAAAGAAAACATTTAATTGGTCTGGCTTACAGTTTCAGAGGTTCAGTCCATTATCATCATGGCAGGAAGCATGGCAGACATGGTGCTGGAGGAGTGGAGAATTCTACATCTTGATCTGCAGGCAGCAGAAGGAGACTGTGTGCCACACTGGGTGTAGCTTGAGCATAGGAGACCTCAAAACCCACCCCCATAGTGACACACTTCCTACAACAAGAACACACCTGCTCCAACAAGGCCATACCTCCTAATATTGCCTCTCCCTATGGGCCAAGCATTCAAACATATTGAGTCTATGGAGGCCATAGCACCACACCGTCTTCATGGAAGATGATTATGCATGTTTTACTAAGAGTTTCAATGTAATCATTACATAGGCTTTATTGTGTCCATGGGGTTAAGTTAATTATCACTAGGAAACCTTTTTCCAAATGGTTCTGTGATTAAATATGTCTATAATAAACTACCTGCCATCCAACTCTTTTTTGTTTTGTTTTGTTTTTTGTTTTTCGAGACAGGGTTTCTCTGTATAGCCCTGGCTGTCCTGGAACTCACTCTGTAGACCAGGCTGACCTAGAACTCAGAAATCCACCTGCCTCTGCCTCCCAAATGCTGGGATTAAAGGCGTGCACCACCACTGCCCAGCTCCAACTCTTGAAGTCTGAACCAAAGTAGCTGGTGGACTACTGAATCGTGTTGAACTGGAATTCCTTCTTGCTTCATGCTGATCGACACAGTCTTGGCCATGTGTTTTCAGAGATCCCCATATACCATGGTTCATTTCGGTTTCCTGCCTCTGCCAAACTACCAGAGCCAAGCAGGAGAAATTCATCATTCTAGAGGACGCATAAACACCTACTGCAAAACAGTAGTGGCAAATGCTAACCCACACGCACACCAAACTGCTCTAGGTTGGGCCTTGGGCTGGCTAAGCCATTTGGAAAGAAAAGTCTCATTGTCCTCATGAAGCTCTGACTTAACAGGGATTATATACGTGGTGAAGAAGACATGGAGAAAATACGAGTGCTTTAACCAAGCTCACGTAGATCATGGACACAGAACTGGAGCTCCGACTGGGACTGCTGAATCCTGGATCTTGTGGCTTGCCTGTGCCAGATTATATGGAGGAGGTCAGTGGAGAATGTTAGAAATCCTCCAGTCGATGAAGAAGTGGGAAAGGTAGGTCATGTCAGTGGTAGCTTAGAGACAATAGGAAGACAAAAGAGCCTGCTGAAACATAAGACCGAGTCACTGTCTTCATCACACGTTAAGATAAAATTACGGTCTGATCCACACCTTGGACACACAGGATGTGACAGAGTTGTCATGGGACACACGGTTATGAGATTGACTGTTTTGGGTTATTAGCTTCCTATCCATTAATTCCTCATCTTCTTCTGACCCAGAAATCAAGGGCCCCATCTTGGATCCCAGTACCCCTTTCCTCCATCATGCTCTCTATCCTAGTCTTCCTATATGCCTGTACCTGCCGTCCGAGGTCGCCGTCATCCTTCACACGTTCCAGGGTCTGAACTGAAACTCAACTACCATCACTTTCCATTTGCTCTGAGTGGGGAGGAGCGAAGTATTTTATTTCTACCACATGGGAGGACAAAAATAACTCTAGAACATGTTGCTTGTTAAAAAAAAAAAAAACACGAGCATTTAGCATGTGAATACTTAGCAAAGGAGCCCCAGGGAAGAAACGAACAGTGAAGTGTGACATTAAGTGCAGGCAATGACTATCCTAGCGTCTTCATATCCTGGAAGCTTATTTAACACTAGAGTTTTTAAAAAGGCCCTCAGGGGCTGGAAGAATGAAATATGAAAAACAGACCCAGAATGGCTTACATGCACACACATACACACACACACGCACACACATACACATATATACACATATACATACACACATACATACACATACACACATACACCTATACACACACACATATACATATACACATGCACATGCACACATACACACACACACACAAACACACACACACACACACACACACACACACACACCTCAGTTTAATTTGGAGGCAATGTACTGCTAATGCAAGCCACCTGAAGCCATCCCTTCAGCATTGATATTTACCACCTGAGTAGATTTCAATGGCCATTGCTAGTCCCATCAAGTTCTCCATGATCATCTCACATGAGCTGTTGCAATGAAAGAATTGATGGTTTTTCATTTTCCGGTACCAGAATCCTGCAGGTTACCGTAGAAAGCCGTTCTCATGTGTACGTGATCTCTGGGATGTAAAACACGGCTCATTTTTACCCTCCCCTCCCCTCTGGGGTAGCAGAGCTGTCTGCTAGAGACGGCTGAGAGAAGAGGCTCTCCTGATATACACAGCTCATGCTCTTATCTCGAACAAAACCAAAACCACAAAAGAAAAAAAAAAAAAAAAAAAAAAAAAAAAAAACTGCTCCAACCACACAGTGTGGAAACCAGCCAAGAGCTACACTGTAAGTAGATAAGTTAATTTATCAGCCAGAGAATTCAGATGAATGGGACAGTCACATAGCAAAGGCTGACCTGGTAAAATGGAATAGTGAGTGAGTGTTTTGGCTGAATCAAAGCTCCAGGGTTATCCTGCCCCAGGCACCCGTGTTTGTATTGTTCTTGACTATGCTGGTCCTCTTTGCTGACAATGTGGGGTGTGCAGCCTGGAGCCCTGTCTCATGCTATGTGAGCCATCTACCCCTGAGCTATATCCACAGCCCTTCCTTTCTTCACCTCTTAATCCATTTGAAGGAATTAAAATGTACTGTGTAAAATGCATCATATTGGTATATTGATTATTTCAAGCTGAAATCATTCCATTGCTCCATGATTTTGTTTTTTTTTTGTCTAAACAGAACAGAGACAGCATGCTTCGATCATGTCTTTACCCTTCATTTGCTGTGCAGATCTCAGCATGTGCGTGCATTTAATAAAACGTTTATGCTTTAACATTTATTAATCACCTCTCTTATTAATTTGCTTCTCTCATCTATCCAAAGAGCCCACATAAAAGCTGCGAAGGGAAAGGGGAGACTTCGCTGTCTCTCTCATGATGTCTACTCTTAATTCAGTAAAATAAATTGTCTTCCGTAGCATTCTTCACTCCACACTCTCTGTGACGTCATCTGGCAATTACTGATTGCCATCAGAGTCTGCATCGAATCCTGTAAAGTTAGTTCAGTGTCTCCTCTACTCCTTCCTGGATTCTGGCTGTTTGAGAGCAAGACTGAGTTTTATTTTTACTGTGTCTATCCAGCATGGGAGACTCTTCCTGGATGGCATAAGCCCCTCTGTCAACACTTGTTAAACAAGTAATGAAAAATAATGACTGACTTTTCCATCGCTGTCTGTGTCATTTAAACAATGGTAATGGGAAATCTTCTTTTACCCTATATATCTATGTTGTCAATCTAAAGATACTCCGAACATTGAAAAGGATGTCCTGTTACAGTCACTGCCAGAAGTTAGCCATGAGCCCTGCCACTAAGAGTGAATGTGACCTTCTTAGGAGACAGAAACAACAGTATTCATTTTGCCAATGGGATTCGGAAAACACAGTGCAAACCAACTAGTTGAAGTAAAAGATGGATTCACACCTACACCTGGAGCCTTCATAAGAAAGTGCCAGTGCGTTAGAACTCCTCTTAACATTATTTTAAAGGGTACTTGAGGCCATTCACCTCAGCTCAAGTTGCCTCCTCATCTTTGCCATCATCCACTGGCCCATCTCCTGGTTCTGTTGTTGTAGACGTCATTGTACCGACATGTGATGTCAGTTCAAAACTTCCCTCCTAAAGATCAAAGCTTTGGACTCCTGAATTAAAACTTCACTTGGTACAAACCAAAGCCAAGAGAGGCAGAGAATTTCCAGTGAAGAAGAAACATGGGGAGCTAGAGTTTCCAACTGGCAGAGTATAAATACCCTAAATGTCATTTCCTAACCCAACGTACTGTTGGGATCCAGCTAAGAGTTCAGAAATAATCCCCTCACTGCTCTGCTTTTTTTTTTTTTTTTTTTTTTCTGACTCACAGAGGAGATGAGGTGCATGTATTCACACCGTAAGGTTTATGTTGTTGGCCCAGATCCTGCATGGGAATGGAGCCCTGCTGTATCAGGCAGGGCTCTATAGGGGATTAGAATGGATAGGATGTATATGTGTTGGAAAGGGATGTGCCAGACTGGCTTACATGCTGGAATCTGAATAGTCCAAACAATAACTGGCTGTACATTCGAGAGACTGAGAATGGCTGAATGCTTCACTTAAAAGCCCAGCCTGGCGCTGAAGGTCTGGAAGAAACCTGGAAGTCACTGGACCCCTATTAGAAGCCAAAGAAGCTGGAGTCTGATGCCAGTGAAGAATGACTGTAGTAGCAGCAGGACTGCCACCCTTCTCCCAACACCAATATTATCACCCTACCAACCACCACCACCAATATCACCACCTCCAATATGACCACAACCAATATTACCACTCCCATCCACTACCTCCACCTGCTACCACCATAACTGTCTTAGGGTTTTACTGCTGCAAACAGACACCATGACCAAGGCAACTCTTACAAGGACATTTAATTGGGGCTGGCTTACAGGTTCAGAGGTTCAGTCCATTATCATTAAGGCTGGAATAACAGAATCCAGGCAAGCATGGTGCAGGAGGAGCTGAGAGTCCTACATCTTCATCTGAAGGCTGCTAGCTGAATACTGACTTCCAGGCAGCTAGGACTAGGGAATTAAAGCCCTCACCCACAGTGATACACTTCCTGCAACAAAGTTGCACCTACTCCAAACAGTGCTACTCCCCGGAGACCAGGCATATACAAACCATTTCAACTACCATCACCACCACCTACCACCACCACTAACAGGGATAGATAATACCATTAGCAAAAGGCTAAGGTAGGCAAGCAAAAATGCTCTTTCTTTGGCCCTCTCTGTTTATGAGTCACATGTTGGAGGGTACCACCCACCTTGAAGGAGAGTCCTCCATCAATCCTTTCTGGAAATACCCTCGCAGATCCATGCAATGATGGGTCCCTTAGTTGGTTCCAGATTCTGTGCACTTGATACATCAAGATTAACTACATCTCAATAACCTATTTTATCCCTGAACTGCATGTTTGCAGGCCCAATCCCTTTAGGTAGACAGAGTTAAAAGCAGTGTGTAGCCTCTAAGTTTTGAGGTCTGGAGTAGTAAGCTCCAGGTACCTACCCTTATGTCTTGTTGGCTTTCTGCTTGGGTTCCAGTCACTCAATCTTGCCTCGATTGTGGAATCAACTCAAAGGTGCTTGGCGGGTCCACCCTCACCCTCTTACTAGGATGTTAGCGTTCTTCTTGTCCTGGAAATCTAGATGTGACCTTGCCTCTTTCTCCACTGCTGGAAGTCCTGTTTCAAAGAGAGTGGACTTCCTTCGGGCCAAGCTGTCACCACCCTCCTGGTTCCTCGCTGTCTAGAAGTTTCTATGGCATGGAGTGCCTTTAATGGTCTGAAGGGTTTCCAAATTGTCACATCACTGTGACACTGTGATTGGGTCTGGGGCCAACTTCCTCAGGGCTGAGATGCCACGCTGAATCAGAACTTAGGGCAGCCTATACAATTCTATTATCTTCTTTTGTCATCCCAGCAGAGCTCAGTTATGTCTGAGGGAGCTGGGGTGAACTCTCTCAGAACTGAGAGAGACTGCTTGAATGAACTCTGACTATTTGCTTTTCACCTGTCTCAATGAATTATAGCCTCTACGCCCCAACCTCCAGCCACCATTTTTATGGTCGCTATGGAGAAATTACTCCTGCCCCATCCTTTTTTTTTTTTTTTTTTTTAATGGTCACCATGGAGAAGTTATTCCTGCCCCTCCCCATCCCTTTTATCTCTCCTGCTTTCCCTCCCTTTTCATCCTTTTGCTTCCTGGTTCTCATTTTGCTCAAGTTGTTACAAAGAGAGGACAAAGAAATCTGCTGCTCAACCCTAAAATTGCCCAGACATGACATCAAAACCCAGCTGGGCAGCTGTTTCTCTGCAAAGCTGGATTCTTAGGCTTCCGTCATAGTCTCTAACAAATGATCCAACTGAACAAAGGCTAAAAGTCCAGTATGCTGGAGGAAAATAGGAGACAAGTCCTACCACGTCACCAAGGACAGGCACAATTCTCCGATGGAAGAGCTGTGGCAGATGGAGTGGGCTGCGTGATTGTGAAGAAAGCAAGCAGACAAATGGGACCACCCAGCTTGGGAGAGTGATTTGGCTTTGTTTGTTTTGTGTGTGAAATGAGAAGAGGAAGGAAGCATAGACATTATCTGTGGAGAATGAGGAGGTGATTTACGGTGCTCTCTCCCGCCCCCGTCACTTGCATTCTGGGAGTTCAGTGTGTAATTGCATCCTACTGGGTTATAGTTGATATATTGTCAATTTCTATAGAGATGGCTCTCCGGAGAAATTTCACAACCCATCCTGACAAGGATGTAATTCACAAGGAACTGACTTTTGTGGGAGCCTCGTACGGGATCTATGTATTTCACAGTTGTTTTTTTTAAAAGTTTGACCAAGGAAAGGACAAGGCACATTTCTTCTTGCAAGATTATATATATATATATATATATATATATATATATATATATATATATATATATATCAACCTTCCTAAACTTGAGAGCAAATGTCAACCATATGCATCATAGTTTTCTCATGAAAAAAAAAATGCCAGCGATGACCTCCATCATCTCCAGGTTCAGTTCTGACCTCCCTCAAGTCTTAGTTTCTCGACTTGTAGCTTTTACTTTTTTTTTTCCCCCTCAGAAGTGACTGCTGAGTGGGAAAGGAAGTTCACACAGGGCTCCTCCTTTGGAAGAAAGCTGCAGATGTCATCCATCAGTTTCCGACTGACCCACTTTACTCCCCCCGAGGTGCTCTGGAGATAAAATGGGAGGGTGGGGTGCCCCACAAGGAAGGCTGGGCTTAGCAGAGGATGCCGTGAGGGCAGCAGCCAGGAAGCAGAGAACAGAGTCAGCGAGGGGCACATGTGTCTAAGTGCCGAGAAAGCGAGGTCAGGTCCAGGTGTCAACAGGACCAAGCACTCCTAAAGTATGTGGTGGGGGATAGGAAGGTCAGGTCAGCTGGCAAGAACCGAAAGCTCTCGTGGGAGAAGGCTGGCTGGGTGCCAAGGACCAGCTGAGACACTGATGAGGCGGGCAACGAATGTGCTGAGCACTGTGGCTGCCCCATTTCTTTGGGAGACAGCCCACACCACCAGGAGGGGTTCTTCTCTGTGAGTTGGCAGGTGATATATGGAACACAGCCAAAAGTAGAATGGAGGGTGGGGGAGGGTGGATCCTTTATTCTGGCCCAGCAGATTTTCAGCTATAAGAAGAAACATGTCTGATGTCTCAAGGTTGACCCTGAGCTGCCCACTTCAGTGACCCCCCAGGCTGGTGGCATTTGCTGCTCTGTCCCTCAGCCACCTCTGTTTCCCAACACACCTACCGCATCGCGTCCCCTCTGCCACCCAGAGCACTTGCACCCTTTATAGGCCCCACGCTTTCCGACTTTTGGGTTCTGTCCAACATATTATAGTAATTCATAATTGCCTACAAAATTAGCCACTCGCTTGCTCTATACTCAGCCATAGTTTCTCTGTCATCAGCTGGCTAACTTGGGGATTCTTGCGAAGTGAGAAAACCCAACACGTGAATTGTTTGCAGGGGTCATAAAAGGTTCTTGGAGCATGAGCCTGGCAATGGAGAAAACCAGCACTGCTGATTTACTTAATATTTACCATGTTGTTTTCTGTGTGTGCCTAGGGCCAACTGATTACCAGTACCATCAGCGGAAGCTTGCCAGGAGCACACCTATAAACAAGTTGGGCGTACGAGACACACACACCAGAGAAGCTTTTAGAAGGGACCAGGGTTTGGGCTTGACTGTAACCATGGAGAGAAGTTAAGAAAGTGGCCCTTTGCTTCGGAGAGGCAGTTGAGAAATGATAATTGTCTATCTTCCTAAAGAGGATATATGCTCAGGGAGATGAGAATCTAAACTGGTGGAGCAGCCACAGTCACCTACAGGAGCCAGAACAGGACACAGGGAGAGAATGTTTTCATCTTGAGCAAGGCTTGGGTCTCATCTGTATTTTGAAAAGAGCACGGAGTGCTCTGATTTTATAGTCTTGACCCAACATGGCAGTACAAGGGTGGATGTTTGCTTTTGGCGTGTTGGTGTGTGTTCACCAATGTCTTGTCATAGCGGTAGATCTGCTACTGAATGTTAGGGCACTTTTTTTTCCTGAAGTCAAGTATGCATGTGCCCTGGGTAAGTCTCTAGGTGGAAACATTATACTCCAAGCAGCTTTGCCTTAGCATTTGTCCTCCTGTGTGGCTCTCCACTAGTGAGAGGGGACAGAGTCTTGTGGGACGAATAGGTGGGTGGTCAGGGATGCCTTGCTTTGGTCACCAGGAGGGTGCAAAAAGAAGTAAGCGGTTTTTCGGAGTGTTGTGGCCTGGCCGCAGGCCTGGCTGAGCCTAGCATTTCTAGGGGAGCAGGAGGAGGTTTAACAAAACGTAGGCGCTTATAAAGCTAAGACTTTTTATAACATCAGGGCAGACGCTTTCCTGCGCCGCTGATTGGAATGCACATGATATTGGAAATTGTCATATGCTGCTTGGGCTTACGGAGACGCTGACTCTGAAAGCCAGTTGGTCCCTTGCTTTTTCCCCACCCCTTGTCTGGTATGAGCTTCCCCAAGGAACTCTGTAACATGGAGGGAAGAGAACAGGGAATCAACCTAAGGGTAAAGGCATTGTGCTCTTGAGAACAGCTTGAAGGTCCCCTGATGTCAAAGTACCTGAGTGGGAGAGAAGGCAGAACTTTAGTCATGGGAAGCTCAGCCCCAGAAAGAAAGCTCAACGGGGCCCTCCCACTGCCCGACTCAACTTCCCCAGACAGTGTCTGCTGGGTGTTTGCAAGCCCCGATCTGTTGCTCTTTGTTCCTTTACTTGGAAACCTAACTAAGAGGACACTGCGCTTTGCCTGAGACTCCTCGTATTGGGAACTCAACTGACTGCTTCAGCAGGGCTTCCTCAGTACATTTCTACTGGGTGTTTTAAGCCTGGATTTGATGGTCTGTCTCCCTCCCTCCCTCCCTCCCTCCCTCCCTCTCTCTCTTTCTAATATCTATTATCTATCTATCTATCTATCTATCTATCTATCTATCTATCTATCTATCTATCTATCTATCATGTATCAGTCATCTTTATCATTATATCTATTTATTATTTTATCTATCATCTATCTCTATCTATCATCTATTTATCTACCTACCTATAATCTAACTCCCAGTATTTATTCCTTTGCTTAGGGTTGGTATATACTTAATAAACTCACTCATTCAAAGTTACAAGTGTGGCTAAGACAGCCCATTCTCCAGATTGTACAGGCACTGCTTGTTGCTTTGAAAGGGTGCCATCTGACATGTCTCTTTATATCACGGGTAAGGCAGAAACATCATTAAAATTGTGATCCCCAAGCTATAATGTCTCGTTTTTTTCTTTCTTTTTATTCATGTGTATGCATGTGTACATGCATGTTTGTGTGTATGCAAGTGTGTGTGTGTGTGTGTGTGTGCGCGTGCGCGCGCACGCACGCACGCACATGTGTGTACATATAGGTATCAAAGTCCTAACCCTAACCCTAAGGAATAACGCCCATGGCTATCCTCTGACTTTGATACCTATATGTACACTCCTTTAAGTGCCTAAAACATTCCCAAATAAACAAAAGGCAGAAAATGCAACCAATAGAATTTATAGTATTTTTGCTAATGGAAAAAAATTGGGATTTGGAGACAGCTCAATCAGTAAAATGCTTTCCTTGCAACCATGAGGCCTAAGTCTAATTTCCAGAATCTACATAAAAAAAAAAAAAATTCAAGGCAGTGTCACCTGCTCGTAAGCCCAGCACTGAGGAGCTGGAGACAGCCAGATTCCTGGAGCTGACTGGTTAGAATCATAACTGGGGCTGAGTCAGCATTAAAGTGCTGAAAATAAGTGTCCCTGAGTAGGACATCTTTATCAACCCCACCCCCACCCCCACCAAGGTTCATGGGGCACATGGAAGAAGGGGCACAAAGAATATAAGGTCTGGAAGACAGGGTGGGATATGGTGACGCGGCTTTTGCACGCAAGTCCTCACAGAAGCTATGATTGCTTATTCAAGACCTGTCTTCACAAGATCAAACCTGTAGACATTCCAAACCAGAGAGGGGAGACTCATCGGGCCCCAGTCCTAGCTGAAGAGATATTGGTAGTTAATGGCTTCTTCTGGGGGAGAGAGTGAGTTCCTTTGAGTGGCTAGTGGTACAACCTACCACTACATGTAGGTAGTGGTACTACTCATGCTACAGTAGATGGCTCCACACCTGTTACATATGAGCATCACTAATTGGACTCACTGGCTTATGGAAGAAGAAGAAGAAGAAGAAGAAGAAGAAGAAGAGGAGGAGGAAGAGGAGGAGGAGGAAGAGGAGGAGGAGGAGGAGGAGGAGGAGGAGGGAGTCATGAAGTCAGGAGGAGGATGTGTTGGGGCTAAGAGGTGTTTGAGTGGGGGAAGTCAGGGATAAATGTGATCAATATATATTATGTACATATATGAAATTCTCAAAAATAAGTAAAATATTATATATATATATATATATGCATATACATATGCTGGCTGGTTTAGGGTGTCAACTTGACACAAGCTGTGGTTATCACAAAGAAAGGAGCCTCCCCTGAGGAAATGCCTCCATGAGATCCAGCTGTAAGGCATTTTCTCAAGTAGTGATCAAGGGTGGGAGGGCCCATTGTGGGTGGTGCCATCCCTGGACTGGGAGTCTTCAGTTCTATAAGAAAGCAAGCTGAGCAAGCCAGGGGAAGCAAACTAGTAAGCCGCACTCCTCCACGGCCTCTGCATCAGCTCCTGTCTCCAGGTTCTTGCCCTGTGTGGGTTCCAGTCCTGACTTCCTTTGGTGATGAACAGCAGTGTTGAGGTATAAGCTGAATAAACCCTTTCCTCCCCAACTTGGTTCTTGGTCATGATGTTTTGTGCAGGAATAGAAACCCTGACTAAATCAACATATAAATCCTCCCCTCACATAAAACAAACACAGTGAGTTAGATGTTAATCTCATCCCCCTAATTTAATTAATGAATTTTCACAGCAACTTCCAGAATGACACTTGAGCAACTATCTGGACACCCTGTGGCCCAGGCCAAGTTGACAAATAAAATGCCTCCTCATGTCCCCCAATTCCCAAAGACATGTGTGAGTTGGAAGTTGAGTGGTAAGCCCTCTCTAGGGACTTCTCCAGCCACACTCTAGCTTCCTGGTTATCAACAAGGAGGTAGGACATCTTTCTTCTCCTCACTTTAGCAGGTGACTCAGAGCATCTGCATGGATTCATAGATGTTGGGAGGAAAGGCAAATTTGACAAGTTAGGGAACAATA
This sequence comes from Mus pahari, assembly GCF_900095145.1. Classification (NCBI taxonomy): domain Eukaryota; kingdom Metazoa; phylum Chordata; class Mammalia; order Rodentia; family Muridae; genus Mus; species Mus pahari. The sequence continues at coordinate 51,485,305 of NC_034608.1, forward strand.
CCCCCTCTGCCCATGTAGGCCTCCTCTGCCTTTGCCTGTCTGACCCTTTCCTCCTGGCATCTCTCTAAAAGGGTCTGAGCGGGTCCTGGCCAGTGGTGAGGTGGGCTTTTTTTTTTTTTTTCCCCCGAGACAGGGTTTCTCTGTATAGCCCTGGCTGTCCTGGAACTCGCTCTGTAGACCAGGCTGGCCTCGAACTCAGAAATCCGCCTGCCTCTGCCTCCCGAGTGCTGGGATTAAAGGCCTGCGCCACCACACCTGGCTGAGGTGGGCTCTTGAAAGCCTGTCAGCATCCTTCAGAAGCCTTTTGCTGGGGAAGTCTGCCTGCCCCCCTGGGGGAGGGGATCAGAGCGGTGAGCAGCAGGGCCATTTTCTCTCTACCTAGCTTAACTACCAGCAGGGAGAAGACAGCACCTCAGAGCAGGCAGGCAGCTGGGCCAGCAAGCAGCTTATTATCTGGAACAAGATCACCCCATTCAAAACCCATTTTTTTTTTTTTTTTTTTTTAGTCTCTTAGCAAGTCTTTGTGTTTTCCTTGTCAATCACATGTGTAGAGCCTTATCAATAGTATTCAAGGAAGATTAAAAATGTTAATTGCTCTTTGCTCTCTCCCGGTACAAGCCAGCCTATATCACATGGTTTCCGCAATTATCTCGCTGAGCTATAAGCTCAGCCCTCCCTGTTTCTTTGCTTTCTCCCAACCTTCCCCAGTTTCCATTTTTCCTCCTTTCTTTGGTCCCTCGCCGCTTCTTATTTATCCAGGAGGTATTCATTAAAGCTCTGCGTGGATAACAGCAGGTAGAAAGATGGGCGAGAACCCATTACTCCTGAGATGGTCACAGCATAGCGGAGGGAATAGAAATAGAAGCAAACCTCATAATGCCTTTGTGATTAAAACCTATGACTCAGACTGAATGATGCTGGGGAAATTGAGTCAGGAAGCCCAAGAAAGGTATGTTGTGCAGCTTAATGAGAGCTGGGCTGGAGATAGGCAGGGCTGGGGGTGGGAAAGCATCTGGGGAGACCAGCAACGGGATAATGGGAGAAACAGAAAGCTTAAGTTAGCCCAAGACAGTGAGACTGTGGTGTTCTGCCGCCCCAGCCCAAGCCTGCTTTGTCAAACAAGGATTTTTAGCGTCTTTTCTACATCCTTGGAACACACCCTCCCTCGCCACCTGACTCCCACACTTTCTACAGCTTTGCCAACATGTGGGCTGATGTCAGCTCTCAGAAGCACCTTTTGGATGCTTGGTAGTCTTATTCGCACAGCTGATCTTGTTCTTGACCAGCGCTTCATCTTCAGCCCAAGGCTTGGGGCTGTGCGATCCTCTCTAATGGATTTAGATGACCCCCCAAAAAGCTTCAACAGGAGCCAGCTCCCTGTCTGAGGCCTAAGTAAAACATCCAGGAATGATTCACCATTACTCAGTGGCTTGCCAGTTCATACATTCCAAGCAACTCCATTTTAAACAAACCAAATTGGGCAGTACACGCACGCACGCACGCACGCACGTGACCACTCAGGTGGGCTAGGAAGCTCAGGCGTATGCTGATTCATTTCCCAGTAGCTTGGAAGGAAGGCTCAGGCTTTTGTATTCCTATGTAAAATAGCATGCTCACGTCCTTTGGGAGGAGTAGGAGTGTGAAACTGACAGAAATAGGAAGCTGGTGCTAGGTCATCCGCCTAGCCCCGGCACCGGCCTATTAGCTGTCATTAGCCCTTATCCAGGAAACAATTTGCATCCGTTGAAATCCTTGTCACATTGGATTTCTGCCCACAGATTCATCATCCTGCCTTTTTCGTGTGGATTAAAGAGAAAGTGGCCTGTAAATTACATTTCTTTGTGGGCCGAAAGTGCTATTCTGTGGCCCAGGAGACAATGGGTTGGGGCAGCCTTCAGAGCAGCAGCATGACTGGGATGGGGTGGGGTGGGGAGGGGAGGGAAGGGGGCCTCGCTTTGTAATAAGAGCAAAGGATACATAAAAGAGCATCCTGTCCCACCTACTGCTGAACCGACTTCTGGGTCCTCAGGAACAGGAAGGTCGGAAAGTTTCTTGTGGAATCCCACAGCCTCCGATTGAAATCTTTGCCCTGGACTATGTGACCGTTAAGGTTAGGATTTCTTGTGCAGGTCTACTGTGGTTGGCCTTACTCCAAGCTGGCTTCCAAAGCTTCCCCTCTTAGGTGTGCTGGGGACCCAGCTTCAGGTGGGGGAAAACATCCCTGGTCCTAGCAGCTTAGCCCTTTAAAGCAGGTCACAACATTGGGTGGCCCTCTCCCCCAATTCCCTTTGACATCTGTTCTCCATCTTCTGGGGGTATGAGACCTCTTCTGCTCTGCTAATGATCATACCATTTCAAGACAGTGCGGCCTGTTGAGAGGAGCAGTAGACTCCGAGGACAGGACCAGAGATGGAGCCCTTATATTTTCGAAGTGATAGGGTTTTGTTCACGCTGAGAAAACACACTGGCGCCGAATCATGTACCCCACACCCTCTCTTTACTTTATATTTGAGGGATTTTTTTTTTTTTTCTAAATTGCCTAGGATGATCTTGTATTTACACTGTAGCCTAGGCTGGTCTTGAGGTTTTAATCCTCCAGTCTCAGATTCTTGAATAGGCGAGATTAGAACTGTATGCCCAGCAGGCCAAGCGACCCTGCCCTCTCACGAAATGTACTTGTAGTCCACTCACCTGACATCTCTGAGCTCCAGACTCTCCTACCCGCTCTCTGCCTCCGCTCCTCTCCCCTCCCCCCTCTTCCTATCAATTTCCCGCTTAGGGAGTTATTATTGGTCTATAAAAATACTATGCTGTGACGAATACTGAAATCGTTTATGCTTGGATTGTGAGAGACGTTCAAATAGTTAAGCGTGACCTTCGCCCCAGGTTGGGGACTCTTCAGCTCCGTTTAGCACAGAAGCTCTTTGCCTGGATGTCACAGTTTGGGACAGAGTCATTATGGGAACTCCAGGCCACTACCTTATTTCCACTCATGGTTTAAGGCACACTTTCAAATAAGACCTTTAATTGGTATTCCCTTCCATCATCTCCATCCTTGCTCTATACCTATAACATGCCTCTGCCCTTGACACATGTTTTAGTATCTGGTTGCATTACTGGGTTTGTATTACTCAGCAGTTTGGGAGTTTTGGCTTTCCTTCCTCAGTTAGTACATCTCCAGACGTAGCGTGCGTTTCACTTAGTCTCAACTTTCCTCTTGGGGGATCTCTTCTCCCACTCACAGATAGGTAGGTGCCTTAAGACGAAGCACGGCAGGTCGCCCTCATTTTCATAGCTCTGGTGTCTGGGGCACAGTAGATGCGGACAGGTTATTTGTTGAAATAAAATAGTAAACCGCATCGTGATTGCGTATCCACAGAGTGCGGAGTGGGGACAGAAGCCGCGTGCAGGTACCATGTGACATAGAATTACCTCTTTTCTTTTGAACTCTGATGATCTAGCACACACAAGTGCAGCCATGGCAACTGCTGTCCTTGGAGACTCCTGAGATAGACCCCTTCCCAGTGACTCTTATTATCCCCTCTCTTCCAATCTGGCCTTCTGGACTCACAGAGTAGAGTTGGATCCATCGTGACCACTACTTCTAGGGGACAACAATGTGCTTTTCTTACTAGATAATTGAATTTCCAGGCAGGTTATATCGTCTCTAAGACACCCTGGTGCACCGTCAAGTGTCTGGATTCTGAAGTACAGGTTTATTTTGTTAAAAAATAAATAATAATAATAAAAAAAATAGAGTGTGACTGTCACTTCTCCTTTGCCCATTCCTGTGAATGAGGCTGTCAAGCCTCTGGGAGAACTGATTAATAAAACAGTCACCAGGTCCTTGAGTCACGGATACATCACAGAGCGGAACTGCTGTGCTCAGCTTCAGCATTCATGTGTGATAGTGTCTTGATGTGTACATTGCTGTCTTGGAGCCAGACATTTTCTTACCTAAGGTACGCCCAGTGGGGATGGTTTAATGTGGTGGTGGTGTTGATAATGAAGAAGCTGAGATCCAAAGTGGACCCAGCCAGGGTCCATTTCTGCTCAACTGCGACCGTTCAGGTTCCTCCAGGGCAGGAGGAGAGGGTTTACCATCCCTACAACAGGCAGACGTGGGGAATGAATTTGCACGATTATACAGCAACATTTGCAGTGTGGAAAACCGGCCAGAGCAAGCAACATGGGAGAAGTCCAGAAACGGGCAGAGCCATGGCTAGCACATCCCTAATGCTATCCATTTTAATGGCATCGGGATTAGGAGCCTGGCAGCTGGCAGTTCAAGAACACAGCGCGTAGGAAAACTCAGCCTACACAGACGCAGGACTGCCGGAGCCTAGGGGAGATGTGGAGGTTAGAGGGCAAATGGCTAGGGAGATGGTCTGGGCCAGAGTTCCTATTGTTAGGGAGAAGGCAAGTAGTGGGGACTAGAAGAAACGGGATCTGTTGCTGTTGAATCTGGGCCCTGGGTGAGGTCCCCATCAGCAGCCTTTGTCCCTGCCTTAACTATCTCATTATGCAATGCAGACAGGCCCGGGTGTTTTCTCCAGATTACGTTTTAGTGGGATTTGTTGTAATTAAGTTCTTTTGAAAACCTTGGATTCTGTCTACAAATAGAGTGATGCCCCAGCACAAAATTATGTAAGAATAGCAAGCTACATAGGAGCTAGAAATCTGAGGTTGACCAACCAGCTGCCTACAGGTGCAGTACTGCTCTGAACGGGAGCTTCGACATCTCGAGCATGCTGGGGGTGCCACCTCAGCCTCTTGTCCCTGGATCCTTCTCTGTGGTTGTCGCCTCACCCCGAGACTGCTCCTTGACTCTCTGGGGTCCTTTCCCTGGCCAAACAATGAAGACAGGGCTTCCACTACACCAGGGCCATGTCCGTGGTACAAAAGTGCTCTACCACTGAGCCATATCTCTCCTCCTACTGTCTCTTACTGGTCAGTTTGAGATAGGCTCTTGGACTTGTCCAGGCTAGCCTCAACACGGGAGCCCTCTTGTGTTCCAGGTGTGCACCACCTCCCATGGTTTCTAATGTTCTACACCTTGATAGGGCTAGGAGATTAGAAACCCGGCAGCTGTGAGGGCGGGGATGCAACACTTTTATTTATTTATTTTTTTAATGTGAAAAGCTGAGGTGTAGAGACTTGACATTTTCATGAAATAGGTGAGTAGAAAAGAAAGCCAAGGCCCTGATCCCTAGGTCGGCTTTCACACTGTCCTAACGCAGAGAAAGACTTGGGAATCATTTTAATTGTCATCTAACATACAAGGTAGGGCTCATCCATCCCTTAGGAAAGCACAGCCCTATCATAACCTAAGATAAAGATGTAGAGTTAATTCCCATACCAGGAGAATACAGTCTTTAAGGAGTTATGATTTAGTACATTGGGTAGTAAGCCCTATATCATTGACCTTGAGCAAAGTGTTGTACTGGGGCATTGACCTTGAGCAAAGTGTTGTAGTGAATAATATTTGAGTGTATCGTGGGGAGCTCAGAAGCTGGCCAGACAATTCTAGAAGTAGCTATGAGGGAAGGATGGTGGGAGGGAAGCAAAGAAAATCGATTCAGTGGAGTAAAGAAAGGAAGGAAGGCTGCAGGTGAGAGCCATTAGACTTGGACCTTGAAGGAGAACAAGAACAAGGATTTTCTTGCATGAATGCCATTTTGTATGAGTGTTTGGTGTGTTTGTGTGTGTGTGATATGTGTTGTGTGATGTGCTTGGTGCATCTGTGGTATCTATGTTTGATGTGTGGAAAGGGGTGTGTTATGTTTGTGGTATGTGTGTTTTGTGTGGCATGAGTGGGTGTGGTGTGTGGTCCATGTCTGTTTGTATACATAGATGTGTGTGTGTGTCAGGTATGTGGAGGTATGGGTGACATGGAAGGATTCTGAGAGCTTTGATACCCTTAGGAGTCAACGGTTTGGTTTCCCAGAGAGACTGAGGTCAGGCTGAGATTATAAAACCTAAGAGCTAGGTAGACCCAGGACTGGAGAGATGGGCAGAAAGCTTCCACACATCTATTTAAATGTATATAGAAAACTATATACTTCTGTCTGACAAGAATGTTCAGATCTGGAATTTCCAGTGAATTTCCCATCAACCTTTGCACAAGTCACACAGGCAACTAGAGAGAGGGAGGACCAGAGGCTCAGGAAGAATGTGGGAGGAGAGAGTCATGCGAGGGCTTGGAAGTGGGGTCCTTAGGGAGCTGCCTCCCCACAGCTGGGGCCAGAGTGAGAAGATGCTGACTAGGCCATTGCTATTGACGGAGCCTTGCTGACTTTTCAGGGCCCTGATGAGGCTGCGGGGATGGAGAGTAAGGGGCAGTTTCTGTCTTGTCAGAGCTTCCGGCATGCAGCGCGCGCCACAGGGTAGCCCGTGTAGGAGAGGCAGACAGCAGAATGATTAATGACCCCAGCAGCTGTGTACCCAGCAGGAATGCATGAATTCTTGCCCTCTGGGGTACGCCAGAATTCAGTGAGGCTTAGACAGAGAATATTCCAGAAGGGGCTGCTTTTCCCCTGTAAAGGAAGATGCCGGTAGGGAAGATTAACCTCCTTCCAGGTAATAGGAGGCCATTTGCTTCGCTACTGATGTTAGCAGAAATAGCCGCTGTTTCTGACTCTGGGAATTAATACATTGTGATTCCACTCTGGGTGGACTGGGAAAGGAGTAGGTGTACATGTGTGCGTGTGTACATAAATGTGTGTGTGTGTGTGTGCATATGTGCATGTGCAAGTATCTTAAGAGCAGCCAATGTCTGTGTGAAGCCAAGCTTTTGTATCTGAGGACCTCTGCCTGCCATTCTATTTTTTTTAAAAGAATTTTGAATTGACATCTAATAACTATGCATATTTACAGGGCACAGGGTAATGATTTCATGCGTGCATATAATGATCAAGTCAGCATAATTAAACAACAAATATCATTTCAGAGCCTGGTGAATGGGCGATCGATGGAGATGTGGTTGTGTTAGGGGTTGGTTGACCCTTGGAAGAAAAGAAAGCAAAGCCAACTATGCACAGTGAAGCTGGTCCTGAGGCTGAGCAACTTGTTTTGAAGCATCCTCCCAGAGCATCTTCATCCTTAGGAGAAGGTGCAGGTGCATCTGCTGTGGCGGCGGTGACCCAGGGGTGAGTTCTCATCTTTGTCACTATGAGATGTGGGAAGCACATGAAGCCAGAGCCAAGGAGGAAAGGCTGACTCTCATCCAGTCTCTGTCCTGGCCCCTTTACTGCCTGCCATGTGGGGTGGACTTCTTGGGCTCACCTGGTTAAGGATACAGACCTCTTCCTTCAAATGACAAAGAGCTAAGCAGTATCTTGAGTCTTTCTACAAGCTCTGAGAAATCAGCCTTCACAGATTACACTCACTTTTCTTTTGACACCTGTTTCATTTTGATTGGCTCCCGAGGCAGGAATTGTTCATAACTGTGTGATTGGCTGCCCTCTCTGGATAATGGACGCCTGTTTCAGCACCCACATTCCTGCATCCCAGGCTGCTATAACAAATTACTATCAACCGGGTGGCTCATAAACTATAGAAAGTCGTTTCTTACCATTGGACACAGGGAACCAAGATAAAGGGCTTATTTTCTGGTGTATAGGTGCCTTTCGCTGTGTCTTCATATGTAAGGAAGAGGCCTCAGTGCTTTTGTTTGTTTGTTTGTTTTTGTTGGTTGTATTTTTCTGTGAAGAAATACTATGACCGCAGCAGCTCTTATAAAAGAAAGCATTTATTAGGACGTGCGTTAAAAAAAAAAAGAAAAGAAAAGAAAAGAAAAGAAAAGAAAAGAAAAGAAAAGAAAAGAAACTGGGTGAGGTGGCACACACCTTTAATCCCAGCACTCAGGAGGCAGAGGCAGGTAGATTTCTGAGTTCAAGGCCAACCTGGTCTACAAAAATGAGTTCCAGGACAGCCAGGGCTACACAGAGAAACCCTGTCTTGAAAAAAAAAAAAAAAAAGGACGTGCGTACAGTTTCAGAGGTTCAGTCTATTATCATTTTGGCAGGGAACATACACCACACAGGCAGACATGTTGCTGGAGAAGAGCTGTATCAGGAGCCACAGGCAGCAAGAAGAAAGAGCTACTGTGACTAGCTTGGGCTTTTGAAACTTCAAAGCCCACCCACAGTGCTACACTTTCTTCCACAAGGCCACACCTCCCAATCCCTCCCAAGTAGTGCTACTTTCTGATGAGTAAGCATTCAAATATGTGAGCTTAGGGGGGTCATTCTTACTCCCCCTTTGTGGGGGTTCTGCCCTTATGAGCCAATCCGTGCTTAAAGATACTTCCTAATACCGTCTCCTTGAAAGTGGGAAATCTCAATATAGGAGTTTTGAAGAGAGACAAATATTCTGGTCATGCAAGAGTTCAAGGATTTAGCAAGTGGGAGAGGCAAGGGAGAAGGAAGGTGGCAAGAGGGGATGAGAGGAAAAGAAGAAAAGAGGGGTGAGGGAAGGAGGGGATGAGAGGAGGGCAGGGGAAGAAAAAGCATCCAGGATTCCAAGTGGGATTTGTCTGGGTTGGGTGGCAGATTGTTTGATTGATTGATATTGCTGTCTTATCAATGTCTATGAATTGTTTATTCTTTTTTAATCTGAAAGAAAATGATTTGTAGATAAGTACTGTGAATCTCAGGGAGACAGGGGATGGGAGTGGGTGGGAGGGAGGGAGGGAGTGTTCTCATTCTCAGCAACAGAGAAGAAGATCAAAGCTTACTACTGTGGAGGGACAGTCTCCACAGCTTCCAGTAGCTGGCATTCAAGTGGAAGACACCGCCGTTAGCTCCTTGGCGGCCATTACTTCATGTTCCCCCAACAGCAGTTCCATGTGGTAGGTATGACCATTCTCACTTCAAACCTAGCTTCACAAGTAATTTAAGGGAAATCACTTAGCTGTTATGGGCACGCTTGCCTAACTCTGGAACCCAGACTCTAATATGCGTCAGCCTCCCCAAACAGGAATCTTTGCCTCCCTTGCCCAAGCCTGATGTAGCAAGGATGCTCACTGGATAATGGATGAATTGTGGAAGGGCAATGAGGTCAGGTATTGTAAGAATTGTCAGGAAACCTGTACCCTATCCTGAGAATCAAATTCCTTTAGCAGATTTCCAAGGCTAGCACTAAAATCCAAACAGTCTGGATTCTCTCTCTCTAGATAAGAGTTTTATTTTTATTTTTGCAACCACAAAGGGCCCTGGGTTCACCTTTGTGAATGAGCTTTCTGATATTCCCCAAAAGGAGATATCTCCCAACACCCCATGGCCCCCGGTAGCGTCCTTCCTTGTCCACACTCATTGTGAATGGCACCTCTGAGTTTTCCTTCAAAGACAAGGTAAGGAAATACATTTTAGGAGGAAGGAGGTAACAGGGCCACGGGTCCAATTCTGCACTTGGCACAGTCCCAAGGACACTGGGCATACAGACAGAAATTTGAGTTCCAGTTGGCTACATGGGGTGCCGGTTTCAAAGGGGCTGTCAATCTTGCCTGTTTACCACATCGCTCTTTGTAAAAGGGTCTTCTTTTCTAGGATTTTTGTATTTTTTTTCCCCCTGACATTTTCTGCTTTGGTAATTGACTACAAGAATAGTTCTATAACATAAATCAACGATGAAAAACAAATTACTCCCGCCCCCAGTCTTTCATTACCCCCCTCGTCTCTAACGATATTTTTCTGTATGATGACTAACCCAGACTGACGTAATTTATCAATTCATCTCGACGATGCACATTAGGAAATGCATTCCGAGGGCCCCAGCAGGCAGCCTTCGGTGTGCCACATCACCTTCCAGAAGCCATTAGTGCTGCAGAGACATGTGAAGTCCAGCCTTTGTGTGGAGAGCGTCAGGCCCGCCGCTGCTAATGGCTTTATTAATCAGAAGGTGAACCGGCAGCACAAGTGTCACAGCTGCGTAAAATAACTGGTTTTATGGCAAATGTAGTTAAAAAGAAATGACACATTGGATTTACAGTGCTCTGGAGTAAAAGAAAAAAATAATAAGAGAGAGAAAAAGGAAATCAGACATAGCAGCAATTTTCTATCTTCGGTTAAATTCATTAAGCGTGTGCTACTAAAAGTCATTTGTAACTAGTTCCCCGGTGAGTCCGTGTTCTAGAAGAATTTATTTGAAAATACAGAGGAAAGCTTAAATTACCCTTTTAAAATTAAATATATATATTAAATATTATATGTATTTATATTACATATATATATATATATATATATATATATATAAATAAAACAAGCCAACATTTCATCTCCAGAGGAAAAGAGAGTCAGATATGCGAGAAGGAGAGATACCAGAGGTGGGGTTTGGGATTTGGGCTTGCCTGCTGGTGCTTGCTCTCTGCGAGGGCAGCAAGGTCTGGTGGGAATGGTCCTGACTGCAGCCTCAAGCGCAGCTCCAGGCAAGGGCACCACACAATCTGATACTGTTCTGACTATTACTGTCCAGGGGAGACTGTTTTCCTTACATCAGTGGTCTAGGAGTAGATTAAAAAGAGTCCACATTACACTTTCTACAAGTACTTTGGCTTTCACATGATTTAAAATGTCGGGATCTATCAAAATTTCACTTGCTGTGACTTGAAAGTCAGTGTTCCTGCGTGCGTGCATGTGTGTGTGTGTGTGTCGATGTGTGTGTAGATGTGAGTGTATGTGCATGTTAGTGAGGTATGTATCTGTGTGTGTGCAGTGTGTTATGTGTGCAGTGTGTTTGTGTATACATATACAGGGTATGTGGGCATATCAGTGTATGTATGTAGGCATGCATGTATGTGTGTGTGATAGGAATGTGTTCTGTGTGTATCAGTTCCATTCCAGACACTGCCTTGGTTAATCTGTGCCCTAATGGCTGCCATTCAATACTCAAGACAGCTCTCTCACAGATAGCTTTACCATAGGACCCTTTGCCATAGGGTAAACGAGCTCTGTAATTTATCTCTGAGATTGGCTTTTGAAGTGTCATGTGAGGAGTTTGGACTTAAAAGTACTAGATTTCAAACTCTTCTTCCTGGTGCTTCCAATTAAACAGTAAAACAAAACTGGGGACCACTGCAGTTCTAGTGGCTTCCTCACAACAAAAGAATGAGGTGTCTCTTGTCCCCTTCATTTTACAAGTGTGTGCGAAGGCAAAGCCCACAGCAGTTGTGTCCCAGATAGTAAAAGACTTCAAACCCCATGCCCCAAGCTGGCTCTAGGAGTCCATTTATATATTTTTGAGGCTGTGTTTTTTTTGTTTTTTGTTTTTTTTGTTGTTGTTGTTTTTTGTTTTGTTTTGTTTTTTTGGCTGGCTTCAAACTCCTCAGCCCAAATGACCTGCCTGCCTCAGCCTCCTGAGAAACTGGGGTACGAACATATGCGGTTATACTTGGCTTAGGACCATAGCTATAAGCCAGCCTCTCTCATCGAGGGTAACTAGGGAGATCCTTTCATCAGATAACTACTAGCCAGGGGAACTAGGGGGGTCCTGCCTCAAAACGACAAGGAAAAGTCAGTCTAGGCTATAGCAAAGTGGCCTAGCATCTGGTTTGCCTGAGGCTCTGGGTCCAACCTCTAGCACCAGAAAAAAAAAAAAAATAACGAAGACGATGCAAGTAATCAAGTAATACCATGTGCACAAAGAGGAATGGGTATCAGTCTGGTGGTGTTTTAGTCACTGAAGGATGAGTCCAGGAGCTGACATCGACTCTCTAAGGATGGTGCCAACTTTTCATCTGCCCATCACAAAAGACAAGCAAAAGAAAGCAAAATTAACTTTCAGCCTGCAAAGATTTAATACAAACCTTAGTACAAAGGCTCATGATGTAGTCCTGCCTGGCCTTGAAGCTGGGTTCCTCCTACCTCCTCTGCCATGATTGGCTAATTCATTCCCCCCCCCCCCATCACAAAAAAATCAATAGAGAGAATCCAGACCAAGGCAACTACTGTATAAAATCGACCATGCTATTTTTTTTTTCTTTAGAGATTTATTTTATTTATATGTCTTGGCCTCCCTGCTTCCTTCCCATCTTCTGATCTTCTCATCTTCCTTCCCATCTTCCAGCTAGGCCTGGAATTGCTTCATGTGGGCAAAGGTGCAGATGTTGGCTCACTCACCCCCTCCCCTAACACAGACACACAGACACAGATACACACAGACACACAGACACACAGACACAGACACACACACAGACACACAGACACACAGACACACACACACACACACACACAGGAGATGACACGAGCACTGAAGATTCATAAAGGAGGAAAGTATAGAAGCCATGACAAGTGGGTAAGTGGCTTTAGGAAGATCTTGTAGCAGATCTTTGGGACTGGGGGTTCCAGGATTCTGGGGTGAGATTATACATGAAGAGACAGGCAAAGCAATCAATACAGGACCCACAGCCCCTGAGGACAGGGTCGTCAGAACTAAGAGCCAGATTATAAGCTCAGTCAAAGACTACTATCATTCTGTAACCTGTGGTCCTACTGTAGTTTGGATCTTAAACGTCCTCCCAATGTCTGCACTGGATGCTTGCTCTACAAAGTGCTCATTTGAAGCCTGGTATCCTTTAAGATGTGGAGTTTAAGGGGAGGTCTTAGGGTCGCCAGGGACATGCTCTTGAAGTAGACAATGAACCCCTGCCTCCCTTGCTCCCATTGTTTTATGCCCTGGCTACGAGGTGAGTGGTTTTTGCTCTAACACACACACATACACACACACACACACACACACACACACACACACTTCAATGCACTGCTTCATCTATCATGGGAAGCAAGCCACTTCCCTTTTAAAGCAGATTATCCTAGGCATTTGGTCCAGCCTTAGAAAGCTAAGAGAGGTCTTGGAACTCCTTCATGGATACAACAGGCTCCATAGCCTCATGTACAACTGAGGCAGGCTCCCCATGTGAATGCCACAGGCTGCAGTACGAAAGAAGACTGTAAACTTCTTTAAGGACTAGAAGATTCTGTAATGTAAAACAGCATCTTTTCCCTGGCCTCTTTTTTCTACTGATAATGAAGACCTTTACTCTGCTATTTAACACTATGCCCCCTCAGGCATGAGATGCTTGTAAGGACTGGCTCGAGGCCAAAGTTGTTGTTTGGTGATTGACCTTTGGCTAGTCAGCTCCTAGGATGTCTCCCATCAGCCACCAGAGCAATGTGCCTGGCCAAGCTTGTTGTACCAGCCTGTTTTCTGCTGCTGCTGCTCTAACAAGATACCTGAGACTGAGCACTTGATAAAGAGAAGGCGTTTGTATAGTGTGATGGTTTGTAGATGCTTGGCCCAGGAAGTGACACTATTTGGAGGTGTGGCCTTGTTGGAGTAGGTGTGTCACTGTGGGTGTGGGCTTTAATACCCTAGTCCTAGCTGCCTGGAAGTCAATATTCTGTTAGCAGCCTTCAGATGAAGATGTAGAGCTCTCAGCTCCTCCTGCACCATGCCTGCCTGGATGCTGCCATGCTTCTGCCTTGGTGATAATGGACTGAACCTCTGAGCCTATAAGCCAGCCCCAATGAAATGAGATGTTGTCATTTCAAAGACTTGCCTTTGGTCATGGTGTCTGTTCACAGCAGTAAAACTCTAAGACATACAGATTACAATTTTGGATACCGCGAGTCTAAGATGGGCCATCCTGTCCCCTCAGCTCTGCTGAGATCGCCCTAGACTGTGTCGCAACCTGGTAGATGACAACACAGCAGAAGTGGGTGAGTGAGAGAAATCGCACACTGAGCTAGGAAGCCGGAGAAGTAAGAACTAACTCACTTTCAGAACCAGCATCAGTGCCTTCTGAGCATGGTGACCTCATTACCACAGGGAATGCAACATCTCTTAAAGTCACACAGGTGGGCCCAACCTTTAGGCACTGTCACATGACATCATCTGAAAAGATTATGCTCAAGAAACATGCAATTGAGTTTAAGAACAAAATCACCCCCAAAGCCCCTCAAGCTCTAAGTAAGTTTGTGATTTTTGTGTGTAGCTCCATTCACAGCTTTCCTGCGGTGAGCATGGCCCACGGTCCCTGGATTGGACATACCTATAAAGATTCAGGGTCTTCGACACCACACTTCAGACCAAATCTCCAGCAAATGAGTCTCTGGGGGAAAACCATATTCAAAGCATAACAATCATGGTAGACAACCGTGGCCCGTGGAGGATAGTCACTTCAAAGGAATCGCAACCTCCATGCTGCTGTTCAGGACCCAAATCAGTGTAGATGCTGAGAAGACTATCCAACAGTTCTGGTGCTGTTAGCCCAGGGTGGAGCGAGCTCCATCATGCCCTGCTACTAATCTTTTACTGTCTTTGTGTAGGTACTGACTCCTCTTCACTCCACCCTGTTTCCAATGAGCCTAAGTAACCCCATTACTGCTGAGGGAGGGCGTTGTGGACTGTAGAGTCGGGAGAGGAGGGCGGTCCAGCAGGGATGCAAGACGAAGAGGCAGCTTTGTCTCACCCTTGTAACAGAGTCACGTACTTGTCCAGTAAGCAGCCTTGAGCCATCACAGGGCTCTGAGAGATCTCTTCTGCTATGGGGAGCCGAGACCCAAGACGGGTGACCAGCCAAGTGTGTTTCCCAGAGGCCCCTGGGGGGAGAACACCTGACAGTTGTATCGTCTACTCTCTGCGTGATCTCAGGCTTGTCACTTCCCCTCTCTGAGATCCCATTTCCCAATTTAAAAATAGAGTGGATGATTCATCCCCGGGGATCCTTTTAAGTTGAAAAGTGTACGGTTTGTGACGAAGTCTACAATCTCCCCTCCCCGCGCCCCAACCCTCTTTTTTTTTTTTCCTGGTGGCATCTGGTTCTGGAGGTAGAGTCTTACCCAAGCCCCCAAAGTTTATTACTCAGGGGAGTTTAGATATTCCTCAGGCCCTCGGAGAGAGAAGGCGCACAGTCTCAGCAAGGCCCTGGATACCCTTTTCTGGGCTCTCAAGGGCAGGGACATGGGGATCCCAAGAGTGACTAGCGATGATCTCTGCTTGATTAGTGCTTGTAGTAAGAAAACCCTGTACTGCCGCCGCCACTGTCTCATCAGAAGGTGACAACGTGGGAACTCTTCCTGGTGACAGGGACACGGAACCCACCCAGGGCCCCAACCCCAGCAACCTTCTGCATGACCTATGCTGCTTCGCTTGCCCCTGCCGCCGGCTAGCTTGCTCTGCAGCTCTCTGCCAAGTTCATTACTGGAGCGGTCCAAAGAAGCCAGCAGTTAATTACATCCTGAAGACGTTCCTTCACACGAGCCTCTCCTTGGCTCTCTTTTTCACCCTTTGAAAAGACGCAATCATCCATTACTGTCATCACCAGCTTGGTGACTTTTGTGCCTGTAATTGGCACTTTCTTTTAGACAATGAGGTAGAGCAGAAAATCTGCTCACTGAGGAGCCAACAGCCCGTTGCCCAGCTCTGGCGCTTATAATATATCACGTGACCCAACTGGGTCCTTTGTCTGGCTCCATTGTCCAATCAAATGGCAGGGTTGGAGTGCCTCTGGGACAAGCATTCCAGCCCCATGCTCTGAGGTTCTCTCCCACATGGATTGTCCTGCAGCAAGCGAGTTCCCATGGAGAGACTGAGAAGCCTCTGCTCCCCCAGAGCCTCCAGAAAGCTCCCAGAGCTGGGGAGAAGAGTGAAAACGGGACATTCATCCTTGTGCAACCTCCAAACTCATGCCAGTGCCAAGGGGACCAAGAAAAAGAGCCCTCAGAGGGGAGAGTACCATGTCACCAGGAACAGGGGTGACTGTTAAAGGAACAAGGATGCTAACCAATGCAAGAGAGCCTTCATGGCATCAGGGACAGAATAACGAAAGCTCTAGGTTAGTGGAGTTGTGGGACTCCTCGGGAAATGTGTAGGTTAGAAGGCATTTGGCTGGCCAGCCACCATGTTCTGAGCACATGAGGCACACCTGTTATTAGGAAGACTTCAGAATATGGTAACAGGTTCTGGGACGGGTTTATCAGTTGGGTGATATCAGTTATTTCTAGAATTCCTGGTGTTCTACTCAGAGTTGCAAGGCAGTTGATATCTGCATGTCGGGGAGGAATTGAAGAGAGGGTTGCAGTAGTTGAGTCTATTCCTTTATAGCAGTGTGTATACATATATACACAGACATATATATATATATATATATATATATATATACATGTACATAAACACATGCACAATACATATATACACACATATGTACACATATATGTATACATGCACATGTGTACATACACATATGCATACATGTGCACACACATAGCATGTACATACAAACATATATACATATATATACATATGTACATGCACATACCTATATACATGCATGTACATACACATAGCACACACATATGCATAGATACATACATACACACACACACACACATATATATATATATATATGCATTCATACGTATATACATATGTACACACATAACACACATACTGACAGAACTTTCAAAGAAGTCTTTCAGCCTAGATCTCCTACAAGAAAAATAGAACTGTGGTCTGTTTCCACATTTTAAGAATTCCAGCGTGGCTTCCTTGTCGCACAGAGGCTGTTGAACCTTTGTGAAGTCATTTCCGCCTGTCTCGCATTGATCTTGCTAGTTTGTTTAGTTTGACTTTCTGGTGGCAAACTCTAAGCAACATAAGTGTCTAATCTTTTTCTTTAAAAAATTTAAATTCCAATTACTACTACTACTTCTTGGGTGTTTATGTGTGTGAGAGAGCACGTGTGCAAGCATGCCTTCACGCAGTTGGAGCGGTCGGAGGACAATGTCTGGGAGTCGGTGCTCTCTGACCTTTGATTATTAGGCCTGGGCTGAAAGCCATTTTGTCCTCTGAGTCACCTTGCTGGCCTCAAACTTCCCACCTTCGTATGTGAAGGAATGGCCTGGTATTGATTTCCCTGATCTGAAATGTGTTCCTGGTGGCACGTTTCACCATGGTCTAGGGCGGTGTGTCTGCTGGCTCTCCGTAATCAAATGCTGATGCGCCGGCCAGGATTCTGTTTTATTACTCTGGTCTCAATCCAAGCACATTTCACACCAGCCATTAAAAAGATATTCTTAGGTTTGCACTTATAAAATTTTATTGTCTCAATCATTTATTATCCTCTCTTTGGATCTTGGAGTCCTGAAGTCCAGCACAAGTGGCATACCTGTAGCCGTACCTACCTGTCATTACAAACCGTAAATTGTAAAATGGTGACCTTCTGGTGACAGATTCAGTTACTTCCTTGGGCCATACATCCTCCATCAAAGGATGTAGTGGGCTTTCCTCTTTCCTGAATGACAATAACCAATTCTTAGCTTGGTTAAATAGCTTGCCCGGTTAAAGAATTGCCCACCCCTGGATTTATATTTGGGAACAAGTTTCCTTGTGTTCCCCCACCTTGATTTTTCTCTCCTTCATTACTAGTTTCCATAGTATCCTCATGAACCCTGACTGTCCCCCGGGCACCTCACACATGGCTGCTGTGATTCTTAGTCTGAGAGAGTAGCCCTTCTTGCTGCAGATGGGACATATATAGTAAGGTCTTGTCTTGAATATTGCAGATGCTCCACCACCGTAGCAGAGCCCTTTGCAGCCTTATAGTTTATGCCCATTTCTCAGTGACTTTAGTATTTTCTCCATTTTGTGGGCCAGGTCTTCACTTGGGCTCTTCTGTTGATAAAATCCTGGCACCCATTTGTTTGATGTCTGGTTCCTTGTGGGTCTTCACTACTGCGTGCAAAGAGCTTTCACATGTTTCTAATCTGCATATTAATTTCACTGTGATACTGAACTGATCCCTGCAGGACTGTGCCTCATTAAGGAACATTGTCACCCCATATGCTTTGTAAATTCATTGTCCAAATATGGGGAAGGCCCTGCCAGTGCTGACAGGCTCTGCGCTGGATTCGGCTGTAGAGTGTATGGTTGGAATTCTGAGAAGGAATAGAAAAGAAGAAAGCAAAACAGGAAGCAGAACCTCGTGTGTGTGTGTGTGTGTGTGTGTGTGTGTGTACACATGTGCGTATGTGTGTGCACGTGTGTGTGCAGATGCGTGTGTACATGTATGGCCTATAGCATGCATGTGTATGCATGTGCAGGCCCGAAAAGTGCAACCTTGGCTTTTGTTCTTAAAGTGCCATTGCATTTCTTTCCTTTGTGTGTGCATGTACATGCATGCAGGTACGGAGGCCAGAGGACAACTTGCAGGAATTGGTTCTTTCCTTCCATCACGTTTGTCCCAGGGATCGAACCCAACTTGCCAGGCTTGGCAGTAAACACCTTTCCCCACAGAGCCTGAACACTTTGTTTTCTTGTTTTGTTTGTTTCATTTTGTTGTTTTTTGTTTTGAGACAGGGCCTCTCATTGGCCTGGAACTCATCAGGTAGACTAGGCCCAGAAAGCCCCAGGAATCCACCCGTTTCTTCCCCATACTTTCTAGGATTGCAAATAGATACTAACAAGCCTCGATGGGCTTAATGTGGGTTCTGGGGATCAAACTCAGGTCCTTCTGCTTACAAGGCAAGCTTCACCCCAGCCCTCCCCACCTTTTAGGCCAAGTTCTGCTATGTAGCTAAGGTTGGGTGGGAAGGAAATTCACAGAGAAACTATATTTATCAATGAAACATAAAGATCTAAATGGATGTACCTCCCTCCCTCCCTCCCTCCCTCCCTCCC
>NC_034608.1:51504340-51515439 GCF_900095145.1 Mus pahari
CCCCCTCTCCTCCCCTCTCCCTCCCCTTCTCCCCTTCCCCTTTCTCTCTCCCTTTCTTACCCCTTCCTCCCTCTCCCTCTCTCCTTTCCTCCCTCCTTCCTCCCTTTCTCTTTTTCTTTTTTCTTCCAAGAATGGATGGGAAAGACAGCCATGCATGTAACACATTTGACATTTTGTAGGGACATTTGAAAACTGGCTGCTCTCAGTACAAATAGGTGTCAGTGTGTGCTGATCTTAATTTCTTTACAATAACTCCATGTCAGTTTTCTGGGTGGGCCTGAGCCCATGTCCGTCAGGGAGCATCTCTCTTCGCAGGCTCTTGCTGTGCTGTGTAGTTCTTTCCATTATGATTAGGGCTGTACAGGGACCAATGATACCCACAGTTCAGGGAGAAGGGAGAGAATCGGGCATCTACTCAGCACCCGGGAGAGCAAGAAGCACAAATGTCACGGCCCTCCATCCGCCCACAGTGGCGGGGATGTGGTAACATGTCTGTCCCCACTTTCCAGCAGTGGCAACAGCTCCCATCAGGGACAGAGTTGGGTCTGCATAAACTCAAACCCCAAGAGCTACCCAGAGCCTTGTGCGGTTGAAGAAGGAAAGCTTTGGCTGCGGTGTTAATGTGGTTTCTTTCATTTGCATATACTAATCAGGTATGGCAGCTGCTATCCCACTAAAAGGCATGTTCCTGGGACCGTTTACATGCCATGCCCTGAAAATACTGAAAGAAGCACACAACACTCAAGCGAGCTTGGAAGGCCTATCCATGACTTCTTAGCTCTATCTGTGAACCTGCCTTATCCATCGCTTCTTAGCTCTGTCCGTGAACCTACCTCATTCCCTTTTCTTTTCTCTTTTGCAGTGCTGGAGGGGGGGGGGGTGTTTTCCTAGCACCTTGTGTATGCTAAGAAAGCAGTCTACCACCGGGCCACATCCTTCGTCCCTCATCCTATGCCTTCATGTGGCCAAGAGTTCCGACAGCTAGGTAGAAATAGAGCTATCCCAGGCCCACCACGGTCAGGACATGCAGGCTCCTTCCTCCTTCCTCAGAGCTCAGGCGGAAGAGCAAAACATTGCTGCAGAGCTTTCTACAGGAGTAAGGAAGAAGGGACGAGACCAAGACACCCAGGGACTTCTCGTACGAGAGGACGAAGGGTAGATGCTGTTTTTTTCTTCAGGTCCCCCTGGGACTTGCTGATCTCTGTGAGGCTTAGCTCTCTCTCTCTGTCCCATTCACTTCTCCTCCTCTATGCATTGCACTGCAGCACACATGTAGATCAAACCACACACTGGACTCTCAGCCCCCATTAGTTGTGGGTGCACGCAATAATTAATTCGGCCCCAACACTGCAGCCAATAACATTCGGGGTAGATTATCTCTGTTTTAATTGCTTTATTGGGCTAATTTAGAGGGCTTTAACCCCTGGCTTTCAACAGTCACCCCGCTAGATCCATCTTCCACATTCATGAAGCACCAGGAATGGCCACAGGAGTAGGAGGATCATCCTGGGTGCAGCCATGTTTGAGCATCAGAGGAAGGAAGGGTGGGCTGAATATTCTATGGATGATGGGTCTGATGCTGCCTTATGGGGCCGGGTGACGGGTGCCATATGGCCAAGCTGCCACCATTTTCACAGCAGCTGCGTTCGGAATCAAAAAGTGTATCGGTGTACCTCAAAGTCAGGGATGGGATTTGAAATACATTACAGACTCCTTTGTGTGTGGGGGGAGGGTGGGGGGGGGGGTAGGGGAAGAAATGGAGTCAAAACGTGGCTTAACCCTTTCTTCCCCACACTCTCCTGCTGAGGTCAGAAGGTGGGTTCTTGCAGCCAGAGCCCAGCTGTTTTCCTTCTCGCCTTTGTGAATCTGGCCACAGGGTCACGCAACTAAAGATGTGAATTCAGTTCTCATGCTTTGCACATTTTTTTTTTTTTTTTTTTTTACTGACTGGGAAGTAGGCTGTTGACAGAACATTCTCAGCCCTGTATCTGATGAGCCAGGAAGGGCTGAATGGGTGATACGGAATCAGTACGGACTGCATTGCAGTTCCTGTATTGAATTGTAGTCATCCCTGGGTTTCTACCCACATGAGGCTCCTCCCTGCTGAGCATCTCTGGGCTCAGGGGAAATAGCATTTTGGGCTCCTTGCAGACCCCCACCCCCACCCCCACCCCAGAGCACGTTGGTCCAGCTGACATTTGGATAAATGAGCCACATTATCCAAGAAAAGGAGTGGATCTCTGGTCATCCGGCTGGGAAGGAGGGCTGTCATACGAAGCCGTGTGCAGCATGAACAATGTGTTTGGGGGGTGGGGGGAAGGTGGGAGTTTCCTGCCAGAGAGCCAGCTCCAGGCCCACCTGCATCGCCTTGGCAACAGTGATGGGGTAGAATTTATAGGCTTGTTCCTACGTGAGTGCCTCGGGTCTTTTAAATACCTGCTGGCTTTTCTGTACACCCACTGCGTCTCTGAATCATTGTGCAGAGCTTTGCAGGGCGTCTCTCCCTCCCACTCCAGGCCCTGGCAAGGGCTCAGGGAATCCAGAGAGGTTCAGGAGTAGCAGCCTTCCCGTATTGTATTTTGCTTTGCTCCCCGGATTGTCAATTTTAGGGTCTAGATGTGACTTTGAAGGGTTACTTCTGAACAGCCCAGTGAGGTGTAGAGGAGTCCGGACATCAGCACTTTGACGCCCAACTGTTTAATGGTGTCATCTTGGCTCAGGTGGCTCCCTACTTTATGTCCCTAGTCTCTCTAAAGAGGCGCACTGGGGTTCCTGGCCTCAGAGGGACCTTCTATTGCCAGCATTTTGTGTGCGGTTATCAGGCTTCTTCTTGGCTATGCACACCCGGTTTAAGAACACGCACCTGTCCTGCTGCACAGTGCCAGCGCCTGCAAAGGCAAGCCAAGCAAGCCGCATTGTTAGCGCCAGCCAACGGGAGTCCGGAGCCAGGATTCAACTGGAATTAAGTGCCAAGAGCCCAAATAAAGCCGAACCAGGCACTCAAATTCCAAGTTAAGTTAAAAAAAAAAAAAAAAAAAGACACTAAAAAGAAAACCAAACTTAGAAACCAAGAACCAAATG
The DNA here is from genome assembly GCF_900095145.1 of Mus pahari. Taxonomy (NCBI): domain Eukaryota; kingdom Metazoa; phylum Chordata; class Mammalia; order Rodentia; family Muridae; genus Mus; species Mus pahari. Next base: position 51,507,422 of record NC_034608.1, read on the forward strand.
TGTGCACTTTAAAAATAAAACAAACCACTTTTTGAACTAGTTAGAACCAGAATTGGTTCCCTGTATTTTTTTTGAAAGAGAACGCCGAACACCAAAATATCCCCTGGACCGAATCAAACAGATATTCCCAACACTTTCAGTCTCCAGTTAGAAACAGACAAGCAAGCAGGCAAGTGGGGAGAAAAAAAAAAAAAAAAAAAAAAAAAAACTCCTGACATTTAGAGTGAGATTCCGTTTAGGACTGAATCAGAAGAGAGAATTTTTAGTTCCGTTTAGTCAAGAACATCTTCTACAACCAATAGGGAAAATTCTGGTGCTGTCCGCTCTTCCGATTGGCCACAGTTCTCTGCTCAGCCGCAGGGTCACGACTTCCGGTTGGTCGCGCAGTTCCTCCTCTGTCCCTTCTCTAGATCTTATTTGAATGGAATATTGTATACTAGCGGGTTTCCTTATCTCCCGTTTTGGATACGCAACCAACGCACTTACATCACAGCTGCCCTTTCTTCTGCTGCCCTTTCTTCTTTCTCTCCTTGTGGGTACCTTGTCTCTTTCTAGAGAGCTCGCCTTTTGTTTTCATGCCCACTTGTTCTTCTTAAATGTTGATTCTGCATGGGAAAAAAATGGAGTGGTTTTTTTGTTTGTTTGTTTGTTTTGTTTTCCTGAGTCTGGCTTATTTTATTTAACACGATCATTTCTGACTTCACTCATTTTTCTTACAAATAACGTGGTTTTGTTTTTCTTTGTGGCTGAATACACTTCCGTGTTCGTATAGTGTTTTTTATTTCCCAGTCTGTTGATGGGCGCCTAGGCTGGTTATGTAACTTAGCTATTATGAACAGTAGCACACAGTGAGCGTGGACGATGAGCTGTCTCTACTGTACTCTGACGTGCATTCTGTTGAGTCTATATCCAGGAGTATCCCACTGTCACCTCTTTCTGCTAGTATCATATATTTCTGAAGAGTTTGGATGACCATATGATGATATCACACTGATATGTAAGGACCAGGACTCTTTGAAGGACGTTTTTTTTTTTTTTTTTTTTTTATCTGAAGTTCATAGACAGCCTTTGCCCTAGGTAGCTGGTCAGTGGAATTTGTCAGGCAATGGGGAAAGATGGTCCATGGGTTATGGGTTTGTACCTTTGTGGTCTAGGAGAGATGATCTGTGAGACGCATGTTATGAATTAGTTGTCACCACTTCCTCCTCCCCCTCTACTGTTACCCCCCCCTTGCCCTCCTCCTCCTCTGTGATGACTGAAGGACCAAACAATCATGTCTTAGAAAAAAAGAAGTTACAGACTCTCAGAGCCCAGTGGTTGGGCTGCCTTTGCAATGCCTCAGTGCCAGGAAGACTTGGTGTCCAGGGTTTCTCTGAGTATTTGTAACTTCCTCAGATGGCGGTCTGTCCCCAGTTTGGGACACTTGGTCTTCCATAACTGGAAGGGATGTCACATGAGAGTAGAGATCTATTTTGGTCCTGTTACAGGGTCTGGCTTAGAAGCTGGCATGTGATCTAAGGTGGGTATAAGTACCAAGCTTGGTTTTCAGAGTGACACATTTTCTGTCAGAAGCAGCTCTTTCTTCCTGGAATTTTTCCTACCCAATCTTTCCTCAGCATCTTGTTCTCAACAGCTGCCTTGTGTCTTCCTGTGTCACAATCCTGTGTCAGAGGAGCAGGGTCTGACTCTGCTGTGCCTCAGGATGATGGTATGAAGTGCCAGAGATGGAGGATGGGGTGCATGTCATTTTAGGGTGTTCACATCTCCATGGTCCACCCATGGGTGACCTTAGAACTCAGTTCTTCTTCTCTTAAAGTTATACACAGCATTTACAAAGTCGCGTTGGAAGCAAGAAGGTGACTCAGTGTGAAAAAGTGCTTGTTCTACAAACACAAGGACCTAGTTTGAATCCCCAGTAGAAAGCTGGCTATGGGTATGTGAGTCTGTAACCTGAACACTGGGCAGGGGTGGGGGCGGTGGGGGGGGGTGGAGACAGGAGGATGGCAAGCTTGCTGGCCTGCCAGCCTGAGACAAGCTTCCAGTTTAGTGAGAGATCCTACCTCAAAATAACACAGTGCAATGTGATTAAAACACCAGTGTCCTTTGGCCTCCGTTTGTACACCTATATACTCAGGTGTGTGCAACACACACACACACACACACACACACACACACACACACACACATTATGTTCTGAATATATACTTGCTAGGAAAAGTATCACTTTCCACTCCCCTTAAGGGCCCTGTCTTAGTGCTTCTACTGTAGTGGTAAAATACCATACTCAACAGCAACTTGGGAAGGAAATGTTTATTTCATCTTGTATCTCCTGGTAACCATCCATCACTGACAGAAGTCAGGGCAGGAACCTGGAGGCAGGAACTGAAGCAGAGATCTTGGGGGGACACTGATGACTGGCTTATCCCCATAACTCTCTCTGCCTGCTTTACTGTGAACCCAGAATCACCGGGGGGGGGGGGGGGGGGGGAGGCGGGTGTCGTACCGCCCACAGTGAGTTGGACCCTCCCACACTCTCTCATCAATTGAGAAGGTGCCCCATAGGCGTATCCACAGGCCATTCTGGTGGGGACATCGTCTCCATTGAGGTTGATGCTTTTTGTGCTTCTATTGTTAGCTATTTATCATGACTTTTTAGCCTACAAAATGGAGGTGAGCTTTCCTTTTCTTTGCTTCTACGACATACGTGTACACGTATCCCCACACGTCTTTTGACCTTCTACCCTCGTAGTTTGGTTATATGGCAATTTTGATGTATACGCTAAATTGTTTACACTAAATGGATACATAGGTGCTTTATACACATGAAGTCATACTGAAAACTTTGATTTACATCAAAGTTCTTCCTATGCAGGGATTGTGTACCCATCGATTCAGCCACTTGTGGATACAATGTATTCAGGGAAAAGTTACATGTGTATTTGAATACACGAGTCCAAACCAGTTTATAAGCTTCAAAAATCTGGTTGGGAATTGGTCTTAATTCATATATTATTCTGTTTAATGTTGAAATCATTATTATTTTTTTCTCCATGAGCTTCTAACAGCTCCTAAAACTTTCCAGGGTAAGCCTTATCTGCGAAAATACTTGTGGAAAAATAAGTCTCATACAAGTACAAAAGCAGATGTCCCTGACACACCCTTCACCTCCTCCCAATTCATCTTTTCATTCACAGTCAGAGCTAACCTGAAAATTAAGCTCTTTTATGCACCGCAGCGGAAGGACCTGCTGCCATTGGTGAGGTGTCAGGCTTTGGCTCTGAGAGTGAAATGGCTTGCGCCGCTACCTTAACCTCTGTATTCTGTCTGCAGTGTACAAGAGCGCTTTCAGAACAGAAGCATTTGGTGCCTTTCCCACAATCATTTCCAATCAAGGCCTAGCATTATAGGAAGCAGCATCCTGGAGAAATTTAACAGAATCCCAAGGACAGGAACCCAAGTCATAGGCAAGAAAAACTACAGGAAATCTAAACCTTCGAGGTCCCTGCTTTTGCTATGGGAGTCTTTCTTCTTACTTCCAAACCACCCATGACTATAGAGAGCCAGAGATACTCTCCCTCCTCTTCTTTGAAAATTGTAAAATGAGAAGATATAGATGAATATTTTGCCTGCTCCTGTATCTGTGCACTATGTACATGCAGTTTCCACAGAGTCCAGAAGAGGGCGTTGTATCTTCCTGGACCTGAAGTTAAAGATGGTTGTGAGTTGCTTTGTGGGTGCTGGGATTTGAACTGTGTTCTCTGCCAGAGTAGCCAGTGCTCTTTACCGTTGAGCCACCATCTCTCCAGTCCCAGGAACGTCCTCCTTGTTTTCAATTAGCCAGGTTGTTTCCTTTCCCTACTAAGATAAGCGACTCAGATTTCAAGACTGACTTTTCTGATGTGCTTTCTTTCACTTTGCCCCTAAGGACTCTCCTCTCTTCCCTCTCAGAGTCTGGTGTGTGTGTGTGTGTGTGTGTGTGTGTGTGTTCGCGCGTGCCCTGATGAGACTCTTAGCCTTCTGCTAGGGCCCAGAACGGAACAGGATACTTCCCAGGGTAACTGGCAGAGGAAAGATTTGATGAACCCGCTTCTCCCTGGGCAATGCCGTGGTTATCTGGGAAAGAGAAGGTTCACAAGCGCCTTGTCAAAGAGCCCTTTACTATCCTTTGTCCTTTGCAGAACTGCATCTCAGTTGCCAGTATGAATGGCTGTGGTTACAGGAGCAGGAGCGAGAAGTGTGGAGGTGGGTGTTTCCCCGCTCTGGTCCCAGAGGCCCCTCCCCCCTCCCCCCGCCCGCCTCCCCCCCCCCCCCCCCCCCCCCCCCCCCCCCCCCCCCCCCCCCCCCCCCCCCCCCCCCCCCCGAGCCCATCAGCCTCTGTGCAGTGTGAGAGGTTTTGACTCTGCACGTGCTGAGGGCTTTTATCTCCAGAAGCCACTTGAGGTTGTTCAGGAGGCTTGATTAGAGAAAGGTGAACGGTTGCCAAGGCAACCTCCCTTTGATTCATTCATAGAATGGGAATTGAAATATTTAAGAGAGAGCCGAAAATAATGGCCACATGAGAGCAACCCACACATATCCTGCTCAGGAAATGTGGGTAGTTGAGACAAAGAACACAGAGGTTTGAATGTGTACAATCAGGCTTACCTGGTGTCTGCATTTTCCATGGGAACCCCCACATCCCATTTCATATATACACACATGCATCAGTCTGGCATAGGGAATATTTTAGCGTGTCAACTTACTCTTTAGTGCCACAAGTCACAGCTTTGCTATGACAGTTGGCATGGAAAAAAAAAATGTAAGTTTCCTCTGTGTGAATATGTCGCCTGGCTTTCTACCAGATCTTTAAGATTTATTTATTTTTATTTGATGCATATGTGTAAATGCCTGCGTGTTTATATGTGTGTAGCACATGTGTGCAGGTACCTGTGGAGCCCGTACACTGTCAGATCTCCTGGAACTGCAATTAACGGCCATTGTGAGCTGCTTGGTGGGAATGCTGGGAACTGAACTCAGGTCCTCTGCAGAAGCGACAGCTGCTCCTGTCCACTGAGCTGACTCCTCAACCCTTTTTTTGCTAGACTTTAATTGCCTCTGGTACAGTTCTACCTGTGCTCTGCAACCTACATCTTGCTTATTTATGCATTTAGCCATCCACTCAACAAACACTGATCTCCTGTGTGCCAGGCTAATACACACATATAGCTTGTGTTTGACTTCTGTTTATTGTTGGATGTAGTTCTGGTATCGAGTGCTTCCTGAATAGGCAGGAGAAATGGCTTCTGGGGGTAGTGGTGGGGCAACCCCTCCAAAGCAACCTTTACCTAGGCTGATCATTACAGCTCAGAGACTCTCTCTCTCTCTCTCTCTCTCTCTCTCTCTCTCTCTCTCTCTCTCTCTCTCTCTTTCCCCCATGAAACACCTCTCACACCACCACCGTTTCAGGCCAGGGCTTCTTTCTCAAACAGAGCCTTTGCCTGCTAGGCACCGACCCTTAAAAGAGCTCTCCTTGTGCATCACTGGCTCCCAACTCATCCACCCTTGAAGTCCTGATCCACACACTGTTCTTAGACACAGCAGTTTAGCTCTAAGCCACTCAGCTTGACTTACAAAGTCTATAAAAATCACACATAAGGTTCCAGTGAAAACCCCTGATGTTATTCTTTGATTTCAGCTGCCGTTCCCAACAGCCTTATTTCCTCAGTGTGAAAACTGACCCTGGTTATACCTCCCGACTGATAGTCACACAAACCACCCTGCTTATCATGGCTGGTTTCCCCCCCTTTGCTGGCCCAGAGCCATCACCTCGTTGTTACCCATCCCTCAAGACCCCCGAGTAAACCTCACACTAATTATTTTTCAGTATTCATCATCCCCTTCTCCATAGCCATAGTATTTCATCTGGAACTGTGGCTTCCAGGACAAAGAACACACATCCCCGTTGTTCACTCCTTGCTCCTTTGTATGGCTGGGTTATGGTCAGAGTTTGCACTTTCTGAGCTATGTGGAGGTGTAATTATACACAGATGGCAGGCACAAAGAGGGAAGGAGTCTTGTTTGCCAACAGCATGGGGCTAGAAGTTTATAGGTAAGGGATTAGAGAAATCACTTGCTGGCTTGCCTAAGCTTTGGGAACTTGTGTTTCTGTTGTGACAGATTTGTAGATGAATCTACACATCTTCAAGAAGATATCCTGGGGATTTTCCCCTTTAAACTCTCATCATGGCCATGAAAGTCTGTGTGTGGGGGTATTGATTGTTTTCCCCTTAGCTAGCCTTATTCATTTTCTGTCACCAGCAAGGTTACATTCAGGAAGACAGGGACCTTATTACTAGACCTTAGGGCAGGGGTTCTTAACCTGTGGGTCTCAAACCCCTTGGGAGTTTGAACAACTATTTTACAGGGGGTTGCGTATCAGATATTTACATCGCAGTTCATAGCAGTAGAAAAATTACAGTTGTGAAGTAGCAACAAAAATAATTTTATGGTTAGGCAGGACGTCAGCACAACATGAGGAACTGTATTAAAGGATTACAGCATTAGGAAAGTTGAGAACCACTGCCTTAGGGTATAATTTTTAAATCCAATAATATATTCTTGCACAAAAAAAAAAAAACCCAGTGAGTTACAAGTTAGAAGACCTGGGTGCTAGTGTTTCTTCATATTGACAGCATGCCTGGAGAACGCCTTTGAGGCTTTCTGGGACTTGGTTTTTTGAACTACTTGTAGGAATGTAAATTGTATCTCTGATGAGACAGGTGGTGTGCGAATGTTTCGTTAACTGCAGAGTAATGTATATTGCTTACACAGTTCCACTTCAACATCCATGATCACACTTTCGTATACTGTCATTTACGAATGATCAACAATATCCGAAGGTTGCTTTCTAACCATCCCTACCAGTCATTGACCAAATGGCCCAGTGGTGAGTTACTAATTATGCAAATGAATAGAACACTTTCTCAAAAGGAATACTTTTTAACATATGTGTGCATGGCAGGGTGAGGTCCAGTCCATGCTTGCTCTTTGGTTGGTGGTTCAGGTCCTGAGAGCCCCCAAGGGTCCAGGTTAGTTGACCCTGTTGGTCTTCCTGTGGAGTCCCGGTCCTCTTCCAGTCCTTCAGTCACATCTCCTGACTCTCCCACAAGACTCCCCGAGCTCCATCTAATGTTTGGCTGTGGGTCTCTGCATCTGTTTCAATTAACTGTTGGGTGCAGCCTCTCAGAGGACAGTGACGCTAGGCTCCTGTCTGCAAGCATAACAGAGTATCATTCACAGTTGTCGGCAATTGGTTCTCGCTCATGGGATGGGTCTCAATTTGGTGCAGTCATCGGTTGGCCATTCCCTCTGTCTTTGCTCTATCTTTGTCCCTGCACACTTTGGAGGCAGGGTACATTTTAGGTTGAAGGTTTTGTGGATGGATTGCTGTCCTTATCCCTCTTATGGGAGTTTTGACTGGCTACAGGAAGTGGCCACTTCAGGTTCCATATTCCCCACTTCTAGGAGTTTCATCTAGAGCCAACCCTATAGATACCTTGCCCTCCCCCTCCCCCCGACATCCCAGGTTTCTGGCACATACTAGAGATGGCCCTCACTTGCTGCTGATTTTCATTCTCTCTCTCTCTCTCTCTCTCTCTCTCTCTCTCTCTCTCTCTCTCTCTCTCTCTCTCTCTCTCTCTCTCTCTCTCTCCTGCTCTACGGACACCTGATCTACCCCCTACCCCCACCATCCTGCTCTCCTCCCTATCCCCTCTCCCACGCAGATCCCTCTCTCCTTCCACCCCCAATGGTTACTTTATTTCCCCGTCTGAGAAAGCCCCCCACCAGCATATGTAGCAGATGTGCAGCTTGGTCTTCATGTGGGTCTCCCACATGAAGCAGGGGTTGTCCCTGGATTTGTCCCCTGCTTGGGGATTCTGTTCCTTTAACTGGGCCACCTTGTCTGGCCTCAGTGAGAGAGAATGTTGCCTAGTCCTGCAGTGGCTGGTGTGTGTGTGTGTGTGTGTGTGTGTGGTGTG
>NC_034608.1:51515605-51548252 GCF_900095145.1 Mus pahari
GTGTGTGTGTGTGTGTGTGTGTGTGTGGTGTGTGTGTGTGGTGTGTGTGTGTGTGTGTGTGGTGATGGGGGAGGGCAGAACAGGAGGAAGAGCTTTGAGGAGGGGAATTGGAAGGAGAGGGGCTGGTATTGAAATATAAAGTAAGTAAATTTATTAAGTTTTTTAAAAAAGAGAGAATACTTTGTACCCATTGGAGACCTTAGCCGCATAGAGAGTACTAACTTTTCTCAGCACCTGTGGAAAAAGGAACAAAATTAGAGACCCAGTATTGGCTGTGGAAAAATTCTTTGGAGAGTCACTACATCATGTCAAAATGTATCTAGCTTAGCCTGGTGGACATTTGGAGCCTGGGCTGTGACCTTGTAGAAAACACACATCCTTGCAGGTCGAGCTTCCGTGCATTAAGTCCCTTAAACTTTTTCTCCCTCCACCGAAATAAGCAGGCCTCTACCTTGGTTGACCCTATGCAAGGTTGGGATGAATGTTCTGCTTTCTAGTCCTTCTTCAGCAGTTGTCTCTGGAGAACTGGGCTTCTAATGGCCTTTCTCAATAATTAGAAATTTAATTAACATCTCTGCTTTGATCCGAGTTCCCTTTCTCATTACCTTGTGCTCAGCCTGTTCCTGAGTCGAGAGCTATTTCTGGGCCGTCCCATTCCAGCTATTAAGTACTGTTTATGCTTAATTTAGTCCGGCACAGCTGTACAGACAGCCACCAATAGCTCCCCATTGACCACTGAATTAAGTGCAAACTCTTTAGCTTGGTGTCAAGGGGCTTCCTCAAAGAGCCCAGACTCGCTTCTGATCTCTCCTCAGCTCTTCTCAATCTCAGGTCGGAACTGCAGTTTCTCAGCAGCTCCTTCTTATTCTGCCTTGTGATCTTGGCTTCTGTCTCCTTCTGCTGGAACATCTGGGCCCACAGCATATCTCTACACCTGCCGGGAACTGCCTCTGGAGGGCTGCTTTCCTACCTGATGCGGGACTCATTCCCAATCACCAGGGATGTGTTTAGTGAGAATTCCTTTAAAGTTGCATGGGAACTGACATCTTCTCATAGTCTTATTTTGTATGATGTCACACAACTATCCTAATTCTTTCTCACTCCGGGTTACAGTCTTTGAAGATTTGTGTTATTTTATTTGTGTGTCTTATGCTAACACATGTGCCCACAGAGTCTGGAAGCAGCATCAGTTGTCCTGGACATGGAGATATAGGTCATTATGTATTGTCCTATGTGTGTGCCAGGAACAGAACTTGAGTCCTTTACAAGAGCAGTAAGTAGGTGCTCTTAACTGCTGAGCCATCTCTCTGTGCATTAGAGACGTTAAAGGAAGGAGCTATCTTCCTTTAAGCTGATCCGTCCGATCTATCACCTCCTAGTCACAGCTCCCCAAAAGCCAGCAGGATGTCAGAGAAGTTCTGGGCTCAGCTCTGGGATACTTGCTGGCGAATGCCTCCACCAAGGTCAGTGTGTGCCCTGAGAGCTATAGAAGGTACATGTGAGACCACAGGCTAGTGTGGGTCACCTAGCAACCAGAGGAAGCACACGGGGCCATGTTGGAGTTATGATGCTGATGAAGGATATGCTATCTGTTTGGATGGTAGTCATATTTCTTTGGTTCACATCATCTTTTTGGTCTTAGTCTGTTTCTGTCACTGACTACGACAAGATGTCATAGGCTAGATAGTTTATAAACAATACAAATGTATTTGCCTCATGGTTCCGCAGGCTGGGAAGACCAGGTGCATAGTGTGGTTATTTGCTGAGGGACTTCGTGCTGTATCCTAAGCAGGTGTGAGGGCATGTGGGTACTCACAAGGCAGAGGGGAAGTGCAAGACCGAGCTACCTCTGTCTACAAGGAACCTGTTCTGGTTTCTCCACTCCTACAGTGACGACATTAACTTGTTCCTGAAGGCAGAGCACCCACGAGCTAGTCACTACTGAGAGTCTGCATCTCTCGAAACTGTCCCACTGACAATTAAGTTCCAACACGCAGGCAGGTGAGATGGCTCAAAGGGTAAAAGGTACTTATTACCTAACCTGACAATCTGGGTTCCCTTCAGAGCCCACACGGTGGGAGGAGAGAACCAACTCCCACAAGTTGTCTTCTGATTTCCATATATGAACTGTGGTGCCCACGTGCACATGTGTGCGCACACACACAGGCGTACAGGCACCCATGTACGCATGCACGCACAAGCCTGCAGCAGCAGTGGGAATGCATGTGTTTGGAAGAGAATCTTTGGCAATGCGGGTGCCATGATTCTTTAAGGCATTTGTTAGTTTGGAAGGAAGAAGAGTTCAGTGCCTGTGGGATTAATGACCAATACTTTCATTACAATGAAGGGAACTTGAATTACCTTCTTTTAACCATCTGTATTGCTTTTATTTTAAATGAAATGTCATTTGAGGAGTTTAGGCAATTAATAAACAAAATGTGAATTTTTATTAAAATGAAATGGCTACTTACGCAGGTTTTTATTTTGAGATTTGAATTAATTTATAGCCATTTGTTTCCTTACGCATAATTAACAGGGCCATCCACCTGTCCCTGTTCCACTTGACTGGCTACGCTCTGGTGCCCACACTCTGGTGTGGGGTAAGGATAGGTAGATATGTGACAATGGCAGGTGCTAAATTGAAAAGCACATCTAAGAAGGGACTAGGAGGCACTGGGGTGGCCATTTAAAACCAGACAGCTGAGCATATCTTTCCTCAGAGGACTTCCTTAAACGTCTGAGGGAAATTAACAGATATGGTCACTCAGGAAGTGAGTGACCTGTGCAAAGTCCTGAGTTAGAGACACAGCTGGCATGTCCACAGAGACCCAAAGAGGCTGGCACACTGAGGGCAAGTGACAAACCAAAAGAACAGTAGAAGATGATGTCAGAGCAACAAAGGAGCCAGGAAGAAGGGTCCCTTTTCAACTGCTCTGGGATTTTGTCTGAAATACCCAGATGCAGCTGGAAAGCCACCGGGGAGTAACCTCCACATTTTAATGGTTGTGACCATGTCTACTGTCAAGGTTCTCCTTTGAGCTGAAGATTGGGTTTTTGACAGAACGTTTCTTCTTCCCTCCATGACAGTGGCCAGTGCACACTCCTAGGGTTAGTCACAGAGAAGGAGAACCAAGCCAGCAAGGCATGCCCGAGGTACTCACTCATGGCCGGTCAGAGCATCTCCATCTGAAGCATGTTACTTGACCAGGCCTGGTATGGCTGAGGTAAGGTCTGCACAGCTTGCTACAGATTTTTTTTTTAAGTGGGAAACTGAGCTGGTTTTCCTTGAACACTGCATTCTAGAACCCAAGGACACTGTACTGGCTGTTTTTGTGTGTCAACTTGACCCAAGCTAGAGTTATCACAGAGGCCAGCCTGGTCTACAAAGTGAGTTCTGGGACAGCCAGGGCTATGCTATACAGAGAAACCCTGTCTCGAAAAAACAAAAAAACAAAACAAAAAAAGAAGTAAGGTGGACAGATGCCAAGGGAGGTCTGTAAGTAGGAACGTTTTCTGTGTGAGCTTGAAGATCCGAGTTTCGATCCTGGCACCGTGTCAAAACCGCAATAGAGAAACAAAATCAGGTATGGCTTCATGCAAACCTGTACTGTGAGGAGTAGGGACAGGAGCTGAGGGTTGCTGGCTCCCAGCCTAGCTCTGGGTTTAAGGGGAGATGGTCTCTCAAAGGAATTAGGCAGTGAGAGATGGAACAGGGCATCTGAAGTCAGCTTCTGCTTGATACACATTCACACTTAGGCACATACACATACAAGTTCATATAGCACACACATGCACATGCACACTCATAGGCATGCACACACACACACATATACACTCACACACCCACTCACACACATTCACACACACTCATACACTCACACAGACACTCATACTCACACACATACACACTCAGATTCACACACTCAGATTCTCTCTCTCTCTCTCTCTTACACACACACACACACACACACACACACACACACACACACACACACTAAAGATGAGCAGCCTGCTGGGAGAATTGTGTCATAATACTTAAAAAAAAAAATCTGTGTCTATGGAAGCTGGGCAGATGGAGAAATCTAGAAGGAATGATTATTTTGTTCTTGACCCTTTCTTCCTTGTGTTGATTTGTTAGGTAGATAGCAGGTCCTGTTTCTTCTTTAATGCCTCCCACAGTCATCCTCTCTCCCTCTCCCCCTCTCTTTCCTCCCCTCCCTCTCCCCTCCATCCTCTCCTCTCTGCTACCAGGTCCCTCTCATACATAATGGAGGGAGGATGAGAAGGCTAAACAAAGGCTGTCCTTGCTTGTTAGAAAAGGATCACGGGGAGTAGCCAGGCAAGTGGAGGATGCCACACTTGGTTCATCATGGTCTGCGACACGCTATCACCCACACAAGTCTTCCTCTAGATGGCTTTCTGTGAAGCTGGCGGGTCTTTTGCGGTCACAGTTCCAGATGTTGAGAATTATCCTGTTGTTAGTGGACATCTGGATCGTGCCTCCATAATAGGTGCTCTGTCGTGGAAAACGAACGCTGTCCTCACCGGTGGAAGACCAAGGCGACCATGCCTGTCCCCAAGAGCCTCTCTGGGGATGTCTGCCGCTGTCATGGTTGAGCCGGCGTCCTTTGTAGATCCTTCCCATGCAAAGCCAGAGGGACTCAGCTGTTTTATAAAAGAACTTCTTGCTTCATTTTCATCCCTCTGCCTGTGTTGCCTTAGCTGCTCCAACCCTCAAGGATTTGTGTCTCTCCCCCCCCCCAACCCCTTACTCAGAAAGCTAATTAAGGTTGCACTTCGCTCTTTGCTGGCAGAGCCGGACAGTGACTGCAGGCTGAGGTGACATCTCATTTGTCCAGAGATGCAGGGGTGCTGGTGCTTATTTTCCTTATTAGTCATTCCAAGAAATATTTGGGGGGGGGGAAAGGTGACTGTTGAGAAGCTTGGATTGATGAGCGTGAGCAAGGGCTGCAGGGGCAGAGGGAAAGCCAGGCACTAGCCCTTTCCCATAAGTTCCCCTTCCCTTCCTGAGTCTGAAGATCCGTAAGGAAACACAACACACCCGGTGTCTGTTAAACAGGTGACGGACACCAGTTTCCTATCACATCGAGAGTTCCCTTCCACATTAATCATCTTAACTATTTCACGTATGGAACTCAGAGGCACTCAGTATGTTCACAGTTTTGCACACTCATTGTTATCCTCACCCACCAGCAGAGCTTCTTACCATCCCAAACACAAACTCTACCCCGTTAAATATCAACTCCACTTTCCTTCCACCTTCCCGCTCCCAATAACCTCGGCTCTACTTTCCTTTTCTACATTTCTCCATAAGATTATTATAAGTAGATGATCTCACATGTATCCCCTTGGTGGCTGGCTTATTTCCCTTAGAATAGTACCTTCAAGGTTTGTCCATGTTAAAGAATGTCAGGACAGTATTCCAAAATATATGTCTGTTCTATAATGTTTTTCTAGCCCTCCGGTGGACATTTGGATTGTTTCTACCTTTTGGTTATTCACTATGGACACCAGTGTCTGTTGAGTCTTTCTCTTCATGTTTTGGTGTGGATACCCTCAAGAAGAATGGTTAGATCATAGAGTGATTCTCTCTGCAAGTTTCTGGGACATTGCCAAAGTGCTTTCCAGAGGGGGAGAGCCATTTGAGCTCTCTGTTAGCAAGGTACAGAAAATTAGGGCCTTTTCCCGTCCTTGCCAACACGTTGTAGCCCATCCCATTTTTTGTTTGCTCTTTCCATGATTATGGTCTCATGTACATGCAATGTCTTCCCGTGTGGCTTTGATGTGTTTTCTGGTAATGGCCAATGATAGTAAACATCTTCTCATGGCTTCCAGGCCATTCCGATGTGGAGATCATCTACTCAAGTCTCAGGCTTGCTTTTGAATGGGAACGCTTGACTTCTTGAGTTGTGAGAGAGCTTCTTGTACACTGGATAGTCATCCCTTGTCACAAATGCAACTTCTGCATTTTTTTCTCATTCTACAGACTGACTTCATGTTTTAGATATTGCCTGCACAGGAATTGTTAATTTTGATAACATTCAATGAATTATTTTCTTTTCTTTTCTTTTTTTCTTCTTTTCTTTTCTTTTCTTTTCTTCTTTTCTTTTTTCTTTTTTTGCCAGAATCTCTGGGTGAAAATAAGAAATTACAGTGTTACAAAGCCTTTCCCTGCTGTCTCTTTTAGTTTTTATGTTTTGTTTTGTTTTGTTTTGTTTTTGTGGGGGTGGGGGGGTGGGGTAGGGAAAATGTTGAGAAAGTCTTGCCAGATTACCCAGGCTGGCATAAATTCTAACCTTAATCTTTCCAGGGCTGGCATTAGGGGAATGTGCCCTGATACCCTGCTTTCTTTCAGAAGGTTTTTATTTTCGGTTCAATGATTCATGTTCCTTTTCTGGTTAGTTTTTGCCTAGAGTCATAAAGAAAACGCCAGGCTCATCTGTTACATGTAGAAATCTGGTTTCCCCAGCATCATTAATTGGAGACACTGTCCTTTCTCCTGTTGAATGGTTTTGGCACCCTTATTTTTTTAAAAAAAAAAATCAATTCACCACATATGTAAGATTTTAAACTCAGGTTTTGAGTTTCATTTGGCTCAGAGGAATGGGTCTCTGATGGTGCGAATACTGAGCCATAGCCGGCGACAGGTCTCCTCGGGTAAGTAGTGCCTTTTCAGTCTACCAGTGCTCCGGACTAGAATCTCTCTAGCACGCCCTTGCCCATCTGCTGTTGATATCTCATCACTGGCGGGGCTCATTAGGTGGGTTTAAGTCCTTTCTTGCCTGCAGGGTAGGCGGTAGCTTTTTTTTTTTTTTTCTAACTAAATAATCATTGGGTCACCACATGAACAGTTAGGTGTGGAGCTATGCGAGAAAAAGAGGGAGTGAGCACTTGAGATCTTAATCACCTGGGATTTGTCACTAAAAGGCTGCTGGGAGATGTAATACCTGTGATTGGCACCGTGACGCCTGTGCCTGCCATCACTCCTTGGAGCATCTGCCAGACGTTTGCAATGCAGGCTTATTGCATCTTTTATATTTCCAATTATTTCTCTTGAATGCTATCCTAGGAGAAGCACAGGACCAGTCTATGGGAGTAAGTCAGCCTAAACAAATAGTCACTAAATTAAAGACCCACGGCTCAGTACAGTTGATTGATTGTATCCAAGGCTGGTGGATGACCCCCCTGACTTGGAGACTTTTGTTTTGTAAAAGCTGCCATTCAGATTTATAGGGTACTGGCAGTCTTCCCCTTCCTGATCAGGGAAAACGAGTGTCAGGGGATTTGACAAGGATACACCCTACAAAGGCTGACATTTTTCTTGGTATATTTCATTACAAGTAATAGCTTAAGAACGACAAGAAAAAAAATATCGCCGTGAAGAAGGGAAGGCTTTTAGTTCTACAAAAACTTCCCTGTAGGAGAACTATAGAACTGTAGGAGACGGTGATGGGTGGCCATGCTTTTGACACACGGCCACTTGTTCAAGACAGAAGACTTGAGCATCCCTCACATCTCTCAGATGAGCAATCGGGGCTCCAGAGAAGAGAGCAGCTTCCTCATGACCAAGCAGCTGGCTAAAGCCAGCCTACCTGTAGTACCTGGTCCTTCTGGCTCTAACCCAAAGACTTTACCAGAGCGTCATCCTCTTTTACAGCTTTATTCTCTGCCACGCTCATTTCTACAACACCGCCATGTAGTCAGACACTCTGTCATCTCGAATAAAGACAGCGCCGTAGGCTGGCTCATCATTTTCCTGGAATTCTCATAAAATGAATCAACATAAATTAACGTAATAAGAAAGGAAAACTTCTCCACTTGACAGGCCATCTCATGTGATGAATTTCTATTATAGCATCTCAAAACAGGAAGGAACACAAGAAAATATATTGTGTTGATTAATTGCTTTATTGATAATTTGACTTTTATTATTCACTGGTAATATTTTTTATTAAGTGTTAATATGTGCTCGGCATGGTGATCGGAACCGTAAGTCTCACCATGGGTAAAACTGAACATGGTTCCCTCCTCATTAAGCCTGGATTCTGGTGGGAAATGCTGTTATCGACCAGGGAAGCATATAAGTCAATGTAAAATTGCTCTGGTAGGCTAACAAGGGAGAAGTAGCGCCATGAGAGGATTTGGCAGGGGAAGTCTTGCTGGGTTCGCAGGCAGGTAGAGTCCTTCCTGTAGCATGACCTTGGAAGTGTCCAAGAGAGAAGAATATGTGGATAGTTGAATCCTAATCAGAGGCTGCATCGGGGGAAGACAGGAAACCATCCATTGGAAACCATCCAATGAGACACACTCATTATTGAAAGGATCAGCTCAACCAGTTAACAGATGGAACGAATGAAGTCGAGTGAGCTATCTTAACATACGGCCCACGGCCCTGGCATGGAGCATGCCTGCCTTGTGATCTGCTTTGTGACAGTTGCCAAACCCCTTTACCCTTCTCAGTTTTCCTCATCAGATCAGTGGCTTAATATCCAGGGTGTGTGAGAAATAGGGAGGCTTTGGAAATCCAAGTTTAAATTATTCAAATTATTCTTTAGATTCACCAAACACTTAAGTGTCACTATGATGGGGCTGTGGACCAACAGACCTACTGTTAGTTATAAATACCAGGAAGGTAAATAAATGTTTTTAAGCCACTTGTGTGATGAGTACAGTTTATCATCAGAGGACCCTGGGAGTGCGGGCGGGCTTGTGTGTGTGTGTGTGTGTGTGTGTGTGTGTGTGTGAGAGAGAGAGAGAGAGAGAGAGAGAGAGAGAGAGAGAGAGAGAGAGAGAGATTGGGGGCTTCCTGGGAGCTGTGGCTCACTACCACTGCCCAGCATACTGGTAACTCAGGTGATCAATTCAATTGCAGAGGCTCAGCAGTATAGTAAGAGGCTCTGGGCTTACAGTCCAGTGTAAGCAGCAGTGCTCACACACTTGCACACACACAGACACATAGACACACACACACACACACACACACACTCATTCACATTCATTCATATATGCACACATACACTATGCCAAGTTGATTTTTCAATGACTAGATATCACTTTGGTATTTACCTATTATAAAACAATCCCAAGTTATTAAGCCATAAGCTAAGATTCTATCTTAAAGCAATTTTCTTTGTTAGAGATGAGCCTCTCCGTGTCTCAAAGTTTTTTCATTTGTTTTTGATTCATTTTATAAGAGACAAGGACTTACTTGCACTGTCTGTATATATCTGGCCAAAATTGGAATCCCTCTTTTATATTCTCTTGTAGTCTTGATTTCAGAAAATATCAATTGATATATGTTTCTGGGAACTTAATGCTTTTAATTTACATTTAAGAGCTATATTATTAGAATCATTCTAAGGTTGATGGGGAGAAAAGGAAAAACTAGTTGAGAGAGAGAGAGAGAGAGAGAGAGAGAGAGAGAGAGAGAGAGTATGTGTGAGTGTAAGTGTGTTTATGTGTATATGTGTGTGTACTTAGGAACAAACCTGGGGCCTCATAGGTATTCTGCTGGTACTCTACCCATGAGCTACATCCCAGAGCCATTTGCTTTGTAATCATTATTAGTCTCTCAGAGACAATTTCTCTTCAATAGTGTGCTACAGATTTGAGGGAAATAATTTTTAAAATTCCCAAGAAATTACTCATCTCATCTATTTAATGGCAAATATGACAGGTCCTTTTGATTTCTCTATTAATTTAACTTCCTAGGTTGCAATCATGATGATTAATTGACTATTAAAACCAAACAATGGCAAGTATGGACACAGGCCGGTTGTTTTACATCAGTCAGTTCATCCATTATGTGAAAATTCTTGCTGATACCCCAAACCTTACAGTAGACTCCTTTCAACCCCCCNCCCCCCCCCCATCCTCAAGTGCACTGGCTCTAGAGCTACTGCTCATTGAGTGTGGAACAGATTTATCTCTGGCTTTCCCTTGGAGACATTTCTAGGCTCTGAATCGGTATGTTAAGAAATTGAGAGTCCTATGAAAGGTACAGTCAGTAAATATGACATACCTGTCCCCGAGTGAGAGCTGACATACCTGTCCCCGAGTGAGATCTGGCTGGGCTTGGAGTCTCAGATCCCCTGCTCCGTGCTCCTTGCCTACTTTCACTGCTGGTCTGAGTGGGAGTGATGAGCATCGAAGTTTTAGGCACAACAGAGGTATGAAGGGGAGGCGGACTCCATCCTTTAGTCACCACGAGGAGGAGAGTCCCCAGCAATGGCTCATACTTGAGCAAGAATAGATG
Organism: Mus pahari; assembly: GCF_900095145.1. NCBI lineage: Eukaryota > Metazoa > Chordata > Mammalia > Rodentia > Muridae > Mus > Mus pahari. The sequence continues at coordinate 51,525,882 of NC_034608.1, forward strand.
TTTGCTATTGTATCACAGACATGTTTGTTTGTTTTTTTTTTTTCAGTTGCTTGTCATAACAGTTGACTGTGTGTGACACATCGCAGCTGTAAAGTACAATGTGGACTGTATTATAAATGAAGTTTAAAGAAAGTGATCTAAGGAGCAAGGAAAGCCTAATTAACTCGAAGTTAGCAAAGACAGGAAGATGAGATGACATTTAAGAGAAAACCCAGTGAATAAAGGAGCGCTTGCTAATGAGAAGGATGGGGGGCAACTTTGAAAGTGGCTCAGGGTAGGCAAGGTCGACTGGGTTCTGAAGCTCATTCTGAGCTGGGGGAGGTTCCAGAGGGCTCAGCCCAAGGTTTCTTGGTCTCACGTGCTTGGGTAGAGTATCATGATCTCAGGAGAACACTTCTTCACACCACTGTGGACAGAAAACAGAGACAGAGGGCAGTGTTCTGGTTTGCTTGAAAGGCACCTCCCAAGTGACCAAGCTTGTTCCCTCTAAACTTGTTGGTGGCATCTCGGTAGACAGAAGTTAGAGCAGATGCCAGACACGGTTCATCTGCAGGCTACTGACATGGACCTACTTACCCTGGACCTACCCATGAGGAGCTAGCCATGTCTAATGAGGACATGAGGAACCACGTCCAATGAGGACATGAGGAGCCACGTCCAGTAAGGACGTGAGGAGCCATGTCCAATGAGGACATAAGGAGCCATGTCCAATGAGGGACGTGAGGAGCCATGTCTAGTGAGGACATGAGGAACCACGTCCAATGAGGACATGAGGAGCCACGTCCAATGAGGGTCGTGAGGAGCCATGTCTAGTGAGGACATGAGGAACCATGTCCATTGAGGAGTACGGGTTAGGAAGATATTCTGGCCTATGTGTAACTTAACGTATGGGTAAAGATGGCATAGAGCAGAGGCCAAGGCTAGCTTCCAGGCAGAGTGCTAGTCACTAAGTAGTGTTTGTGCCCTTTGGTTCCCTCTCTTTGGATAAGGGAAATGACCATGGGAACAAACAGAAGGTGAACAGCTGAAAGACACGTACCCACTGGGGCTGTACGCATTCCTGTACGAAGAAACTCTGACTTGTCAAGGGGATGATGGGGGGGGGGGTGATGCTTCCTAAATGGCTTTGCCCTGTGTCCCCTCTTCTCGTGAAAAAGCTTTTTGAAATTCAAACATCTAACAAGAATGAGCATGTTCTGTGAGTTGGTCTAAGACCAAGCTGCATGGGCACTGATCTTTACCAGACTGGAAGAGCTGGGTGGTCTATCCACTGCTCAGCCGGCTGTGCCATTTGGTGGTTTCCTTCTGCCCTTGGGTGGGTGGAGGTCAAGGGAGAGTGCCTGATGCTCAGGAAGCCTCTGTGGGGCACCTAGCAGGACAGATCTTAGGAGACATCAACACTGCAGAGAGGTTAGGCGACATGGATGCCTTGGTGAGGAATATGGAGCTACCCGTTCTTGGTGATAGGGCAGCAGTTCAGAGAGCAGAGGGGATTCATCTTCCTGCTCGTTGTGGGTCATCTCTATGTTAGGGGTTCTCTCGTAAGCGAGGATATGGATTACCAATGAAATGAGTTGGTGGTGAGAGCTGGATGAGAGAGAGAGAGTTAGCATTGCCTAAACTGTGGGCCTTGGGGCTGGAGAGAGAGCTCAGTGGTTAAGAGCACTGGTTGCTCTTCCAGAGGAACCCTGGTTCAATTTCTAGCACCCACATGGCAGCTCACAACTCAAGTCCTCGGAGATCCATCACCCAGTTAGTTCTGGCTTCCATGGACGGTATGCTTGAAAGTAGTGCATAGACATACACACAGGCAAAACATCCATGTGCATAAAATAATAAGATAACATTTTAATGTGTGGACCTTATCAGGCATGTATAGGAGAGTGACACTTGTTGGAAGTTGGTATAGTGGAGGCAGAGCGACCTTCCTATGGAGACCCTGTCATTGTCCTATGAATGGGAAAAATGTCATTCAATCTACTGAGCCTGCAAGCAGGGTTGGTTTTTTCCAATAGTACCCAAGAGGAAGCTGTCTGCTCATTCTAAAAATATCAAGGTTTTGTTAACACATTGTCCCTTGTCGCCTGCACTCCTGTCTTGCCACCCTAAGGAAGTCTGTTGTTTTGCTGCGGTTTTGGTCTGATTCAATTCCTTCCAGCTGCAGTATCCCCTGTTTCTTCCTTGTGGCTCAGTGGCTATAAAGAGACACCACCGGGCCACCCATACAGCATTCCTCTGGGGCAGACACAATGGCACTTGTGAAATGCCACCCGCAATAGAGGCAGGCATAGGTTGTCGGAGGATGTCTGTGCAGTGGAAACTCCAGTTGGGAACTATACTGATCATGAACACCCTGGAAGGACTCTAGCCAGCCCTAGCGTGGCAAACATGGCGTTGGCACACCTGGCTCTTATTTCCCATTCCCACTGCCTTTCTAAGAACCATTAGATGACATCCCTAAAGCTAGCCGCCAAGGTCTATACCCTATTTGTCTACTTCTTCCTCCTCAGGCTGACTACCAAGGTTCAACTACCAATGTATTGAAGTCCAGCAATCAAAAGGTGCCTTCAGCTCACTTAATTAACATACCCAATTAAAATTAAACGCTTCATCCTAACGGGGGGTGGGGGTGGGTTTCTCTTTTATCTTTATAAACTACCATTTTTCCTATGGGCCTCATCTGTCTCCTCTCTATCCAGAGACAGTCCTTTGTCAGTCTCCCCAACCCTGCTACCTCCTCCCCAGAAAGTACCCCTTTCCTCTCTCCCTTGTTGACTTTCTCCCCACTCCCTTGTCTCCTTCCCCTTCCTCCTCTTCCTCTATTTGCTGTCTTTGTCTCTTGACTCTGTCCTTTGGCCCTCTGGGGTAAATAAATCTCCTTTGTGCTGAGTGAGAACTTGGTCTCTGGGGTGTCTTGAGCTGACTTTTTAAGTCTCTTCACATTCTGCCTACACCAAGGAGTTAAAAGAGAGGCTTAAGCAAGTGCTCAGACTCCAGCTTCCGGGTGTGACAAGCCTTCTAGAGCTAGAGACACACATTTAGCCACAGTGACAGTGCAGGTAGACAAGAACCGTGTAGGTGTGAGCTCTTGTCCTGCCTCCCCGGCGACCCTGTCTGAGTTACATGGGCTGGCTTGACTGCTGGCTTTTAAGTGGGATTCGAGGGTCTGAACTCGGGTCCTCGTGCTTATGAGCTAAGCACTTCATCTACTGAGCCATCTCCCCAGTACCAGAGAGTGAGGGTCTTTCTCCGTGATTTGGTCCTCTACTAGCTGACCCTGGGCTCAGCACGTCCTCCCAGTTACTGATGACAGAGAATGGGGTTGCGTCACCAAGGCTGATGTTCTGAGGAGGCATCTAGAGATGAGGTCTAAATGGCCTGAATTGGTTTGGGTTTCCCCTCCATCACTGTCCCCACCCCTATTCCCACAACCCCATAAGGCCTATGGGTCTGAAAAACATCTGGGACGGATAAAGCCAAACAGATAAAGTAGCCAGTGTGTTTGCTGAGTAGCAGAGATAGGACGAAGTCTCTGCTTCTGCTTCTGCGCTGATGTACATATAACCTAAGTCAAGCATACACCGAAACAGACATTGGGAGCCAACGCATCTTGCCTGGCAGGTCGGGATTAAAGTTGATCGCATTCACAGCTGGGTGAGTGTCCCAGTCTGTCTTCACCCACAGCTTGCACAGTATCTCCCAGCACTACAGAAGCTAGTCAGCAAGGGGGAAGTTTCCAGCTTGGTTTCTCTAAACCTCTTAACTAAGGTGTACGATGTCTTCAGCAATAGAGTCTAATGGTCTGACTCTGATGGGCAACCAAGGGGGATGGCAGTAGCCTGTGTTGGTTTTAGGGGACCTCTGGGGTCTCCCTGACAAACACCTCACATGGAAGTATCCCACACCTGTTGGATGGGCATTGTATTTGTCTTCTCACGCTAACAATTATATTTTTAATTAGATTACCAGACAGCGGGGTTTGCATACAGCTTTCTATACTCTCTTTATTATGGCGTATCCTTCTCTTGTCCCGCTGTCTCCCCTGTCTCTGACTCTTCCCGCTAAATCTCCAGCGTGTCTCCTCTCTGCAAAAAGGAATCCATCCCATCATCAGCCACCAAACCTAGATACTAATACTCATGCCAGCAGGATTCTGCTGAAGGGACCCTGATATTGCGGCCTCTTGTGAGGCTATGCCAGTGCCTGGCAAACACNGAAGTAGATGCTCACAGCTAGCTATTGGATGGAACACAGGGTCCCCAATGGAGGAGCTAGAGAAANTACCCAAGGAGCTGAAGGGGGCTGCAACCCTGTAGGTGGAACAACAATATGAACTAACCAGTACCCCTTGAGCTTGTGTCTCTAGCTGCATATGTAGCAGAAGATGGCCTAATCGGCCATCACTGGGAAAAGAGGCCCCTTGGTCTTGCAAACTTTATATGACCCAGCACAAGGGAAGGCCTGGGCCAAGTAGTGGGAGTGGGTGGGTAGGGGAGCAGGGGTGGGGGGTGGCGGCTATAGGGAATAGCATTTGAAATGTAAATAAAGAAAATAATAATAATAAAAAAAATAAAAAAAATTTTTATCCGTGTTTTACTGTCCCCACTCCCTTAATAAAACCTGTCACAACATCCCTCTCCTAGATTCCTGGCTTCCACAGTTACTCCAAGTTAAACACAGGCAGCTGAAGATGCGAAGCTAGGACCCACACACGAGAGAAAACATGTGATGTTTGTCCTCTAGGGCCTGGCTGATTCGTGCTATGTTTTTTTTTTTTTTTTTTCCAGATCCACCCATTTGCCTGAAGTTGTTATAATTTCATTTTCTTTACTGATTAATAAAACATTATTGTGTCTCTATACCACGTTTCTCCTGTCCATTCTTCAGTTGATGGGCATCCAAGCTAATTTCACACCCGGCTATTGAACAGAGCAGCGATAAGCAAGATGCGCAAGTGTCTCTGTAGAGGATAGAGGGTCCTTTGGGGACTTGCCTAGAGAGCGGTATGGCTGGGCTACATGCTAGATCTATTTATAATTTTTCTCGAACGCCCGAATTGGCCGTGCTAATTTACACGTGTGCCAGCAGTGAATGAGCGACTCTCTTTCCTCACGTCTCCAGCAGCATTTTGTATTAAGCAGTTTGTATTCTTGAGGATGCCATTTTGACTGAGATGAGATAGAATGTCAAAGTAGTTTTAATCTGCCTTTCTCTGAGGCTAAGGCTCTTTCCGGAGTATTGCGTGATTGGCTTTTAGGCATGCTCCCCAGGAAGAGATCCAGGCGTGGCGTTGCAAACCCATTCAGCTTCACTTGGGCGGGAAGGTCATAGGCACTAAATGGGAGCTTGCTGTTGTTTGAGGAGATTGACACAACATTAAATCATTTTCTAAATATCTACGTTTATACCCATAGATGAATGCCGCCCTCTCAGCTTTAATCACAAGAGCCTGGTTATGTGGTGGACAGGGATGGGAAACATACAAATTCATGGCTACTGAAGGGGCTGAGAATGGACATTGGTTGAGGGCTCAGCCCCAACCAGGACATCAGAACCACTCTCTCTTGGGTATAGAGAACATGATGAAGAGGGGAGAGAAGGATCCAGATACCGAGGAGAAGGGCCGCAGACACCATCTGAGCATGATAGTCATTGCAATCATGATGGGACATCTGTGGGAACCTGCGCTGGGCCTGCACAAGAGTGGCCCTGTCATGGATGGAGGAAGGGGCCCTATCTGTCCCCACTGAACTATTTGCTACTATCGGATAGCCATTGCTTTTTTAGTTTTGTACCTATGGGGAGCCCACCAGCCTCCGGTGGATAGTTTCAAACCCATGGTCATCCAGTTGGACCTGATTAAACTCAGTGGATCACAAAATAAAGGAAAACCCCATGAATGTGGGGAAGAGATTTATAGGGAGGATGGGGGTTGAGGGGGGGGAGACAAGAGAGGGTGGGTTATGAGAATAATGAGAATGTATTAATACACCTGCTTGAAATTGTCAAAGCAAAATGCCGAGCGCTTAAATAAAAGAAAATGGAGTTAGTCTGTAGACAAGAAAGGATGAATCTATGTTTCTAACTGATCTAAAATATGGGAACCGGGATCCAGAAGGGGGGTGAGGGAGGAGTCACGAACCTGGTAAAGAGACTCTGGAGACCAGCATCGAGGTGCAGATCGACTATATTGCGCAGCAGCAAGCGTTTTGATACAGCCTTTGGGCCAACGGGGAATCGACATGAGCTCTGAAGTAGCCAGCTTACCCCACTGTCAGTATGGTGGTGAGCTGCCCGGCTGCCAGCACGTGATGGGACTTCCGTAAAGGTGGCACTACTTTGTGTCGCGTGCCTTGCCGGTGGACACCACGCTCGTTACTATTAGGGCGCTATGGACGTCTCCCTCACTGTCCACAGGGCCCCACCCAGGGGCCGCAGCACCCACACTTATATTTCAGCTTCTGCCACACTTGGGTTTTGTTTTGCAGTTGTTTGGAGGGATGTGAGCGGTCTGTTTATTGACTTCGCCTAAGGTTATATATAATCTTGATACTATCCTAGAACCTGGGTCATTGAAATAAATCAGGAAAACGGCTTTGCTGTGATTCTGTCTCGTGGAATGCTGGGATTCAAAAGGCAAGGTAGGAAAAGGTTACTTAGTCCCATTTTATAGCGGGGGAAACTGAGACCCTGACAGGTGAAAAGAGCAACAGCCACCGTCAAAGCTATGGACCGTCCTGGCACGCGTAAAGATGGTCCTTGCTTCTGACTCACTACTGATGAGGTTGCTTCCATACCGGACCTTTCCTTGAGTCAGGAAAGCAACCATGCAGCCATGTGGGAGATGAGACTGCTTGAGAGGGCAGCCAGCTGTCAGACCTTTTCTGCATGCTTCTGAGAGCTCAGAGAGTCAGTGTCCTTCAGAAATACAGCAGAGCCATCGCAGCCTGCCGAGCGACAGGCAGGAGCCAGACTTGGAGACCCTGCATTGGCTCACCCACCTTCTAAAAAGGGCAGACAACAATCCCCGCGGTGATTCCGAAGCACCTGAGAAACCTTTCTGCTACCTTCATGTTCACCAGAACACACAGCCGTTCTCTCTGCCCACAGCCAAGCATTATCAGAACAGCCATAAACAGCCATGTTCCCTGCCCACGGCTGAACCCTGAAAACACAGCACAGCACAGCTCCGTGCCCACAGCCGACGCAGGCTCACAGGGTCACCAGAAGTTATGCTTAGAGTCCACAGCCCATCTCGCCCCACAGAGTCAGGTTTATGGCTCCACCGTGAGATACAAATCCAGATGTTTACCAATTTCATTTTCCTAACACGGGAATGTCTGGGCCTCCTCAGCGTTCATAAAGTACCTCCAGAATGCCACAGGCTTCAAAATATTTCCCCTTTCATTTGCTTTGGGAGTTCAAGCAGCGGAGGAGCCTCAGCTACACCAACCTCAGTTCTTCTGGGGCACGCCATATTTTTCTAAAGCTTGCTTCTCTCTTAGTTCCTATCTTCTCAAGTTCTTGTGCACATGGTCTGTGGATTTATTAGCTGTTGAGTGGAGCTTGCCCACAGGACCCGACTTCTCTGTGCAGCTTTAGGAAGAATCATTGCCCTTCCCCCAGGTCCCAAGGTGGCTCACCTGTGAAAGCCGAAGAGTTGAAGTAGTGGGGTCATAGTTAAAGGTGGCAGTTGGCCTTGCATGTAACTTTGAGTAAAGGTGATAGTCCTGTGAATTATAATATCAACTCACACAGTCGCCAGCAGTCACGTTCATTGCCCACAACTATCCCAGCCTCTGGAATTGGAAAGCACACATCCGACAGCCATACAAAATGGTGCCAACAGTGGGTCACTTGGTACCAGAATTCTAAGTGCTAGTAACTTTGGCCAGATGTCCTCGCTCTTCCCAGGGAAGCCAAGGCTAGTGGGGTGATGACTGTTTAGAAACTGTCTCTAGACCACACTCTCTTTGCTGAACTCCTAACTCTGTCGGCTGCAGCTTTGAGACTTTGAGTGGTACAGTGGGCAGTGCCCAGTTTGCCAAGTCACCATCACTCTTACCACTGAAGCAACCTCGTCTTCATCAGAGGTGGCTGGCCCAACTGGGTGGCTCTGGTTCTCCTGGCTGCAATGGCAAACTTCCCACTCCAAAGTGACTTCCTGAATTTGAGGGTCCTTTCCTTAGTCATTTGACTCAGAAACCTGCTCCATCCTCTTCTGTGTTTTAAGACAAGAGTCCCATAGGCCTTCTCTGTAGCCGCTTAGTGTCATGCCATGGAAGAGTGTTCATGTAGCATTTTGAATGATGGACCAGTCATTAACGACTCACAGAACAGCTCTACAACATCTCTCCATAAACACGTATATGTATCACAGCAATTAACCGAGGTATCGGAACCCTAAATTGGGCCAAGATCTACTAGGAGATATTTTCTTGCTTGTTTGGTAAGATTTACAGACAGGATCTAGCCAAGACGCTGCTCCGTCTCTTGTTTGAAGCTATTTTGAGTTTTTTTTGCACATGTGGAATCTATTCCTATATTTAGCTTTTATTCCAGCAGCCAGGGGTATTTGGGAATGTTTTCAATTGACCGACTGTGGTGTTAACAAATCCTTGCGTGTGCTCTGCAAAACATTAAAAAACCCAGCCAACTCCCTTTCCCAAGAGCATCTACAGCCCGAGCTATGCAGACCACACCTTTTGCAAAACTTTGTTCAGTGAATGATTCTAGGTCAGGACTGGGAGATTTCACAGACAGCAGAGAGCCTCTATTAATGAGTGAGCCAGGAAAAGAGAAATAAATGCTGCTGATAATAAAAGGCGGGCTCTCAAATAATTCTAGTTGGAGGATGACAGCAGAATAGTTGGAAACATTGCTCAGAATTCCCAAGTAAATAGAATCTTGCTGCTTTAGCTCAGACCGGCCTCAAACCCTCTGTGAAGTATAGGCTAACTGTGAATTTGCTATCTTCCTGCTTTAGCTTCATGAGTTTTGGGATTCTAGACTTGTGTCATCATGTCTAGTTAAGTATTTAGAAATTTCTATCAAAACCCATCTGACTTTCTATTGCCTAAGCCTGTTCTTCAGCTTCCCATTACTGTAACAAAATACTGGAGGTAACCAACTTAAAAAGAAGAAAGACTTGTGCTGTTGGAGGTTTATTCCATGGCCAGTTGGTGCTTGTTGCTTTTGGACTTGAGGTGAGGTAGAATAGTGTGGTAGGAATGTGTGTGTGGGAAGTCTGTTCACCCAGGGACTGGGATGCTAGGAGAGAAAAAGGAGAAGAAAGGTACAGCATCATTTTCAAGAATACATCCCTGGTGAGCAAAGGATTTCCCCATAGGTCTTACCTCTTATAGTTTACATCCTCTTCAAAAAGCAATGAGCTGGGCAGCACAGCTTTACTACATGGTGTGCGAACAAGAATTCCTGGAAAGCAGCTGTGTCTGAAAGACAGATTGACTGATTAGAACTTCAGTCATGTGGAGAGGTCCTGGGCCTAACTACCCATCTCTAGCTGGCTTTAGCTCCCTAAACAGTCATTGTTTATCCACCTCTATGTCAGAACTAACATTCTACGTCTAATAGATAAAAAAATAAAATAAAATAAAATCCTTTTGGAATCTATTAACTTAGCAGATCCCTCGCTTCTACCAGCCCCAAAGCTAAGAATGTTACCAGACAGCATAGGAGAGATTTCTTCATCTTGCTCTAACTGGCCCTCTGATGTGCCCACTAATGTATTTTAAAATTGCCCTGATTTATGGCTTTCTTTGTTCTGTGACTATAAAACTCCACAAAGCTGCTTTCATGTGGGAACATTATATTTGAACATATCTAAATGTATGTTCCCAGGCCATTGGCATTCACATTTGCTCCAGAATAAAACTATTTATTTTATTCCTTTGAGATCACAGCTGTTTCTTTCAATGGCAGCTTTTTGGGGACTTTGAGGATCTGAATGTGGCAGGATTTAGGACCCAACTATGACACTAAGAATGAACAACAACCCAAATCTCAGACCTCTACTTACTCTTCGTTTGTTAATTTTTAAAAGTGTTTATTATTTTTATCTGCATGGGTGTTTTGCCTACATGAATGTCTAAATACCATATGCATTCCCTGATGTCTGAGGAAGAAGTGGCTAGCTAGAAGAGGGTGTTGGATCTCCCTGGAACTGGAGTTACAGATGGTTGTGAGCGATCGTCTGGGTGCTGGGAATTGAACCCAGGTCCTCTGGAAGAGCACTCGGTGCTCTTAACCACTGAGTCATCTCTTCAGCCTCTCTCCCTTCAAGTCTACGAGAGCCAAGAGTTCTGAGTCAGTATTATTTCAGACATCCAAGCGAATGAGCAGCAGGGCGCTTGGGGAACAAGGAGGGCGTTGCCTGGCAAGGGCACGTCCTGTTGTTCAAGAATGTCACCTGAAGGTCGCAATGTATCAAAGATTTTGTTCAAATTAGAGACTCTGGGAGCAGCAGATCGCCAAGATTCTTTATTCCCTTTGTCAACCTGCAGCAAGCGACGCAAAAGGAAACGGCTTCTCCTGCCTGCAGACTCACTCCTTCTTCCGATTCTGTCCAATTCCGTCCCTGCCGGAAGTGCGTTCATTCTCCATCCTGTGAACTCTTTACTTCCGGGATTTCTTTTCAAGTTTAGTTTTATTTATTTCCTACATGAAGTCAAACACGTGGCTTGAAATACGAGGACGACTCTACCACTGACGTAAAAGACACCCCCCCCCCCCCCGTCTTGGTTTCATGTCTAAGCCAAATGGGTTCTGGGCCCAGTTCTCTGTCCTCACTCTTGGCAGAGGAAAATACATGTGTGCTGAGTTAACAGGAAAATCACCCACAATCACCCTACAGGGTGATGAACCATCTCTTAACTTAGTTGTGAAAAAGAATGAGAGAGAACTGAATTTGTAAGTTGCTGAAAGACCAAATTAGACATTAGCCAGTGACGTGTGGGCTGGTTAGACATGTGTATGTATGTCCGGGGCATCCTTGCATGGAGTGGGTACCTACAGCAAAATTAAGTCAAGAAAATATTGCAGTGACTATAACTGTGCTAAGGAACATTCTAATTATTAGCTTTTTTTTTTTTTTTTTTTTAACAAACAGCTCAGCAAAACCAGAGCTTTTGTATTTCCTTTAAAGCATTTATACATTTGAAATCCCACCCAAAGGAAATATACATTTGAAATCCCACTCAAAGGACATCCTAGGCTGTCCTTCCATGTCCAGGCCCTTTTGGGGGCTACATTCACACATTATGGTGATAAGTATATCTCTTGTACCTCATCAAAGAAGCTTCTTTTTGCAGTAGATGGGGGGGGGTTATGACAGAGATCTGCCAAAATGTGGAGAGTAAGTGACTATGGAAGTACAAACCCCAAATGAGACATCTGTAACTCGTCCTCAACACATAAGGCCGACAGAACACAGGAAAGAGGACACAGAAGCAGGACTTCTGTGGGAAAGTATCTCTTGGATATGACAGGGAGGGGTCCTGCTACCATGAACGCTCAACAAGATGGCTGCCTGCAGAAGTCCATAGCAGTTGACATGCCAATGTCATGTTCTTATGTGCTGAACACTACAGGCATATTGGGAAATAGCTGCACATATCAAAAGATTTGTGTGCCAATTTCCCACGTAGCCAATAAATCCATGAACAGGTTATCAATGACATGGATTCAAATAAGGTTCATTTACCCACTTAGTTGATATATATATATCATATTTGGTCTTTTGCTATTACAATTAGTAGCCCGACAACATCACTGCACTTAAACAAAATATATCAACAAGACAAACTCCTTGAAAGGGAGACTGCTAGGCTAAAGTACATAACTGTGATAGTGGGAACTATAAGAAAAAAAAAAGCACCACAATTCAGCCCATGCAGACTGCCCCTCCCCCTGCAATGACTTCTTCACAATTTAAGAGGATGGTTGGCTTTGCCTGGAATGTCTCCCATCAAAAAAGGGCAGAGAGACCAATTGTAATAAACTTCCAGATGTTTTCAAGTTGGCTCATTTGCATTTCTTGAGGTCAGAGAATTTCTTGGTCTGAGTGCCAACTCAAAGACAGAGCAGGAGAGAAGGTGTAAGAACCAAAAAGCCTTATGACTGGGATGTCCCACTCACAGAGACGCAGAGACCGGGATTGATGCAAAAAGCAAGAGGTTTATTAATCCAGCATGCTGGAGTCATTCTGAAATCGGGATAGAAGTGACCCCGAGTAGCTAAAGTACACACCTTTTATACATTTGGGGGGGGGTCAGTTTATCATTAAGGGACAGATTTTAGGACCAGAGACATTGTGTGGGCTTTTCTATACAATCAGAGAACTATCCCTTGGTGGATAAACTTAAGGACCAGAGACATTGTGTGGGCTTTTCTATACAATCAGAGGACTATCTCTTGGCACACCTTGCAGTGAGGCAAATTCTGGGAAAAGAACACATTTACTTAACTCTTTACAACTGTGGTCATGTTGAGCTACCACAAATCTTACAAAGGAACATGGGAAGAGATTTCACATCTTCCCATTCTGGTGTCTGGGAGGAGTATTTGTGTACACATTTGCTTAGAAAATAACCAAAACACCAAGTAATCAAACAAACAACCTAAACAAATAAAAACAACAGTAACAGCAGAAAACCCTGGCATGCATCAGGTACATTGTTTCTCTTCCTGTTTTCTCTCTAGGGAGACATTCTGGACACTTCCACAGAACTTTAGAGTCCACAGCTGACAGTCATCATATCTAACAGAACCTGCCTCTCCCTAGGTCTTTATTCTGCTTCTTCCTACCCACTCCAATGACTGACATCGTTGCCTTCAACCTTGTCTTGCTCTAGTGCAAGAGAACTTTCTGGACTAGGGAGCAACATGGTTTTTGTTTTGTTTTGTTTTGTTTTGTTTTTTTCCTACTTCCAAATCTTCAATGAGTTTGTTTATGGTAAAGATGGATCAAGCATTTGCCACCCTCTTCCATGGAAGGCTGGAGAAATCCCCTTCCATGGAAGGCAGAGAACATTGGTAGGAACAGCTACTAGAAGACATTGAGAATTCTTTTGTTTGTTTGTGTGTGTGTTTGTTTGTTTGTTTTTCCGAGACAAGTGCCTCCCAAGTGCTAGGATTAAAGGCGTGCGCTGCCACTGCCCAGCTGACACTGAGAAATCTAAGCAGCTAAGGAAAAGCAGCCACAGGTGTGGAATGGTAGAAGAGGGACGAGGACCCCGGATTTCTAGCATCTGAACCAGGGTTGGTGACGGGGAGCTCAAAATGCTAGGAGAGGCCGGAGGAGAGGATGCCCAAGGATGCCCTGTCACTGCTGGCTTCCCCAGCCTCCTCTTGATTTGACGGAAGAGATGTCCTACTCCTAACTCTGAGTTCATTTTTACGTCACCATTAATAAAAATAAGCAAGCTATTGCTTAATTTCAAAACAGCTGAGTATTGTTCACTACTCAAAATGATGTCCTGTATAGCATTTCTTTGGAAAGGGAGCCTACTTTGTGAGTGTAAAATAGGAAGGAAAAAGGGAGGCAGGCGGGATCTAGTGTAGTTGCGAGTGAACTAGCTCAACTATGGTCTGCACATATGTGGTCCTGGCCTCGCTCCTTCTCAGGGCTTTCTAAGAAATTAGCGAGAATTTGAGTGCCAGTGAGTAAGTAGTAAGAAGAGATCTACAAAACATTTCATGCAGGGATGCTCTGGATCATCCTAAGGAAGGATGTTGCTCACCACCTAGGGTAGCCATATATGATATGGACTTTTCCATAGCAGGCACCATAATCCTAGCCTTGACATTTGAATCCACTTGGGTTAGTGCCACCTGACTTAAGGGGATATCTCAGACAGACTATATATATGGGGTCAAGTGTTCCATACAAACAAGAGACCATCTTCAAGAAAGACCCTTGGAAACAGAAGGAAATAGATCATGACTCAAGATGCCGAGAACGTGGCCTGGGGAACTTACACTACTAGTATCTCTGACTCTCTATGGACAGAGTGACCTCAGCTCATCCTTGCTTCTTTTGTTTGTTTGTTTTGTTTCCTGTTGCTCTTGGTGGCAGGGTCCACTATTTTGTATTCCAAACCAGTTCAATGACCTACAGTACCGAAGCCCCTCCCCTTCTCTTCCTCTCTCTAAAGACGCTTGGCATCAAATATTCTACTATAAACACTTGTGTGAAATAATGTTTGCAAAGGGTGATTAGATATACCTCATGAATCTGTTTCTCTTTTTCGTTTTATTGCTTAATGTGAGACTCATAAAAATGTACAGCAATTCCATTTTAAGAGCAAATATAACTGAACCTTTTCTCTACTTAACCCTGCCCTAAGAAACTAGGGATTGGATCCCAGAGGGGTCCACAGTGTTTCTCAGCTTCCAATGGAATTTATCCCATTAGCTGTGTCTTTTGCAGCCTGTTTTTATAAATTGCAGTTTATCAGACCCCCCTTTCTGCTTTGTGAGTTATTTCTATTTAGTAAATTAATTTTACTCACCCATGAAGGCACTACATTCTTGTTTCAGGGTCTTTTTTTTTTTGGAAATGGGTCCTCTTGCCCATAGGCTTAAGGGCAGGGACATGGGGCAGAATGAGGCTACAATTCTGGCTTGCTTCAGAGAATCCCTCCTATAGGCCAGGGACAGACTTTGCTGGCTACAAATGAGCTGACACGTTAGTAGGCAGCTGTATTATATGGGCTCCTTTTTCAGTGGCTGGGCATGTGCAGGGCCAAACAAACAAAGGTCAAATCGAACCTTTGGGTTTCTTTCCAACATCTGAATGTGTTGTCAGTGCTGCTGGTAGAGGCTCTGCTTCCTAAGATACCCTGCTGACATCAGTGGGTGATCTGTCACTGTACCACCTGCTTCTGCAGTGGTCCATTAAAGGCTGGTAGGAGTCAGAAGTTTTATTCTGGTCGTATCACAGGATGCTGTTCTTTACGTGCATTCTCTTTGTGTGTGTGTGTGTGTGTGTGTGTGTGTGTGTGTGTGTGTGTGTGAGCGAGCTTCTTGTGATCATAACAAAAATACCTGAGACAAAAGGCTTAAAGAAGTAGACTTATTTCTTTTTGTGGTGTCAGCCCATGGTTTTCAGGCTTCATTACTTTTGTTCTAGGGGAGAGACAGAACTTCATGATGAAGCATGGTGAGCACGAAGGAGGGAGGGAGCACAGAATGAGAATGTTTAAAAATGTATTTCCTGTTGTATATGGGTGCTTTGCCTACATGTATGTCTTTATATCATGTGCATGCACTGACTGAGAAGACCAGAAGAGGACATCTCTTCCTTACAACTGGAGTTAAATATGGTTGTGAACTGTACTGGGTGGGTTCTGGGAGCCAAATTCAGGTCATCTGCAAAAGCAGCCGAGAAGAGAGAGACAGAGACAGAGACAGAGACAGAGACAGAGACAGGCAGAGGCAGAGAGGGACAGTGAGACAGAGAGACAGAGAGAGAGATATACAGAGACAGACAGACAGACAGACAGACAGACAGACAGACAGACAGAATGAGAATGTGTTTATAATAAAGCCTCTTCCCCAAGTCCACCAGTCTCCCAATCCACAAATGGGCTACTTCCTTGATGATGTCAAGGCTCTTGTGATCCAAACACCGTCCAAAAGTCTGAGCATCACTCCTTTGAGGACCAGTTTCTTAATCCATGAGCTTCGGGGGATGTTTCGTTTATATCATTGTCTTGTGTAAATCATTCTGACAGCTTTGAGCCCTTTAGCCCGCGTTTCTCTCTCCCCTATATACTCTATCTTGGATGTACCTGACAGCGCCACCCAGGCCCTGGGGGCCACCTTGCTTATCCTGGCTTTACTACCAACTCACCTGCACAGTTTTTAAACAGTGAAAAATTGATGCCTGTCATGTGGTCCACAAATTGTGAGAGAGTCAAGAAGTCCTCTTTATGGTTGAAGTCAACAGTGGGCAGATTCTTTAATGATAAAAAAAAAAAACCAGTGAGCTGACGGGAATTTTTTGGCACTTGTTATTACGCCTCATTGTAAGTAGCTCATCTGTTAAGAGCACTTGCTCCTGCAGAGGTCCTGGGTTTGATTCCCAGCACCAACGTGATGGTTAACAACCATCTGTAGCTCCAGTTCCAGGGAATCTTATACCCCCTTCTGACCTCTGAAAGAGCACATGTGGCACCAGTACATATAACAAAACAGTCATACACATAAAATCTAAAAAGAAAATGGTTCAAAGTTCTAACTGTGCGCACAGTCATATGCTTGCAGTGTCCATAGGCCATGGTAGTTGGAAGGACATAGAATACAGGAAATCGTGCTTCTTCTCTGGAAATGGGTCTAATGAATGGGATTCACATCCCCTCTGCTGGCTTCCTGCTTACAGCTCTGACTTCAACCCTCAGCTCTTACTTTGGGAAATGGCTTCTGCAAGCACCCTGTTCAAGTTGAGATAATAGCAGGACTCCTGAGTGTTAATCCTAACTTGGTCTTCATGCCAGGAGAGCAAGCACCCCAGGGTAAGGACCTGGGTGTTTATGTGGCCCCCATCTCACAGGCAGCTCTGAGTCCCTGTAACTTTGGTACTAGAGACACCAGGGATCAAATTTTGTTTGTTTCTCATTTACTGTGTGACCCACAGAGCTATTGCTCCCCTCTCTGGGCTCCAGATTCTTCATCTGTTAAATAGTGCGAACACACATAGATCACCCCGACAACAAGGTTGTGTGATAAGCATTGTTTACCTTGGTGTGTTACTGTCCTCTTAGCTATAACAAGTCTCTCCTCTTGTCTATCCACCCTTGACCCTGCTGGATATGTGGATTGGGGACATTCCTTTGGGGTTGGAAAGGGTTGAGTACAAGGATTGTCTAGTCTCTTAGAAGATAAATGGATGTGTGAGAAAAGAGACACCTCCAGAGAAGAAGTGTGTAAGGACTGAACACCAGGCTGAGGCACCTGAGTGTGCTGTAGGAGGGAGGGGCCCTATAGTTTCCAAATAGCTCAAAACTATGGAATACCCTTATCAGGACCATGGTCCTAGCCTTCTGGATGCTGAAGCTAAGGGAAGGTTCCCAGATAAGGGGCTGAACTAGCAGACACTTTGCAACACAGAACCTTCTGGATAGTATATAGTTGGTTTGGGGTTGGGTGTAAGTAAGGTGTGACTAGGAAGGTCACACTTATATATTTTTCATAACCTACTTTAATAAGGCTTCAACCTTCTAGCCTGCCATCCACCAGAGGTGGTGGAAAAGAAAGGTTATTGGGATACAGGGAAGTGTAACTGTTGAGA
Organism: Mus pahari; assembly: GCF_900095145.1. NCBI lineage: Eukaryota > Metazoa > Chordata > Mammalia > Rodentia > Muridae > Mus > Mus pahari. The sequence goes on from NC_034608.1 coordinate 51,543,193, forward strand.
AATAGTTCTTTGGGGGGTAATTCCAATCTTTGTTGTTCTCAGTCCAGTCTACTAGCAAACACAGAGCAGCAGCTTCAGTCCAGTCCACTCGGCAGACACCATACACGAATCAGCAAGAGCAGTTCCATCCAGAAGAAACTGCGAGGGAGGCATACCATCTGGTCCGAGTCTGCAGAAGTGGCAAGAAGCTGCAGGAATCTCACAAGAAGTTCTTTGGCCAGTTTCTAAGAAGTTGCCACAAGCAAAGCTCAGTAACGCAGGGTAAGGCAAACCAATACATGTGTGAAGTCAGCAAAGACTGGCAAGGCGGAGCAAAGGGAGCCAACTCTTGAGCTCCCACTGTCTGTGTTACATTCCTTCTCAACATCACATGTTCTTTCACATGTCTGCTATAGCAAAATATCCTTTTGCCTGTGTCTGCTTCAGGAAAACATTCTTTTATCTGTCTGCTTTAGCAAAACATCATTATAACCCGAGTCTCCAAAGAAACCAGAAATTCCCACCTTATTCTTCCTTTTCCAGCCTTGAGAACCCTGTGACCTCTCACCGTGGTGGTAGCACTCCAGCTGTCTGCCCCTGGTGAGCTCTTAGGGCATGTCTGTGGTTTCTTTAGTAGACATGATGTCAAGAGAAGAGAAGTGTTTTCGCCTGACTCAAACTCTAGTCCGAGCTACTAAGCCCGAAGAAGTAGGAAAGGCTTTTTTAAGATGCTGAGTCTGAAGCAGCGTAGCAGCGTCTTGAGCTCTAGAGTAGCAGCCGCTGAGGAAGAGAGCAGTGGCCATCTTGATCTGACTCTCCTCTCCCCTTTGGAGAGTGCATCTCCTTGGTCGCTCCAGCCAGGCCAGAGCCCCTGCAAATCTCTGTGGGTAGTAGATAGCATCTGGCATACAGACCAGCGATGCTTCCTTCAGCTTTATCGCTTTTAAAACTTTCTCATTTGTTTTGGTCGTGGTTAATTTTTCATCATTCCATCTAGACTTTGAATCAAGGTTTGGGGCAAATACCTGTCTTTAACCTCAGTGGATTTTAGAAAATAGATCGGTTTCCGTAACCTGTGAGGGTCTCATCCAATCAGCGTAAGATCATCGGGGGGGGGGGGGGGGGGAGAAGACTGAGGTGCCTAAAGAGGAAAGGGTTGCTAATCCACAGAGCCTTCAGAATTGGTTGGCAACATCAGCTTTGGCCTTTAGCCTATCTGGTTGCCTAGAGATTTCAGACTTGGCAGCCCCTTTTACCAATTCCCCATAGCAAATTTTTTTCTCCCCTCTTTTTCTCCTCCCACTCTGTAACCATTTGGGCCTTTCTATGTCCTTCCCAGTCCCCAAATAAAGACAGAGGCTTTCACACACCCAACTTCCTCCTCATTCTCCACTACTCAGTGGCAAATCTTCACATCTGACCCCCTTCCCAGAATTCCTCTCTTTCTGGAAGTTCTGCCTGTTCTCTCCTGCCTTGCTGTAGGCTGTTCAGCTCTTTATTGACAGGCGATGCTTTTATACCGGGCACAAGAGATTCTCCTGACACCGCTGTATTTCAGTCTCTCAGTTTTGCCTCTCTGAATGCTGACCAAACACATGGAATTGCTAGTCTTGATTACCAAGTTGACTGGATCTGTAATCTGTTAAAACACGAGCTGGTGTGGTACTCCTGTGAGGGATTTCCTGGGTCAGATTGTTGAAGCAGGAAGACTCACTCTAAGTCCTAATTTGGGGGCACCGACTGGCGGCAGCCCAGACATAGACGAAGGGAATTTTCCTCTCTCCCTCCCCTTTTCCTGTCACTGTGGCAGTCCTTCATAAATATTTGAACCAACTGAAGATCAACAGCTCTCTAGGAATCCTCAGGCCTTCAGCACCAGACTGGGGCTCCTGAAATAGCTAGCCTTGTGGACTGAACAACTATTGGATCCTCATCTCTCTAGGGAAGACAGACGTCGTTGAACTACCCAGACAGTATTATTTAAGCCAATATAACAATCTCATTTTCATGTATATATTCATTATATAGAAGCCAATATAATAATTCCTTTTTATATATATTCATCCTATCATTCTGTTCCTTTAGAGAACACTAACTCATAGAACAGGTATCAATCAAGTAGACAACGGGCACAAGGAACATCAAATTCACTTCCTGTTGGATTGCACTGCTCAAACCCTGTCTTGTTACATTACAAATTGTTTTCACACTGGTATTTGCCACAGTAAATGGAAGGAATGGATTGTAGTACATTTAGAGTAGCAATTTCTTTGTGAAAATACTATTGCTATTTCTCAGCAGACGTGTCCCCTCAGGACCTGACCGTCATATTCCGAGAGAGATTTGTAGGGAATACAAATAATTTTCTCCATGGTGATAACAGACATTCTGATTAGAACTATTTTATCACAGCAAAGCTTTTAGTGAAGAGCTGAAACACAGGAGTCTAGCCGTAGGCACTGAATTCTGAAGGATAATGTCTTCCTGTATTGGTGGGCTGTGTGTTTGTGTTTATGGGTGCTTAGAAGGAAACCCACTAAGCATAGGAAATTTTCAGTTGTCCTTCCCGAGTTAAAAGAAACAGGAGCATAGCCAAGGGACAGGGACAGGTGTGTGGGTTCTAGGGCAGGAGCTTACAGGAGGGGAGAAAAAAAGATGTGATGTGTGGGCTTCCATCAACACTCAACTCAATATCCATTGCGTTCACGACTCCTGTTAAGCCCTATGGCACCAACTGGGACCATAAACAGTGTTGTACCAGCAAAGCATCTCAGAGCAAAACTGTAAGCATCCCCCATCTCACATGTCACGGGGACATCGATCTCCCCCTTCTCTGACCACTTCCTCCAATGGCATAGTCTTTACATTGTGTGCTGGGTCTAAGGAAAACTTTGGGATATTTTCACTTTCTGGTGGATGCATTTCACCTGTGAAGTTGCTATTGCTCTGAGCCGGCAGCAGGTCAAATGGCTTATTTGGTTCTCTCCTGACAGCCTTAGTGGCCAGTTTCAGGACTGCCTGCAAACAACTAATGTTCTACCCGGTGCTCAACGGAGGAGGCGGGCTATGGCAGAGTGTCCCGGGGTTTCCGTAGCCATCGGTCAGTTACACAGACAATTCCTCAAAGTGAATGTCTATCTCTGAGAATTCCTGGGAGGCAAATTTAGGTGGGAGGTGCCTATGTGTTGAGGGGGGTGGGTATCTTAAGACCCAGAACCATCCTCCCTTTAACTTTCAGTTTCTGTTTTTAATCCCATGAAGTAAATTATATACTTTTTAGAAAATTGTTCATGGGTAACCAGTGACCAGAAAATCTTGGTGAACGTAGAACACTGGCTTTTATTTATCTCTTATGAGTCTATGGACAGAGACCCACCTGCACCTGCCTCTGCTTCTGCCTCTGCCTCTTGAGTGATGGGATTAAAGGTATTCGTCACCATCACCAACCGGCTACACCATCTCTTCTTCATTTCTGAAAACTATCCCACATCCTGACTTAGTAATCATCACAGTGTTTGGAATCATGGGCTTATTTCCTCTGAGGGATCATCCCTGCTCCTAACGAGAGCCATCTAACAGCTCCTCTGCAAATCAGAAGGTCTGGCACTAGTGCCCTGTGGGTTTCAAGCTATGAATGGCAGCTGCAGCTGCCTCCTGAGGTGGAACTTAGGTCTGGTGCAGGCAGAAATAGTGTGATAAAGGAATAGAGCTCCGGAGGGGTCCGATCATGATAAATCTGAACTCTCCACTCCTCTTCATTTGAACAGACTCAAAACATCCATGATTGTTTTGCTGTTCTGTGGCCTAAAGCATCAGTTTGTTTTTGTGCCTCTCAGTTAATTCTGAGCAGATTAATTATAGAGGAATAAAAGCCATGGTGACTTAAGCATGTTAATCGTCGCATGTTTTTCAGCTGTGATGTCTGAAGATTTGCCCAATATGAAAGGACTCCCTAAAATTGCATAATATCATTATTTAATCATCTGTGATTGAGTTAGAAGTTAATTAGTACATATATATGCCAGGGTTGCTAAGAGCCTATCATTGGTTTGATGTAAAAGTAAGAGACTGAGCAGGATAGAGAACTATTTAGACGCATGGCTACATCAGTTCATTTTCTTGAGCTAATTTTAAAGCTGATGTTTGGTGATGTCATTGTCGGAGCTTCACCTCATTGGGTGGATTACGGTGTTGGCACTGAGGCCATGTCCTCTCAGGCAATTGTTGGAAAAAAGTAATGACTAGGCCATTTGTAAAAGTGTCCCTGTAACCCTTGGAGAAAACTCGATAAGTAAATTGGAATGTCATCAGCCAATACATTAGTCATGTATGGTTCACTGCTAATCCTACTTCCTCCTAAGTTGGAATGACTGGCGTTTCCAGCAGTGTGCACTTCTTCTGAGGAGGGCTCTGGGCCAGAGGACGGTCACACACGTTGCTTTCCTAACTGCCACACCAGGTTTCAACACAGCTTCTCTCTGGTCCCCAGGCAAGCCAATGAATGACAGGCTAGTCACAGCTTAGCCATGATGTCCGAGCCTGAGCCATCTGTCTGCATGGCACAGATTCATCTATTTGTGCTTTAAATGAGATATTCAACCGAGCTAGTACTCAGTTTTTTGTGGCTTTTTGATGGAAGTATTTTAGGAAAGGTAAGTACTATACAAACAATTGTTTTCACCATTTTCAATGTTGTTAACATCTGTAGTTTCCCTTCAATTGCCTGCTCTGAAGGAATAGATATGTTTATGTCACTTGTGTTTTTCCTGTGTTTGATAGTAATGCTAAAACTACGTGGTGGTTTACTATTACCAAAGCTTTCCCGTTTTACAAACTCCCTACTTGTTTGCATTCAGAACATGGCTAGTGTTGATTCTTACTTCAGTCTTGGATTAAATAATATGATGATATAAAGCTATTCATGTTTTGTTCATTGTGTGTGTGTGTGTACATGTATGTGTGTGCATATGTATGCATACATGTCCATGTGTGTATGTGTTGTCTGTGTACACATATATGTATGTGCATGTGTGAATGTACTCTCTCTCTCTCTCTCTCTCTCTCTCTCTCTCTCTCTCTCT
>NC_034608.1:51548300-51551482 GCF_900095145.1 Mus pahari
CTCTCTCGTGTGTGTGTGTGTGTGTGTGTGTGTGTGTGTGTGTGTGTGTGTGTGTTGGGCCAGCGGACAAGCTTGGGAGTCTTGGTTTATGCTTAGATCATGACAACTGGACCAAGAAACCCAGGGATTTGTCTGCCTCTCCCTCCCCAAGGATAAAGCATCTTCATGTGGCTTCTACGGTCTAAGATCCTTATGTCCCCACAACAAGCATTTACTCCTTATCTTTCAATGTCAGGTCTGACTGAAGAAGTGCTGTGTGTTAGATCACCTTTGCAGAAATTTCCATCTTGAATGATCTCTGGACAGGTTCAACTTACCGCCTTGACTCAGTTTCTTGAGAGGAAGTGCACCACACCTCAATCCACCAGCTCAGGTGAAGCTCCAGTTCTGACAGCAGACACCCACCCACACACACACATATGAGTAGGTTTCAAGCTACCTTCTACTGATGCTCAATAATGCTTTCTAGAGATCAAACCTGATTTGGGTCTTGGTTTTCAAACCAAAGTCTATGATTAGGTTTCTGCTCTGGCTTGAGAGAAAAGTTAGGAGTCCCTCTTGTCCCTTTCCTAGGAACCTGAATCCTTGCCTGTGGGCTGGGCTAAGTCAACATACTAAGTATTACTTCTTGACTCTTCCACATGTCTAAGAGTGTCATTACGTGAAGAGATAGCACTAGGATTCCTGATGAACCACTTGGAGCCAAAATCAGGCCAAGGAGGAAGAGAAGAAGCGGGGAGGAGGAGGTGTGGGGGAAGCGAGGAAGGAAGTGGGTGGAGTAGAAAGAGGAGAGGAAAAAGATCCTGCCAGGGTTCTAAGACCCAAAGCATTGTGGGTAAACTGGTCTATAAAGCATCCAGCACTGCAGGATGTCCAGCCGAGACTGGGAGGTGAAAAGGTCTTGACCCAAGCACTACAGAGGTCAGAAGCCCTCGGGGCAGGTGACTTTGTATTTGTTACTGTGGAGCACATGGGGATCCCCTGAAGTCAGAGAGTTCGCCACAAGGATAACTAGCTTTTCACACGAGTTCAGCTTTCATTCAGAAATGAAGTCGATCTTAGTTGTACAGATTGGTTTCCCCTGAGGTGGCCTCCTCAGACTACGGAATGGAAGAGAGCTTAGCAAAAATGGCTGCCTTAGAATAGGTGGCCAGAGACAGGGGGTGACCAACATGGAGAGGTGAAGGATCTGACAGCTGGTAACAGTAAGAGCTGGTGTGCACTGGGGAGTCAGTGCTACAACTGAGGGCTGGAGCTGGAGCCACAGGTTGGCAGCCACTGGGAGATGGCTGTCAGGAGTGTCCCGGAGACAAACGCTCTGTCCTCTCCTTCCTCTCTCCAATTGACCAAACCTAACCGGTAAGCCAAAGGAAAAGAGACAAAGGACATGCCAGCAACCCAAGACAAACAGTAGTCAGGAAAGGATGAGACACTGGTCCAGAGGAACAATTCAAAACAAACAAACAAACAAACATTTAACAACAACAAAATCCAGGATGTCATAGAAGCCAGGCTCAGGTGACATGAGAACTGCTCTCCTGAGAAGTGCCTGCAGTATTTGGATTGGCATTTCTGTTCCACAGAATGGTACCCAACCTCATCTTTCTGGTGGAGTTGGGGGACCTTCACTGAGAATATTTCAGTATTAGAACCTCAGTCTCCCAGCTGTTGGGAGTGCCTGGGTCTCAGAAGTGTCCTGGAGTGTGGCTGACATTTCTCAGCACCTTGTGTCTCTGCCATGCTGGGCTCATCTTTGTTTGAGTTCATCCCCTAGAACTATCCCTTGAATGCTGGTCTATCCTTATGGCCTCTGTGTCTTATCAGAACTGGAAACTCCTGATGTTCCTGATGAGTCCTAAGATGTGAACTCCTGAGACCCTGTAAGCATGCTACAGCTCCCAGCCCAGAAGCCCACCATCATGTACACGTGCCCCTGGAGCTTTCTCCTGTTCTGTGTCCAAAGAAAATGCCCATCTCTACAAGAAACAGAAAAATCATCGAACTGACCAAACAAACAAACAAACAAAAATGCCCACAGGTGGGCATTTTAAAGCTGGTGCCCTTGATTTCTACTTAAGTGAACTGGAATGTTCTTGTTGCCATGTGGTCAACATTGGAGGAGATGGTTTCCTGTTCATGATAAAGGTGTGTGGTTTTAGATTTGTCAACCCAAATTTGATCTTGGCCTCTATTATTAAAGTAGTACATTTCCCTCTGCCTACGAAAAAAAAAAAATCTCACCCTAATCTTTTTTGCAAATAGAACTCTAGTCAATTCTCCATGGCTCAGGAGAACCACCGTGGCAATTTTGCTTGAAGCTGTCTGTTCCAGCTTCAGCTTACATAAGCAAGAAAACCCACATTTCAAAGGTGTGGCAAAAGTGACTAAATAGCAGTTTCCTGCTTCTAACAGCAGCGCCATGCAAGGCCCTGACCCATGGCTGCACTTTTTAATATGGACGAGCCTAGCTCCACTCTGTACAAAAATGGAAGAGCGAATGTCTAGTCTGCAGATTTGCTGCCGAATTAAATGGTTGTGGATATTTGACATACTGCAAGCGGTTATTGTGTTGTGGGACTGCACAACACTAATGTGTATGCTATTCTTGGTCACGTGGCACTCTTAACCTGTTCTGTTCCATGGGTATCTTTAGACAGGAAGGTAAGATTTGGAAAAGCTGGGCCACCTTTAACCCCAGCTTTGGAGCATGGTTGTTATTACAGCACTGTGCCCTCTGAAGAGGCTGTTCCAAGAACTGTGCTCGACACTCAGAAACAAAGATGACAGAGGAGTCGGCCTCTCTCTTCAGGAGCGTACCTTCTCCTAGGGGAGACAGGTTGAGTGTCTGACATACTTGTGTTGAAGTGCAGGATGAAGTGTGGGGAGGGGAGATTGGAGGACACCGTCCCCTGGAAGTAGAGTCTGGGCTAAAGTGAAAGACCTTGCCTCAAAACCAAACCAGACCAGACCAGACCAGACCAGACCAGACCAGACCAGAATAAAGAGAGAGAAGAGCCTTGCAGAAATAGATAGCACCTCACCAACCATGATGATGAGGTTTCTTTTTTTGTTTGTTTTTGTTTTCTTGAGACAGGGTTTCTCTGTATAGCCCTGGCTGTCCTGGAACTCACTCTGTAGACCAGGCTGGCCTCGAACTCAGAAATCCACCTGCCTCTGCCTCC
>NC_034608.1:51553100-51557685 GCF_900095145.1 Mus pahari
AGAGGGGGAGGAAGAGGAGGAGGAGGAGGAAGAGGAGAAGAGAGAGGGAGAGGGAGAGGAAGGGGAGGGGAGAGGGAGAACGAGAGGGAGGAGAGGGAGAATCTGTTTCCTATTTCAGTAACTCTGGGTTTATCTCTGCAGCTCACCTGAGGTGGCAGTGGCAGGTCACTCACTGGCCTCTTTTCTGATGTGAAGAGGGACAGAGTTGAGAGATCTGTTAGCTGTCCAAGGAACATTTGGGCCATTCAGGAAGCCTGTAATAGGATTTCTTTAAAAATAGGTCTGTGCAGAGAGAATAGATGTGTTTAGAACTTAGCTGTTGACATTCCAGTGTAAAAGCCTAACAATTAATCTCTCCCCTCCTGGACGCCTGGCCTATAAACTCTCCTTCGCTGATGCCAGACTTCTTTTCTTTAACCTGCACTAACCCGATCCAGGATCCAGGATACGTAGGGCCCCTTGAAAATGCCAAAGCCTGCCCGTGGGAGAATAGAGGGAATCTGAAGGCCCCAGAGGAAAGTCAGTAGCATTTCTATGCACGATCAATGAGCTTGCCTAAAAATAAACAAAAACCAATTGCTTTTATAATAGCTATCAAAACGAATAGATTTTAACCAAGGAGGTAAAAGACCTACGGTAGGCTGAAAACGCAGGAAGGAATTGACGAAGACATAGACAGGCTCCAGAGTGACAGGAGTTAAACCTCTGGGGGTGTCTCTGAGGGAGTTGGAAAGGAACCCTACCCTGGGTGTGGACAGCCCTGCCGTGCCAGACTGGGGTGCCGGTCTGCTTCTACAGTAGACGGTGTACTGAGCTCCAGCGGTCAGCTCTCTGCTTCTGTGGCTGCCGCGTGACCCGCTGCCTCCCGCTCCCGCTGCCACAGTAGACTGGATCCTCAAAACGCTTAAGTCGAAGCAAACCCTTTCCGCCTTAAGTTCCTCGTGTCAGGCATTTCCCCACAGAAGTGAGAGGAGCCCCTGATACACTGCCCACAGCAAGCTACAGATCCTGATGGCATCTTCTTACAGAACAAGAACAACAAAACCGCACCCTGAACACACAAAGCAATATGAAGGAAAAAAAAAAAAAAAAAAAAAAAGAACGGAACTGCTGTGATCACGCCGCTAGATCTCAAAGCCGTGGGGGTCACAAGAGTGTCCCATGGGCATAAACGCTGGCAGACTCACTAATCTAGGAAAGCCGAACGTGACGACAGAGGTGGGGGGTGTACATCGAGGAGCAAGAATCTATTCACTAAATGAGCTTGGGACAAGAGGATGTTCACATTCAAAATAGAGTTGGGCCTATGGCTCCCCATGTCCAAAAAATGAATTCCAAATTGGATTAAATGCTTAAATGCCAAATTGGAAGCTGTAAAGCTGCTAGAAGAATGCATGGGGGGGGGGGGAATGCCACAATGCTAGTCTAGGCAATGACTTTTCACAACTAAGGCTCCCAATTGCACAGGTCCTCTCTGATGTCCTTGAACACCAGGCATGCCCCTGGTGCACAGACGTATATACAAGCAGGCAAAACATGCATGCACACAAAATAGAACAAATAAACATTTTAAAATGTAAAGAAAGTTTACTTTGAATATTCTTTAAAAGTTGGCGTCACTGAAAGGGACCCTGTGTTCATCCTTGGACTGCGAAGGTCTCAGCAGCCCCCATCCCAATACTGGGTGACATTCTCCTGGCATTTCTTATTCAACTCCGAAATCTAAGAGAGATGGGGGAGGGGAGGCTGTGGGGGGAGTGCCCAGGGGATAGCTGCAGGTTCTGGGATTTGTGATATCTCTACCCACAAGGGAGGGTTGGGTTTTTTTTTTTTTTTTTTTTTTTTTAACAATCACTACAATTCCTGATATTTCTTCTCTCTTTTTTTTTTTTCTTCTTGAGCAGTGAAGCCTATAAAGCCATCTGCCCGTGGAGGAAATAGAAACACATCCTTGGGGCCATTCACATGTAGGGTTTCCCTGCTTGGGTTACCTCCTGCGCAGGGAGACCAGTAAGAGCTGCGGCCCTGTGTAAGGCTACACCCTCATTAAAGGGCATCCGAGTAAAGAGAAGGGACTTCTGAAAAGAATAGGAAAATGCTTCTTCTCACTTATTATTTATATGTCATATGTGAGCATACTGTATTGGCAGCCATTCACATGCCCCCTTTCTCTGCCCTCCAACTCCCCCTCCCCTCCCACTCCTTCTTGGGCTCATGGGTTCTTCTTTGATAATTATTATTGTTATACACACACTACACACACACACACACACCATATTTGTGCCCATATAGTATGTTAAGGGCTGACTACTTGGGATTGGAAATGGTTGCCTACACAAGACTTACAGAATAGCCTCCAGGCACAGGGCCCCATTCCTTTGACGAGCTCAAGGCTGTCAAAGTCTGCTGACCCTACAGCATGGTGGGCGAGCATGGACTACTGTCTGCAGAACTTAGAGTATGCCCATGCTGAGAAGGGTTCTCTCCCCTATGCTCTGATAACACGCTGTCCATCTCCATAGTGCCCCGGGCAGCAACATCAGTCTCATAGCATCGAGTCCACGCGTGTAATACACTGGAAATGCCTGTGTTCATTTCCCCCTCTTAGACTGCCTTCTGGCAGGGTTCTAATCCAAGAAAAAGGAAGCAGACGACTTTGTCCTGGTCTGCTGGTTGTGTGTGCAGCTGAAGAGTCACTTCTTGGGGTCTGCAAGGCACTCTGTGTCCCCCTGGCCCTTTTTTACAAAGCCACTCCTCCTTTACTGCCTGCCCATCTTTCTTAGGGCTGTACAACTGACCGCCAGGCTGAAGGGCAGGGTTGATCATGTATTGAAACTACACGCCTTGTTATATTCCGCTCTTCATCCCAATCTATCTAGCTCAGTTCAGAATGCCATTTTGTCTCCAAAACAGTAGGTATAATTCGCTCGCAGATCAGATCAGCCTGCCATTTCTAATTTCGTCAGGGTCAAGAGTTCTGAACGTTTCCTTACCCTAGTGTTTGAAGGGAGCGTCGCTGCCTGATTGCTCAAAGCCATAGAATTAGGGGCCTGAGAAACGGAAAAATCCTTCAATAATGGGTGACAGAGTGTGCACATATTACAGCCCAGCACTCCTTTCTGAACTCTACTCATGGCTTTGATCAGCCTCCCAGAAGGGCTAATCAAACCGTACTGATGATCATGTTGAATGCAAGGCCACATTGCTAACTATGTCACTGGAGCCTGGCTTCTATGTACTGATTATTGGAGGTGTGTGTGTGTGTGTGTGTGTGTGTGTGTGTGTATGTGTGTGTATGTGTATGTGTGTGTTCGTCCAGTAATTGATATGAGGTACAGCATCATCAGGACAACTCCTTAAATTCTTTGCTGAGAACCCCTTATGGCCCCGCCCACCACCACCACACCACCACCACCACCACCACCACCACCACCACCACCACCACCATGCTCCTGACTTCAGAATTCAGAGCTTCTAAGGGCTGTTGAAATCCAGACTTCACAATACAGGAGGATGTCCACATTTGGAAAAATGCCTGGGTCTCCTCACGGCCCTGGATGTCCCAGCAGCCAGCTCCCACCCACAGCCGAAGCGGCGTGTATAGGTAATTACAGAATCTCAGCACAATATAATAGATTTTCCTAATACAGGCATCGTGCCTTAGATATGCACTTCCTCCAGACATTTTCTGCCTTGCTTTTATTACCTTGGTTTCTTTTAGTCAATTATATGCTGGCCTTTTTCATTTCCTTTGAAAAGTCAATAAAAACATAATTACAAAGAAAAAAAAAAAGTCCTGTTGGAAAAAGGCTATCAACATTGTCTGAGCTGCTTAAGAGACGTTTATCTGTGGACCAGGAATTTCTTATTTGCATTGGCCCTCTCTTTGTGTATCTAGTCACTGTGACACAAAAAAATCCCTTTCCTGAACTGGTGAGCCTCAGAGCCTTCTGAATTGAAGGCCTTGTGACAGATGCTGAACAGGTGGCCTTCAGGGCGCAAATTAACCCTTTGTAGCATGCCTCCCTCACTACTCCCTCCTCCTCCCCCTCCCTTCTCCGTCTCCTCTCTCTTCTCCCTTCCCCTCCCTCTTTGTCCGTCTCTCTCCTCCCCTTTCCTTCGGCAGAGCAGGCAGTAATATTGCTCATACTCAGATTTAAAAAAAAATGGATTTCAGATGAAATTCAATATTTCTAAAGCAAGCTTTGGATTCAAACAACGAGTAAAGGAAGCTCAGAAGGCAGCCTGTGAACAACTGCCTACCTCACCTCACCTCATGGGAGCTGCTGTGTTAGCATCATCCTGCTGGGCTGCAGGCTGCAAGAGTAGAGAGGGGTGGGGGTGGGGGGATCTGTGTGATAACAAAGGGCCTCAGGGAACTGAAAATCTAGTTAAGAATCCAGTTATGAAAACGGTTGGATACAACAAAGTATGTTTTCTGTCTATAAAGATGGTGTATATTTCTGTGGGAAATTTGTAAACTATATAAAAGGTAAGAGAAAAAAATTTAAATTATCTGCTACCACCAAAAGGTAATCACCATTAACGTATAATATACGCTATATGTGTGTGTGTGTGTGTGTGT
>NC_034608.1:51557835-51585508 GCF_900095145.1 Mus pahari
AGAGAGAGAGAGAGAGAGAGAGAGAGAGAGAGAGAGAGCATGGCGCTTTGCTTACATTTGTTTTTCAAAATTATCATCAAACCATATGCACTGAAATGTGTTCTTTCACCTTGAGTTAGGCGGGGGATGTAGTTCAACGGTAGAACCCTCACCTGGCTTTGACTGTCCTAGATTTAATTGCCACTACTGAAAAAAGAAAATCACTGAAGCTGTTTAACATTACATAAATGTATCTTATGGTTATGAAGTATTCCATCATTTGAACAAAAGTCAATTCATTTAACAGATTCTTAATGAAATCACACTGGTTGAAGTTATTGAGTATTACAATATCACTGTAGGCACTGGCTCACTGAGCACACACTTTTCTCTGTCCAGCTACAAATTTTCTACTAGGAAAATGTCCTTGATGTTTGTTTAATAGGCTAAGAAATACACAGACAGCTCCCAAGTTCCTGCACTTTGGTTTCAGTCTTTGACTTTACAGCGCTAAGGAAACAATACATATGCAGTTCGAAGTGCACGTCTTTATTCTGAGTTTCAACCTCTTCCTGGGCTGGTGACTGTGACACCACCCTTATCTTGCTGTTCTGAATGGTAGCAGCAAGTTCCCTGTGAGCCCCAGGCTGGTGACTATCAGTGGCTGAGGCTGCAGGACACTGTATGGCCTAGCCCTGAGGGACTGATGGTCGAGTGTACTGGACGAACTCTTGATTTGCAATATTTGCATTGTACTACAAAGTTTATTAGGACTCAGCTATGGCCAGTAGGAAACCATCTGTACGTTAAGTACAAATGATCAATCCTGTCATTTAAAAAAAATCCATAGGAATTTATGATAGTGTTCATATTTTAGTTAATAATTGTAAGAAGGTCTTCACATGCTTAATTTTCTTTCTATTGCTGTGATTAAAACATCATGTCCAAAAAGCAAGTTGGAGAGTCGGGTGTGGTGGAGCACGCCTTTAATCCCAGCACTCAGGAGGCAGAGGCAGCTGGATTTCCGAGTTCGAGGCCAGCCTGGTCTACAAAGTGAGTTCCAGGACAGTCAGGGCTATACAGAGAAACCCTGTCTCGAAAAACCAATATATATATATATATATTCCATGGAGGGAAGTCAGGCAGGAGCCTGGAGGCAGGAGCTGATGCAGAGGCTATGAAGGGATACTGCTTACTGGCTTGCTCCCCATGGCTTGCCAAGCTTGCTTTCTTATAGAAGTCAGGACTACCAGTCCAGGGACAACCCTGGGCCTTCCTACATTAATAACTTGTCCAAAAAAAAAAAAGAAAGAAAGAAAGAAAGAAAGAAAGAGTCCCATAGACTTTCCAACAGACTATCTAGTGGGGTCATTTTTCTCAGTTAAGGTTTTCTCTTTCCAAATGACTCTGTCCTATATCAAGTTGACAAAAAAACAAAGACAAAAACAAAAAACAAACAAACAATAACCAAACCAATAAACAAACAAAAATCTAGTGTCTTAGTTAGGGTTTTACTGCTGTGAACAGACACCATGACCAAGGCAACTCTTACAAAGACAACATTTTTTTAAATTTTTCTTTTTTTTTTAAGATTTATTTATTATATGTAAGTACACTGTAGCTGTCTTCAGAGACAGGAGAAGAGGGCATCAGATCTCAATATGGATGGTTGTGAGCCACCATGTAGTTGCTGGGATTTGAACTCAGGACCTCTGGAAGAGCAGTCAATGCTCTTAACCACTGAGCCATCGCTCCAGCCCAAAAGACAACATTTAATTGAGTCTGGTTTACATGTTCAGAGGTTCAGTCCATTGCATCCAGACAGGCTTGTGTGCAGACAGCACTGAGAGTTCTACATCTTCATCTGAAGGCTGCTAATGGAAGACTGACTTCCAAGCAGCTATAATGAGGGTGTTAATCCCACACCCACAGTGACACACCTACTTAAGGCCACACCTCCTAATAGTGCCACTCCCTGGGCCAGGCATATACAAACCATCACACCTAACAAGCACATATACTTATGGCATGCTCTATACATTTCATACATTGTATCTGCCCATCTCTCTCTAAGGCTTTAAAAAATTATGTCTCTCTGTGTGCTACACGAGTACAGTACTCTCAGGGGAGACCTGAGTTATAGGCAGTTGTAAGCAGCCCAATATGGGCACTAGGAACTTAACTTCAAGTGTCTACAAGAATAATTTGCACTCTTAACTACTGAGTCAGCTCTCCAGTCCCTGTAGGGTTTGTTTTATTGTTGTTTTGTTTTGTTTTGTTTGAGCTTATAGAGCGTTCCTTTCTACACAATCACTGTTTATAAAGTCCCTCCTTCGGAACTTTCTCTTTTTCTATTAATGTCTTCTCCACTCGCTGTCTGGCTAGCTTTACATTTTATCTTGTCCTCCTCTTATTTCTTATTCTCTCTTAAATGTTGCAGCAGTTTGTTTCCTGCTACTATAACAAAATGCCCAGGACCAGGTCATTTAAAAATAAAAAAGGTTCGTTTAGTCATACAGTTTTGAAGGTGACATACATGTCTAGCAAAGCACTGGCTCTGGCGAGGGCTCCTTCCACTGAGTCACATCATGGTAGATGGTATCACAATGAGAAAAGCTCTCAGGAACAAGACATCCCTGAGCAAACAGCCAGAGCATCAGAAGAATTATGATAATGTGCCAGTAGACTCCACCTCTAAAATGTCCCTCTACCTCCAGCGATGCCTTACCGAGTCGTGGACCCTTAGAGCAAAGGTCAAATTCAAAACGCATCCAGTCTGTTTGCAATATAGTCGACTATAATGTAAAGGGTTCTACAACTTAGTTTTCTCTTCATTTCAAACAGCTCGCCTCATTTCCCATCATCATTCTTAATTTTTATCTAGCCACTTTGAAAGAACATCTGTTTATGGCTTTAACCTGGCCAGTTGCCTGGCATCTCATGTTGAAGGCTTGGTGTTCAGTACAACAGAGGTCAGAGGTGAGGCCTTTGGGACTGACTGGATTATGAGGACTGCACCAGTGGATTAACCCTCTAATAGAGTCCTAATTTTTATGCTATTGGGTGGTGTAATCCTTAGCAGATGTGACGTAGCTGGAGAGATAGATATGTCACTGGTAGCCTGAGAGGTGCATTTTGTCTCTGGCCCTTCTTTCTCTCTTTGCTCCTTGGGTCCTGTGAGGTCAGTGGCTCTGCTCCCCGCCCTGTGCTTCCCACATGGCTCTCTGCCTCATCACGGGGCCCAGACACAATGGAGCCAAGTAGCCATGGACTGACACCTCTGAAACCGTGAGCTCAGGTAAACCTTCCTCTCTGAGGTTGGTTTTGCTCAGGGAAGTTGACTGACAGAGCATCCAAGTCAATTCCTTTGTGTGTCTAGATCTGCTTTTGTTTACCTTGCTGTTCCACTAACACCACACTATTAAACCCAGTGCAGTTTTTGCTGTTTGCTTTGCTTTTATTGTGGGAGCCAAAAGGACATGTTTTAATATTTGGCCTTAAAGGTCCATTCTCCTTTAACTCTCAGGCTTTCGCTCTTTTATTTGGTGTCTCATGTTGTTTTCCAAACAAATTTGAGATGATTTTGTTAAAATACCTGCTTTATAATTTTACTGAAATCTTATTATTATATGTGACAATTGACTTGAGAAACTGGCCTTCCATGTGAAACCAACTGACTGAACACTTAAACATGTTCTATGGTGAGCCTCAAACAACAATGGCAAGTCAAAACCCATCCCAGTTTAGCATGGAGAAAGGAGATCAAAAGAGAAAATCCCAGCACATCCCTGGAGGCCAGAGCAGAAGGGTAGTGCAGCCTGCCTTGTGTCAGAAATGCACTCCAAGTTCCCAAGAAATGGACAGAGGATGGCTAAGAGCTGGGGGCTTAAGACAGGGGTGCTCGTTGCTCTGCTAATTAAGGTTGAAGTCTACCATTGTCCAAATAACCTTCTGAGCTTGGTGCAAATTAGCGGATTCCCTTTGTCAGGGTGGCTTTCTCTTCTCAACCTGGGGGACCCGAGACCCCACACCCTATACCTGCAGAATGTCACCAAGCCTTTGTTAAGAGATTACAGGTTCAGTTTCTTTTCTCCTGATAAGAACGCATTCAGCTAGCACCCGAGAATCAGGGAACGCCTCCCCATGCCGATGAAGCATCTCAGTATCTTAGCTTTCAACCAAGGACCTTGGCCCTCCCTGGATATCCCCACCCCCATTCTCAAAACTATATAACCTTTGATTCACCCCAAATAAAGTTGATCTGTCTCTCCAAAGCTGGTCCTGGAATGTCATTATTACTGTCCGTACTCACGGGCCATGTGAAACCCTGTTTGTGAACTCTGCTCCCTTTGTCCTCAAGGGCTGGCAGCCAATGACCCTGAAGAGAAAGGAGACCTACAGAGCTGAAATTCTCCATGGGAAGGAAATACCACGGGAAGCAAATATCTTCTGGGCCCTTTCCAGCCCTCCACAGGGAGAAAAGCCCAAAGCCAGACATTCCTGTCCAGGAGCCAGTGTCCAACCCTTTCCTTTACCATACATAACCCGTTTTGAGAAAGTGCTGGGGCTCTGAGTTTTGTTTTACCCTGTGTGGGAAATCTCTCTGTCTAGACTCTGAGTTGTTGATGGAGCACCTCATTATCTCCAACTCCTACTCTTTCCTGTCACGAGGAGAGACTCTGAGGCAGTTTTCCTGAAGTTTGTCACTGTGTCTAGGTAGTGTCTGGAGGACACTACGGTGATATAGTCTACCATTTACCTCAGAGAAAGAAGATAAATTCCCGAATTTCAGTGCCGATTTTGCCTTTTTTTTTTTTTTTTTAAAGAATCGGGAGAGGGGCTGTCAGACACCTGGGCTTGTCTCTTCTTACCTTGCATTTGAGACTGTCATTTTTTTTAATTGCATATATTGAAACCATGTGAGAATTTTCAGATAAGGGGGAAAAGGTAAGTTTGTGTGGTCATGGGATAATGACCTCTGAGAGAGGATTTCCAGGATGGATGAGATTCAAATGGGCAGATGAGGGAAGCGATGCCCGAGTCTGAGTCGGCACAGGAGCATGGAGATGCAAACACAGGAGGGAAAGCTATGAACGTGTGCTGGAGAGGACCGGGGTGGGGTATCCACGGCTCATTAGTCTGAAGAGGAGTTCTCACGGTATGTTCTCCGAGCCACGATGAGCAGACCAGAAGATGTGTCCAGACAAAGTAGAGAAACTCCCCAGAGGGGAAATCTATCTTTCTAGTTATGGGGAGGATCAGCTCAGAGCCCTTTGGAGACATCTACAAGCTGGCCAGCTGGTCCCTGCACACAATGGTGTCCATAGTCCACTCCCTAAAAGTCCTATGGGCCCGTGCCGCAAGCCCAGAACACAAAGCAGGAGCCCGGGTGGATGAGGACAGAAGGGACCTAGAGCACATCCTGGAGCATGCTGGATGGAGCCCGGAGGTGGGACAGATGGCAGACACAGACATGCTCTCTCTGGGGAGAAAGCAGGAAGTCGCAAAGCAGCTGTGGCCAGGCTGGTGGCCCGGGGTCCTAAGACTTCTGAGGCTTCACAGCAGCTCTGATGCCAGGACCAGTTTCTCAAGGCAGGCCTGCGCAGCAGGGCATCAATCTTCAACCATGCCCATAGGATACGCAAAGCTTTGGCGCATGCGCAGGGCCATAGGAACGAGTGACCCCGTGTCACTGTTTCCATTTGTCCTGTTCAGTTGGTTGAGTGAGAGACAGAGCAAACAATAAAGTGGAAGGCAGAATCACCCTCCAGAAGACAATAATGTTCTTTTCCTATCCCCAAACCCTGATTGTGACATGTCATCATGAAATAACATTTTGTTCTTTAAAAAATAAGGAAACCTTGTTAATTTTCTTATCATATATATAATATATGCTTATGAAAAACCTAGTTAAATAATTACTACTGTTATTCTCAAATCTTAGTCTACTGGTATATTCTTTCATTCTTGATATATGTATGTGTAGAAGACTGTATATTTATTCAATATCTACACGTGAATATATATGTATGTATAAAGCAGCTCATATACTTGCGCATAGATGTTTGAAAAGGTTTATTTATTGATGTGTTCTATGTATGAGTATTTGCCTCCGTGTATGTGTCTGCACCATGTGTATACAATGGTCACAGAGGACAGAAGAGGGAGTAAGACCCTCCCACAACTGGAGTGACAAATGTATTGAGCTGCTGTGTGGGTGCTTCGAATTTAGTCCTGACCTCTGGAAGAGAGTGGTAGCCAGTGCTCTTAGCCACCAAACTATCTCTCCAACCCTCATGGGAACATTTGTTTTTTAAACAGCATTTTTTACATTGTGTTTGTAATCTTGAGCATGGCAATTTCAAAAGACGTCAAGGTTTTGCTCATTAGTCAAAAGAAAAGATGAAGATGGAGGAGGAGGAGGGGAGGGGGAAGAAGAAAAAAAATTACAATTTTTGCAAACCTAGTTTCTGCAGAGATTTTACCAGTTATGTGATAAACACCCCTGTAGCTGTGGGTGAGAGGGGTGAGCGAAGGCTATCCCTTCATATGTGGGATGGCTTTCTGTCTCCCCATTGCTGATTGGTAGAGCCAACAGAAAGCGATGGAAATTGATCCTGTGCCTACACAAACCATGAAGACTTCATCCTCTTAAGACAAAGAGAAGAGCGAAGTGAGCTGGACCTTGGCGTGGCTCTGCAATATTTAAAGTACAGATGAGTCACTGAGGAGAGAGTGTCCAAATCTACCCCCATGTTTACCCACCTGGCATAGATTACCGATTAACTAGCCGTTTCCCTGAGCACCCTGGTTTGCTCAACAAATGGCTCAATGCCCCGGGCCCTGTTCCGATGCTGGAGGCGCTGCCACAACGCAGCAATCTTCTGTCTGCTGTAGGTTGTTTGAGGAGGCAAAAGCTAAATAAGCTGTGCTTTGCCGAATAGGAACATCGTGAGAAGAAAGAAGGAAACTGGGATGTGAGACCCGGAGCCAGGGCTCCAGCCTGCCATGGCTGGTAAGTGGCTGAGCTATTTGGGATCACTGTAGCAGGTTTGGCACAGGAGAGAACCCTGAGCTCAGCTCAGATCACCCTGATAGAATCCCCAGGGACCGGACTGGATTAAGATCATCAGTTCAATTCTGATTCCCAGTAGGAGTGGAGGCCCCAGGAGTGGTGCAGAGAGGAAAGCTCTGTCAGTGGGCATCGCAGAGCCAGGTTATCATTGTGTCCACTGGGATCCCTCAGTGGGGGGGGTGGGGAGGTGGATAGCTTTCTTCATACCTGAAGGGAGTCTGCACACCTGGAGCTATTTAAGCAATAACAGACTCATGCCCCACCCCACTCCTATATACTCTTGTCTGCCCTTGGGAAGGGTCACACACCGAGTTTAAGACAACCAGCTCCTTAGTACTAACCTTGACCATGTCCTGTTCATATGTGCTGTCTATCATGTCAGCACTCGGTAAGTACTTCTCCAATAATTGACTAGAACATTTTATGGGCTAAACTACGTTCCCTCTAGAATTCGTAATTTGAAGCATAACCTCCAGTGCCCCCCTGAATATAATTGTATTGGAGATAAGATACTTAAAGGGTTGAGTCCTGCTTTTATTTCTTTCCTCATTACTAGGACACAACACTAGATAAAAGCAGCTCGAGGGAGCATTTGTTTTGGCTCACAGTTGGAGGGTGCAGTGTGCCACTGCAGAGTCATGGCCAGCAGGAGTCTGAGTCAGTGCATTATCTCCACAGTCAGACAGCAGTGCCACCAGCATCAGGACCGCATCAAGAGCATTGAGCTATAATGGATGGGCTCAAGACACAGCTGGTTAACTGGGATGGTAATCTATGAGAGGTGGGTAACTATGGGGACGGGTTTCGATGCTCTTTCCTCAGAGCATCTGTCCTGAAAGCCCTGAGCTCAGCTCATTTTCTCCTTTCTCTTCAGTCAGGAGCCCACCCCATGAATGGTGTCACCCGCCTTTAGGGTGGGTCTTCCACCTCAACTAGAACTGTCTTAGAAGTCCCTCACGGACATGCCCAAAGATTTGACTCCTAGGTGATTCTTGATCTTGTCAAGTTGATAAAATTAGGCATCACAGGCTCTAATCTAAGATGACAGGTGTCCTTAGAAGGAGAGAGGCCAGGACAGACAGTGACACACAGACACATACAGAGTGAAGACCGGTAGAGGATATTGTCCAAGACGTGCTTGAGCTTCTAGACTCCAAAACTGTAAGAGAATAAAGTTCTACTAGTTAAACCGCCCAGGTTGTGGAGTTTTGCAGCCTTAGCAAACAAATGTGGTCTCACGAACATACAAAAGTAGCGATCCTGCTTTTAGACCCTCTAGAAGTAAGAGCCCCAACCAGGAAATAAGTGGTTTGCCCACCAAGGGGCTCCGTGGGAAGCATTTCTGTAGCTGTTACTTCTTCTTGGACACTATATAGAGAGCAAAGGACAGAAGAGGAAACCTGCAGCCCGTGTTTCCCTTCAGGGCTACACGCCTCACAGGCAGGGGAACCGGAACTGTGGTTCACAGTCTCCTCTCTGGGTACCAGGTGGGCGGGGCCGAGATGAGCAGGGTCAGGTCTGATTGACAGTGAGCACAGAGTACTGGAGGGAGTCTTAAGCATGACTCTTTTAGGCGAGTGCCTTCCCCGTGGCACTCTTTAAGGAAGCAGCTCTCCGAGACGATTTTAGCTTGTTCTTACTGCTTTGTTGGGGGTGGATGTGGGTGCATACCCTTTATTCGGAGTGAACCAGGGATTATATACCTCTGGCAGGAAAGAAGGGAGAATACCCAGGAAAGGACGGTCATTGGCTGAAGGCTAAGGCTATCTAGGTACCTCATTAGCATGGGGAAGAACTCCAGTTACTATGTTTCTGACTGCCTGTGGTCCTCTTAGTCGAGTATTGTGTGGTTCCATGTTCCAAAGTACAGAGACAAGTAGGAAGGGTTCTACTCCCGCCGTTCTCAGATTTCTGAGATTCCCAGGGTTTGAGCTCAACCAGCCTTTATCAGTTCTTATGCCTGTCTGGTAGCACAGTCCCATATGCCCTATAGGTAATGTCTGACAGTGGGCGGGCAAAAGAGGGGGCCACTTTAAGACAGTCTGCTGTACCTGGCAGGAATTTCCCAGGCAGGAGCAAATGAAAACGCAGAAATGTCAGACACCGTCACGGACTTCACCTATGGGTGTTAAACAGTTTGCATACATGCACTATGCGTGATTGCATCATCTGCACAGATGTGTTGGGTAAATGAGGCACATGAGGGTACATGTAAGCTAAATGAGACAGGGGCACTCAAAACACTCAAGTGACTCGGCCAAAGTTACATACCAGGTTAAATAAGAAAGCTATTTCCTGATCTCGGTGCTGATTCTAGCTGCGACATTGGTTGAGGTGGTTTAAAACTCGGCTAGTCCTGACTGCCAGGCTATGAGGGGGCTGACACTTTCTCTGGCTCTGAGCCCTGTCCAGCTGCTTGTTGAATGTCAGGAGATGTACTGCCAAAGGTGAACCAACAGGAATACTTAGCTGCCGGGAATCCTTAATGACAGGGACTTGTGTCCCGATCAAACACAAAGAATTCCTCTTTCCTTAATTGTGTCGAGCTTGAAGGCACTGCTGTGCAGTCCATTCTCCATTCCAAGGCACTGGCCTTGGCTCTTTAGATCCCAAGTCTATATCCCAAGTACATTGTCATTTCTAATATAATGCCAAAGAACGGAGTCATAAGGCTTTAGAGTCTAGGATTCTCACTTGATCCCTCAGAGCTGGTGCAGATGTCTTCCCTGCCGTGCCACCCCCTTCAGTGCATTCATAATGCCCATAGCTATGGCAAGCTGGCCTGTTCCCTTCTAGACCTTGTTTTTAATGGATGGGGACTAGTTCCTTTAAGCCAGCAACTCTCAACTCGTGGATCAAAACTCCTTTGGCAGTCAACTGACCATTTCAAAAACAGGGATTGCCTAAGACCATCGGAAAACACAGATATTCACATTACAATTCATAACAGTAACACAATGGCAGTTATGAAATAGCAACAAAAATAATTGTATGGTTGGGGGTCAGCATGACAGGAGGAATTACAGTAAAGAGTCACAGCGTTAGGAAGGTTGAGGACCACTTTAAGCCTTCAGGACAAACCCAGTGTTCAAGGGTTCATGCTTGGGGGATCAGAACAAAGAGAGAACGGAGTGCTTCTTGATCAGATCTTAATTCCTAGTGTCCCAAAGCCATGACCTAGCTGTAGATTTTCAGGAGATCGTCATAAGGAAGGATGATTCTCTACTGAAGTGGTTCCCAAGAAACCCAGAAGGTAGCACTTCGAAGCACACAATAGTCACCCCCCCACTGATCTCTTTCTTGGAACAAAAAGGGGTGGAGACAGAAGGGAACCTTTGGCTGCCCTTGAGCAATGAGAAATGAGATGGCAGGGGTGAAATGGAATTCCCCTGATGCTGTGGTAACAGCTATTGATCCTGAGGAAGGCTTTTAAAAGGGATGGGTCAAGCCTACAGTGGCTCATCCTGGCAGCTGCACAGGGATGCGGTCTTCGCAAGTCAGAGTTTGAGATGTGAATCTAAAGATATAGATAGATAGATGATAGATAGATAGATAGATAGATAGATAGATAGATAGATAGATAGATGATAGATAGAGATAGATAGAGATGATAGATAGATAGATAGATAGATAGATGATAGATAGATAGATAGATAGATGATAGATAGAGATGATAGATAGATAGATAGATAGATAGATAGATAGATAGATAGATTGATAGATAGATAGATAGATAGATAGATAGATAGATAGATAGATGATAGATAGATAGATAGATAGAGGTAGAGATAGAGATAGAGGAGATAGACATATAGATATACCCAGGAGAACCAACTCTGAATATGCACGATGCAAATTGTAAGAAATTTGTAAGACATGATGACCTTTATTCAAACCTGGAGACAAAGAGCATTTAGCAAGGTCACTGATGAGCCTGTGATTGCCGCCACCATTCCCCAAGCCTGAGAGAGGCTGTTCCAGTCCATCCCCCACGCCACTGATATGTAGAACAAGCTATAAAAGATAATGCTAAGGCACTTTGCGCGCATAAAATGCTACATGGCTGATACTACTGCTGCCCATCATTTAGTGTCTGACAAATGCATACCGTTTATAATCATTTTTATGGGACTTTGATGGCTGCTGACTCTTACCAAATATGGAATAGAAACTAGGGTATATGTGGTAGGCAAAGACTGTCCTGTAGACAAAACTTCTTTATTTTAAGAATACTTTTCCCCCTTCATATTGGAAAAAAAAATTGTTTGCTTGTCTCAAAGGTTCTGAAAGTTGATACTAAATCAACCCCCCCCCTTTTAGTATTAAATATTTTCCAAAGTCTCCCTTGCTTAAAGGCTTGGTCATTACACTAGCCTGTGATGTTGTTGGGGGGTGATTTGACCTTTTGGAGGTGAACCCGGTGGAAGGAAGTTACTGGGAGTCTTAGGGTTACTGTTGCTGTTGAGAGATACCATGACCACAGCAGCTCTTATGAGAGAAAACATTTTGTTGGAGCTGGCTTTCAGTTTCAGAGGTTTGGGCCTTTGTTATCATGGTGGGGGAGCATGGCCGTGTGCAGACAGACCTGGTGCTGGAGAAGTAGCTGAGAGTTTTAGATCTGGAGCTTCAGGCACCAGGAAGAGAGAGACACTGGGCCTGGCTTGAGCATATGAGACCTCAAAGCCCTCCCCCACAGTGGCACACTTCCTCCAATAAGGCCACACCTACTCCAACAAAGCCACACCTCCTAACCCCTGTCAAGTAGTGCCACTCCCTAATGACCGAGCATTCAAATATGTGAGCCTATGGGGGTCATTATTATTCAAACCATCACACTAGAGTTCAGCTTTGAAGGGGATATTGGAACCCTTGGTCGTTCTCTCTCTCTCTCTTTCTCTCTCTCTCTCTCTCCTTCCTGACTATTACTGTGCGAGCAGCTTTGCTGTACCACTGTCTTCTTGCCATCATGGACTATCCCCCACAAGCTACAAGCATCACGTAACAGACCTAACTGACCATTTTGGACTAAAACATCTGGTGCCATGAGAGGAAATAAACTTTTATTCCTTTAACTTGCTTATTTTGAAGTTTTTATTTGTTTTGTTTTTTCGTTTTTTGAGGTTTTTTTTTTTCCCATGGTGACAGAAAGCTGTACTTCACTAGACTTGGTCACATGGTTGGAAGCTAATATGTGCTCACTGAATAAATTAATGAATTGAGGCTGCGAAGTTCCAAGTAGTATGAGAGCCATCCAAATTGTCTCTAATCCTGACATGCTGCTTTGTGCTGTTAGGGGACAGGTCCAAGCTATTCCATTACTCTGCATTTTTCTAAAGGTCAAGATTATCAGGTTTGAATCTTTTCTCTTTATGTACCAAAAAAAAAAAAAAAAAAAGCCAACAGC
Source organism: Mus pahari (assembly GCF_900095145.1). Classification (NCBI taxonomy): domain Eukaryota; kingdom Metazoa; phylum Chordata; class Mammalia; order Rodentia; family Muridae; genus Mus; species Mus pahari. Next base: position 51,570,294 of record NC_034608.1, read on the forward strand.
TTTTATTTTACATCCATGATTCAATTAGACATTTTCTTTGGAAATGTCAGCAGTATTCCATAGGCCAGATTAGAATTCTGCCCAAGCAAAAAAACAAACAAATTGAAACATAGTCTTTCAGACTCAGAGCACCCAACCCCTCAGCTCTAATACAGCAGCCACTCACACCCCACCCACCCCTGGCAAATGACTCCTTTCAACAAATACCCCACAACTCTGCTAGGAAGCCTTGTTCTGGGGCCTGCCAATGGAACAGATTCATGCCAAGCAGCAAACAGGATGGGAGACACTGCTCAAGCCTTGGCTATTTCATACTGCAACCTGTCAAAGCTACACACCCTGGCCTTCCTTCCTACTGATCACAGCCTAGTATGCCGTGTACCCTGGACAGCTGGGGTGCCATTTGCTGAGATGATGCAAGATACATCTCACAACCACGCTGCCTCCCCCACACAGGGAGCCACTCACCTTCTACTGACCCGGAAGCCCAATCAGAAGCTCAATAAGGAAATTGGAGGTGATCTGGGAGTCGAGAGAGGGAAAGAACACGATGACTCTGTGAAGGGTTATATTATTCGGATTTATTTAAGAACTCTAAGTCACACCCTATTGGCGGATGCCAAGGAAAGGAAGGACGTTCTGCAGGAAGGAAGTGGTCGTTGGGCTTTGTTATTTTGTTGGTGTTTTGAAGTCCTTGCAATGGTTGCGTGTTTCCAAAACCCAAGTTTCAACTGTTAGACATGACCAGGAGATTATTGAACCAACAGCTATGTTGTCACGAGCTAGGACAGCTAACATGGAGGGTGTGTGTGTGTGAGAGAGAGAGAGAGAGAGGATGCAGCATGCTTTTATTGAGGATGTAGTTAAAGCCTAGGCAGGGAGCTTAATTTTGAGTTTAAAAATAAGAGGACAAGATTGATAATATGAAATATGAATATTGAGCCCTGGATAGTAGGCTCATAAAAAGTGAGTCCTCACCTTGCCTCCTGCCTCTCCAGTGTGGCTTCTCTTTCTTAGAATCGAACCAGCTCTCCTTGCTATTATCCAATCGATTAGGCGAGTGGGCAGCAATGGGCACTTAAAGATGGTGCTCACAACGCTTGCTGGCAGATCCTCCTCTGCTCTCTTTCTCCCTTAGTATCTGCTGAAATACATTTCTGTTCACAAAGACATAGATTTGTAGGATAAGGGCACTGGGATTGTGTCTACTCGGCCTAAATTTGACACCCTGGTGACATCTTAATGAGATTTGGTCATTGTAAATCTTCACTTCTAGAACTAATCGACACCGTTTCCATTAACATTCTCTGGTACTACTCGTAGTAGGAACTATGTGGTGAGGGTTTTTTTTTTTTTTTTTTTTTTTAAGATCTATTAGTTTGTGGTGTATGTATATGTATATATGTATTCATGTATATGCATATGTGTGTATGTGGGCATATGTGTGCATCTGTGTGCAGTGTGCACATGCATGTGTGTGTTTGTACCTGGGTACAGGTGATAGAAGATGGATATCAATTCCCCTAGAGTTGGAATTGTAGAGTGGTGTGTGGTTCACCATCCTGGGAAGCAAATTCCAGTTCTCTGAGAGACTAGCAAATTCTTTTAACCACTAAGCCATTTCCCCAGGCCTTATTTTTGAAGGTGCATTCAAAGTTTGTAGCTTTCTGGTGCATTTGGTTCACTGGTAACAAGGAAGAGGGGAAAAAAATCATTCTTAAAAGGAAACATGATGGTGTTAGGGATGAGGGAGAAGGTGAAAGAGTCATTAAGTCCCCTCTTTCTTACTTCCTTTATCCAGAGCTATGGCTTGGTGCTAACACTTTCCTACATCCCACAGGATACACATGGCTTCAGTTGTTTAAGCCCACAGGAGAGCTGGGAGTGTTAGGATGCACACACCTCACAAGCTGCATCTGTTGACAGAGGTGATGTGGGAGCTGGAGAGTCCATCCAAACCAGACCTGGTCTCAAGTCACTCTTCATCTGGCACAGTCGTCCCCAGCTGGATGTGCTGAAGTCCCAATTCATCTTCCTCTCCAGCCAATGAGAGCCCAGCTGATGGTATTCAAGAAGCCTGCCATGGTAGGATCTGGCCCCATGTGCTTCCCTGGGTATCTAGGCAGGCTTGGTGGTGATGTTTCTGTTTCACTGAGATATTCCTCCAGCCCAATTGATTATTTTCTCCCCAACTCCTTTCCACTCTCCACTTATTTCCCCCAGTGCATTTGTAGAGGAATTTTAATCCAGCAACATGGCTGCTCTGGCAAGGGATCACATCCAAAGACCTCTAGGTCCATATAATCTGGCCAGAATGCAGACATGCCCTGGATTACAGCATGATCTGGTTGGAATACACAAAACCCTTAGTACATACCTTTAACCTCTAACAATGAAGATAGAGTTAGTTTGTAGAAGGAAGTGTCCATATTTGAAAGTGATGTCTAATTGAGTGGCAGACAAGGTGATGAATCAGAGAAAGATTTGACAGAATGAGTCAAAGATAGGATACACCCAACTCACATGAGAATAGCACAGGGAATAGAGGGTACTTAAGAGCATAAGGAGAGAGAGAGAGAGAGAGAGAGAGAGAGAGAGAGAGAGAGAGAGAGAGAGAGAGAGAGAGAGAGAGAGAGAGGTGTGTGTGTGTGTGTCAGCTTTACCAGGTGGCAGAGAGAACAGGCTAGACACAATGAGCCAGAGAATGAGAAGGAACTAGAAGGTTAGAACATATTACCAAAGTTAGTATGAGGTCAAGCAGAGCAATTCAGTCAGAATCCAAGAGAAGTCGGATCGAATCAATCAGTTTGGAAGATTAGATTGTATGGAGGCTAGAAGCTTCCAGCCTAGGCCTAGTGATAGAGTAGAGAGAATAATGCTCTGCGCTGAGCCCAGACTATATTTATTTCATAGCTTAGGTACAACTCTCACCTTATCTCTCCATCTGAGGATTTGGGCCTCTCCTCTGAACTCGGAATGATCAACATGGCCATAGCCACCATCCTGACGGCACTCTGGCTATCCCTCCCCGACCTCAGTGCCCTAGAAAGGATACTGATCCTGAGATAATCAAGACATACCTTTCACTTTACTGGCAGTTTCATTTTATCATGTGCCCCTCTAATAACAAGGAAATTTGTGAGAGTCACTACTAATCCAGAGAAGACGCAAGACAACATCTTGTTTGAAATCCTTAAAGATACATGTGCCAAATACGCAAGGTCCTCGAAGAGACTATAAATGCAAATATGGGCTACAGCGTGGTGCTGTGTCTAATCTACATAATTTCCTCTATTTATGTCAGTACATAATAACTGAAGCTTATGAATAAAGAATACACTGGAGGTTTTGAGAGGACATCACAGATGTGACCTCTAAGTTAGGGGGCTATAAGAAAAGGAGGTCAAGGACCATGCTCAGACAAGCAAAGCGGGGGCAAGACACGCAACAGCAGCTGGTGACAGCACTGTGCTCTGCAAGCCTTCCACGAGCTCCCAGGTTCCCAGGCTACCCATACTTCTGAGGAACTAGCGTCAAATCTGGAGCTGGTGATGTTCTACCACTTCCTCGGGCAATATGATGACTCACAAAATTCAGAACAGCATGCTACTACTGAGGCGGTTTTATTACTGACTCATCAGACCCAAGTCGATGAAGAGATCCATTATAGTGAAATTACTATCAGAAGACTAGGGTGTCTTTGAGAGTGACAAAGTCTCTTTGGGCTCTTAGGTAGCTTAGCCTGGGGGACTCAGGCCCTTGGAGACTTGACAGCTACCAAAGCTGCCTTGAACCAATGGCTCTTTGTGGGTTCACGACCTTCAAATTCAAGGAATGAAGTTCACAGACCACAGAGGGTGAGTTTTAGAAATAGCTATTTCATTATAGGGAGCTTAAGAGGAAGAGGAAGAGGCAGGGCCCTTGTATAGCCAAAGAGGTCCCTGGAAGTGGGGTGGGTAGGGTAGAGTAGGCTCAACTTTTTTTTTTTAAAGGACTTGTGGCAAAAGCTGTAGTGATGTATGAGGAGGGGGTAAGGTGGTCAGCCCAGTTGTCCCAACTAGGTGTGCAGCACCCGTCTTCATGTTGGTCACTCAGTCACCTACATAGGTTAGGCAGCGGTACTCATTTTGGGGTCCCTGCTCTATGCAATCTAGAAGAGCCTCAAACACAAAGGTTTAATATCTTCAGGGCTCATAGATTTGACATGCTTGGTCACCGGGCAGTAGCTCTATTTCAAAGGATTAGGAGGCAGGGCTTTGTTAGAGGAAGTGGGTCACTGGAAATGGGACTTCAAGGTTCCAAAAGCACAAGCCAGGCCCAGGGTCTCTCGCTCTTCCTGGTGCCCGCAGAGCTGGAGGTAGGACCTTCAGCTACCTCTCCATTACTAGGTCTGCTTGCATCCTGCCATGCTCTCATTTACAAGAGTGGCTGTGGTCATCGTGTCGCTTCACAGCAATAGAACACAGATCGAGACAGTGTGTCTCGGTGTCCAGAGAGTTTTTAAAGGGGCTCACTATGCAGGTATGATTGATGGAATCACTGGCTACACAACTCCTTTCGATGTGAAACTGTCCTCCTCCTCCCTCCTGAATCATCTAATCTTTCTACTGGTCTCCCTGGAGTAACTAGCTTCCCTCCTGGCCTAGAGTTTGTTCTTCTCATTGGCACAAATCTGGGTGTAATTCTATGAACCCCCTCCTATAAATACTGAGATACTCCTATCATGCGGGCAATTATAAAGGTTTATAGTGCCTTCAAGGAACACAGGCAATGATCAGATAAATTCTTTAGACTGTCTGCCTTTGTCCCTCCACTTAAAAGCTAGCCAGCTTGGGAAGCAATACCCTGGTCTCAACCATCTGTTCTGGGTCCCTAATTACTTGCAAGTGAGCTTCCTTTTATATAAAACCGGAATCAAGACTCAGAACAGAGGCAAAGTCACATTTTGTTGCTACAAATTTGCTCTACCATGAGGTTTCTTCCCGTTCGAACTCCCCAAGGCGTTTAGAATATAATAACAGCCCCACTCTCCTGGGACTTCCTGTGAACCAGCCCTGCACATGGAGCTCAGGGCACTGTGGGCAGCGGGCCAAGGCCTGCCTCAGCCCAGCTGTTTCTTAGTCGAGGGACCTAGCAAGGCAGCCCAGAGTGGGTGGCCCTGGGTGAATATTTTTCCAAGACCTCATCGCTGTAAGGATTTGCAGCATCTCAAGTCTGTAGTGTCTGCTCTGTCCTAGTGTCTCTGTTGATCCTCTGATGGTCAACAGGGCAGGCCCATGGCATCTTCTGGATGCTGGGCTCAACCTGGGGCCCCCAGGCAATCGCATAGGTTCAGGAATTCATGTTGAACAAACTTTAAGTGTATTCTTTGGTGACTTCATACATGTGTACAATGTATTTGCTCACATCCATCCCTCCATTTCCACCTCCAGTTCCTCTCCACACCCCATCAGCACATCCCCTCTCCCAAGCCTACGCCATCTTGCTTGTTTTAACTACCCACAGAAGCCACTCACTGCTTCCGGTGTTTTCACGGAGGTGGAGGATGGGCAACCAAACAGTGGCCATGCGGCTGAAGAAAAGTGACTCTCCTTACCCTAGTGGCTATCAACTTCTAATAGCTCCTTGCCCAGGGGAGGGGCCTCATGCTGTGTTTTAACTGGCTTGATCTTGTGCAGGGAACCATAGCTGTTAGGAGTTCCCAAGTGTGATGGCATGTCACATCTGGTGGGCAGCATTTCATAGCACTCTTCAGGACCTTCTGTCCTCTCTTAGTCAGTGTTTCCTGAGCCTAGCTTACTCTCCTCACCGTCATGCTACTGTTGCGCCAGGGGTACATCTTGCCTGGCAGGTCAGTAATGTAGCACTCAGGGTTCAGCCCTGGGTTAGACCACACTTCTCTCTTCCCTCCCGTTAGCCGGACATAGCACCTTCTGGAGCTATGAAAGCTAGCCGGCAGCGATGAAGTTTTCCAGTTAGTCTGGAATCCATTTCCCGATGTCAGACGCAAGTCTTCAAGATCTTTGGGCAATGTTCTAGTTACTGCCTCATTGCTGCGAAGAGACACCATGACCACGGCAACTCTTACAAAAGAAAGCATTTAATTTGGGGGCTGGCTTACAGTTTCAGAGGTTCAGTCCATTGTCAGCATGGCAGCAAGTGTGGGAGGCGTGGTGCTGGAGAAAGAACTGAGCATTGTACATCCTGGGGGGGGGAACACAAAACTCAAAGTCCACCCCCTCCCCAGCGACACACTTCTAACAAAGCCACACCTCCTAATCTTGTCAAATAGTGCTGATCTGCATTCAACTAGATGAGCCTATGGGGCCATTCTTATTCAAACCACCACTGTCACCATAGATAGTCACAGTCAACCAGGGAGGTAAATAAAGTGGGTGTGGGGAGTGGGGTGGGGGTGAGGGTGGGGGGGGGGGGGGGGGGGGGTGGGGTGGGGGTGGGGGTGGGGCATGTCTCAGGTATCTCCGTATCCCTGTTCTTCTGTGGCAGAACCTAAGCAGTGAAATTTCAGCCACCCAAGCCCCTCACATTTGCCAAGATCTATGGACATTGCTAGAGGTTGGGCAAATTGCTTTCTGTATGCTTCACCATCTCTAAAGTCAGGACTGTAATAGCATGGATATCCTTTAAGTCACGCTAGGTCACATTTTACCAATGATGACACTGAAGTTTCAGAGAATTAAGATAACTTAGGAGGATCACACATGCACCTGGTGAATGCTTCGGTCAGTGTTTGGATAAAAGCGTAGCCTGACTCTCGAGTATTCCCCATTCTATAACCCGCTCCTCTATCTTCCATTTGCTTAAAAATGACACTCAGTGCACCTAAGTGCATATTCACACGACCCCATATCACTGCAGTCACTTCTTTCTGAACAGCCAAGCATAAAACTACGGTTTCGAGAGGGCCTTCTAGAAGCAGGAGCCAACACAGCAGAGCCTAAAACTGCCACTCACTATCAAGCATATAAACAGCAAGAGAAGAATAGTACAATTATTTCTCAGCCCAGCACCCGGACACCATCTGCCTTTCTTCAGGGAACCCTGGATCTTCATTCTCTGCAGGCTCCATCCAACTCTGCAGCCTCCCCTCTGCTCTTTGGAATCCCAGGAGAGACGTTTAAACATCCTCCTCTTCTTCAGGCTCGGCTTTGGAAGAGAGAGATATTTCCACAGGAGTCCCCAGCCAAGCTGGGGTTTCGGAGGACTCATGTAGCAGCATGCTGATGACAGAGTTGAAAGGGGAAATAGATCATTCCAGAAGCTGCCTGAAGGCAGTTTCAGCAGGAGAAAACGCACATTAAGGAGAGAAAGGAGAACAGCTGGAATTTAGAGGAATCCACAAAAGCGAGATAAATCATATAGGGCGAGATAGATGGGGCTGGAGTCTGGGGCAGAGTTGGCGGGATGCAGGTACATGCTTCAAACCTCCAGCTTAGTGCTTTGGAAAGAGAAGGCAGAGGGGGGAAACTCAACCCCACAGCAACCAGAAGCAAGTCACGCCAGGCACCCCAAGAATGGAACTGTTCCAGCTGTGCTGATATCAAGGATGCTACCAATTGGTTCCAAAATGTAATGCCCACGGACACACAGAAATTCTTTGGTTATAATTCTGACCTAGGTAGGAAGGGCTCGAACAGACTTCACTCTGGCTTCTGGGGTTTAATTGAGCAAATCCATTCCCATGAGATGAAATGGTCCTTTTCTGAAAAACGGAACGTAATAACAAATACAAAATAAATAAATAAATAAATAAATAAATAAATAAATAAATAAATAAATAAATAGAAATCTGCCTCTTCAAGCCTCCCTGTGATTGATCTCAGATGGACTAAGATTTCCACGTGGTGGGATACGTCTAATTTGGTATTTTTAGTTCCTATTAAAAGGTGGCGGAGAGGAGACCTTTTCAAAGAGGTAGGGAGTGAGGCTGGTAAGAGCAGCTGTGAAAGGGAAATGTCAAGGTGCTGAGAGACCTCCCAAATGGAGCGGGATGAAGCCAAGAGCTGCTGCAGGCGATTTCATAAGGCTAAGGTCATCGAATTTCCCCCTTCCCGGTGCGCAGCGGACCAAAGGCTCTGCAGCTCCTGCTTCTGGGCGATCCGTCAAGGTCGCGGGGCCCAGAGGAGATAAAAATGGAGACAGTCGCTAAATCCTGCTACTGGGTGGTTAAATCTGGGAATGCTGCCGTGCAGTTCAGCAACACTTCCACCACGTAGCTATGATGTAAGGGGCACTCACTGCCTTTGAGGTCTTTGCTCTTCCTCTTTCATTCCTTGATGCAAACTCAGCCCTTCTAACGCTGTGACTATTTTTTTCATGTCGAGGTGGCTCCTCACCCCAGCCATAAAATTATTTTCACTGCTACTCCATAACTGTAATTTTGCTCATCTTTATGAATCGCAATGTAAACACTTTGGGAGGTAGAAGTTTGTTGGAGGGGGGCGTGACCCACAGGTTGAGAGAACCCCTGCCTTAATGGGTCTCATTCCCAACCCAGGACACTGGGCACTTATGTACAAAGGCTTCTGTTTACTGACGCCGGCGATGCCAGTTTATGTGTACCGAAGTGTTGGTGGAACTAAACATTGCTTTTCTATCCTCTGGCAGACCTCTGTGGTGGTTGTTGATATAACAACCAGCTAGACAAGATGATGTTTACACAATAATGACATCGAAGGGAAACCTCTCTCCCTTCAAATACCAGCGCTGAGCTAGTGCGCTGCATTTCTGTCAAGAATCTTGTTTCTGTTCTTACGTAGGGCATCACATCTTACTGACCAAGTCGCTTCCCTTCTCATCCTTTTTCTTGTTTGAAGAGAAGGAAAATGGAAGACCTTTAAAATCGCCTACCTGTGCCTGCCAGTGAATGTGCGCTGGAAAGAGAAACTGTCCCTCCACGGACCCTTACCTGGCCAGTCTCATCTGTATATGAGGCCTCTGGTAGGGCTGCTGGGACTGCGGAGAGAAGCTGATGAGACCATATATATATATATATTTTCCTCTTATCCAGATCTGGAAACAGTTTATCGGCTGTTCCAGTAGCTATAGATGACTACAGGCTTGCACATAGCTCAAGAGCTGGTCATTTGCCCATCCCTGCTGCAGGTTTGCAAGGGAACGTGATGAAAAGCGTTGATGGCTGCTGTTAGCCTTGGAGGTGGGGAGAGGCGAGCTGTGGTGTAGCTGTTTATGCTTCTTTCCTCTTAATCCACAAAAAGCAATTACCTCCAGCTGAACTCCTGAAAGGTCAAATGCCCCCACTTTAACATAACTGAACCAAGTTCTGTACCAAGCACAGGGGTTTAAGAACCAGGGTGTGACTGTCTGAGTTTGGAGTTCTGCCTCGAAGGGTGATACACTGCAGGCTCGGCCACTGGCCCGTGATGCCACTGTTTGGTGGTAGAGTCTTAGGAAGGTAAGGCCTAGGGAAAGGAGGTTCCAACCATTCAAGGCATCTGGCTGAAAGAAATACTGAGGCCCTGGCTCCATGCTCTTTTCTTTTTCTCCCAAGAGCCCATGCGCTGGGCAGCTTGCACACCCATGCCCTCCCTACCACAGTGGTTTTTACCTTAGCACAGGCACAGCCAAAGTCATCATGGGCTGGAACCGGAAAAATTGTGATCGAAAGAAATCCTTCCTTTTTATAAATTGTTTGGCTTAGATGTTTTGTCCTAGGGACTAAAAGCCAACTGCCACACAGGGTAGTCTGTGAAGCTGTCTGGACGGGGGGGCCCAGGAACCCATCTTTCTTCTTCCATGTGTTCAGAGCCCTGGTTTTCATCTACTAATAGATTCCTGGAAAATGATTTGGTCTCATTCCTGTGTCTACTGAAAAGACCCAGGACAAGCTCAGTAACTGGTGCCTGCCTTTTACACCCAAGTAAGGGCTCACTTTCAAGGCATCTGAGTTACCCATGAGTAGATCCAAGGGGAACTCCTGAGAGACAACATATTCTACAGTTAGGTGGCAACTATTGCTTTACTTTAAAACGTGTGAGTGTGTGTGTGTGTGTGTGTGTGTGTGTGTGTGTGTATGTCTTAATTAGGGTATTACTGCTGTGAACAGTCACCATGACCAATGCAAATCTTATAAAGGACAACATTTCATTGGGGCTGTCTTACAGGTTCAGAGGTTCAGTCCAAGGCAGGAGCATGGCAGTATCTAGGCAGATGTGGTGCAGGCAGAGCTGAGAGTTCTACATCTTCATCTGAAGGCTGCTAGCAGAAGACTGGCTTCCAGGCAGCTAGGATGAGGGTCTTAAAACCCACATCCACAGTGACACACCTACTCCACAGTGATACACCTACTCCAACAAGGCCATAACTCCCAATAGTGCCACTCCCTGGGCCAAACACATTCAAGCCATCGCAGTGTGTGTGTGTGTGTGTGTGTGTGTGTGTGTGTGTGTGTGTGTGTGTGTGAAAATGTTTGTGGCTGTTACATGGCTGATGGACGGGTGCTTCCCTTCCTTGTTTCACACTGTATGTTTTTTTTTGTTGTTGTTGTTGTGTGTGGGTTTTTTTTGTTTGTTTGTTTTGGTTTTGGTTTTTCAAGACAGGGTTTCTCTGTGTAGCCCTGGCTGTCCTGGAACTCACTTTGTATTCCAGACTGGCCTTGAACTCAGAAATCCACCTGCCTCTGCCTCTCGAGTGCTGGGATTAAAGGTGTGTGCCACCACCACCGGCACACTGTTTTAAAACAAGCTTTCTCACATGTTTACTGAATCAGCTGCTCAAGTTCATTAGCTTGCCCCAGAAATCCTCTGTCTCTGCCTGATGGCTGATATTATCAGTGAGTTGTCCCAGTCACCCAACATTCACCTGGGTGCTGGAGACGGGAGCTGGGGTCTTGAACTCGTGAGGGGGTATATCACTCGCTGAACTTTGCCCCCTGAATTTTTTTCAGCACAGGTGCTTAGCTCCTGTGCTAAGCTCCTGTGTCGCCTCTTATTTTTCTCCACCGACTTATTTCCGGTTTTGGTAAAGTCTTCCAGCGTCTGGTCCTCTTCTGAGGACCTTCCTCGCTTGGCCTGCCCAGCCAATGAGCTGTGAAGACTTCCAGGGCCTAAAATAGAAACTGTAAGAGCGTTGCTCCCCCAGGGTCTCTTCCTTAGATGCAGTAGGAGTCCGGCAGCTGGAAGGCCTGCCTTCCCAGACCAGATGTCTCTCAGGGTGCCCTCTGCCCCGAGCACGGGGGATGTGGCTTCTAATTGTCACCGCATAGCTCAGGCAGTGTTTCTAATCCCTGCTAATTTTAGCATAAACTCTGGATTCTTTATCCTGACCTGATGTGGAGGGGCAGGGACGGACGGGAGAGGGGGCGGGGGGGGGGGGGGGGAATCAATTGCTTTTTAAGATTAAATGAGCTAAGCCGACCGATTTCAGGATTTCTGTGGGGAAGGGATATTATCGACATCAAACCCAAGCTATTAAGAGAAGAGAAGAGAAGGGTCGAAGCTTTTCACAAATAAACAGAAGCCATTCTCGGTTCTGCTAATCTACCTGGAGATGTGATGACTCACGCTGGGTTGCCTAGTAACCCTAACAGGGAAAAGTGCACTCTTGTGTGTGTGTGTGTGTGTGTGTGTGTGTGTGTGTGTTATGGGGATGGGGGAGCAGTGATAAGAAAATCCTTTTTATACCTCTATCCTATGCCTCCTCCTGGACTCTGTAAACATGACCATTGTGTGCTGGCTCCATTTGCTCCGGGTGAAGATTTTCGGTAGACAGGGTGACTGTAAGTGGGCTTAAGGACATGGGAAGTGTGATCTTTCGCTCTACTAGGACCTTTTTGCTTCCTCTCGGCTCTCCCCCGTGGGAGCTGTGTGTCCTCATCAAATGAGAGAGCTGTTAAGCCCTACAGTGGCTTTGGTCCTGAGAAAGTCTGGTTGGCTCTCCCAAGTTGTGCGTCTCAGAAAGTGTTGTGACACCCAGATGTCATATCTGATCAGACCCAGGGAAGAGGCCTGTCTCTAGTCAGTATCATCTGCCAGGAAAGGGGTGGGTGGACAGCCAGGATCCCTCCCTTGCCTTTCTGAAGTTGAAAGAGAAGCTCCAGTAATCTCTGATTGGCTCAGGAATGCCAGCTGCAAAGAAGCAGCCAGGACTCTTTCTTTGAAGTGAAATTTTCAGAAGGGCTCAATGTTCAGATAAAAAAAGTCATGTTATAGCAAATCCTCTCACCAAAAAAAAAAAAAAAAAAAGTGACCTCTATGGAGCCCTTCTACATGGTGGGACAATGACAACCTCTGGATTCAGCAAATCCCCTGGGTTTAATGAGTCTGTGCAGTGACCGTTCCCTGTGGCTCAACTGCTGTAACTGTCACAAATACCATGAAAGTGCCAGGAAATAAGGCTTACCAGACGATGACTTGTACCCAGGAATAAGTGGTGTTAATACGAGGCAGCACGGGACAGTTAAAACTGTGTCCGAGTACAAGCAGTGTGACCTTGGCACATCTCGTTAGCTGGAGACCTCACTTTATTTTTGAAGGGTGAGGCTTCGGGAGAGCTTCGGGGTCACGGCGAGGACTAAGGGAGAATGGGGTGGGGCATTCCAACGAAGGTCCCTGGAGAGGAGACTTACATCCTACCCAACACAAGTAAGTACCTTAAACATGCCGAGCCTAACCATCTTGTCATTAGAGCTACAGTGTCTTCCATTAACAGCAGCAACATAAAAGTTGGGGATACCTCTAGCATTATTGAGGCATGACTGGTAGTAACATTGCGTTTGTTTAAGGAGTAAACCATGGTGGTTTGGTTCTCATGTGTTTCAGGAGAGAGTCCCATGATGATGCTGAGTAAAATAATGATCGCCTCACACCTATCCCCTTTATAAATTATTATTATTATTATTATTATTATTATTATTATTATTATTATTATTTTGGTGAGGAGAACACTGGATTTCAAGCATGCAGTGTGTGATTGTTAACCATAGCCACCATTTGGACCTTGCTGTTAGGGATTATACTCAGAATTTCACATGCCAGGCAAGTGCCCAATCGCTGTGCCACATACCCAGTCCAACCAGATCTCTTATTACTATAAGAGGTGTCTTTTGACCGTAGCGTTCCCTTTCTTTATTGAAATCAGGTATTTTAAGTGAGAATCCCACATGTTTTGGCTAAGGTGTAGGATGTCCAGTTCCCTTGCTGGTGGGCAGTTGGAAGGCTGAGTCGTAACGACAGTGGAAGACAGAGCCATCCCTACCCCAGCCCTTCCGCAGGTTGGCATTGCTAAGGCAGAGCAGAAAGGTCCGTTCAAGGAGTTAGCAGTCAGATACACCTGGGTGCCCGCTCAACCTCACTGACTGCTTCCTGGTCTCCGGCATCAGGCAGTCACTTAACCTCCTCCGTGCCCAGTTTTATCTTCTGTAGTGTGCCTTTTGTCAATGAGCCATGACGGTGACTCACGGGTTCCGTGTGACATTAAACAAGCCAGCACATGTAAACACTTAGTCTGATGATGGGTGCACAGGACGTGCTCAGAAATGATCCTGATTAGTAATTGCCCTTATCAACTTTCTTCCTCTCCATTTAATATCTTTTTAAATAAGGGACTTTAAAAAAATGGCCCGACTTTGTTTTGAGTTCATGTTGGGATAGGATAAAAAAAAAAAAATAAATCAAATATACATATACGTATGCAGTGGTGTGGAGCTTCAGGATGGGACCAAGGCCTAGGAAATGAATCACTTGGAGACTCTGCCTAGTGACTGTATAAGCATCACAGAATGTATTTTATACAAACAAAACGGCCATAACATCACTAGGCAATATAATCTTATGGCAAATGTGTCTGTCATTTGCCAAAATATCATTATGGAGTCCGTGACTCTATTATCATTTCTCCCCATAACATTGAAAACTGCCGAACTTAGCTGGCTGGTCATAATGGGAAAGCACACAGTGAATGTTCTAGAAGGATACTGGTTTGGACGAGGACATGTCAAACTGTGCAGTACCAGACTCAAGAACTGGGATTGACTTTCATGGATGCAGAAAAATGGTAGCTATGCCTCCAGAGGGAGTTTTAGTTAAAAGAATACAGAGAGTTGGCTATAATGAAATCCTGAAAAACATATCTATAGGACTCAGAGCTGGGGTCAAGGGGCTGAAGGAGTGAAGATGAGAGGGTCTAGGTCAGGGCTGACAAAACTGTGGGAAGAGAGTGGATACCCATGACTGAGGAAGCTGGAGGGATGGAGGATGGGAACATAAACATGGAGACAGCTACATGGATTTCTGAAGAGAATACAGAGCTTGAGCCAGAGCACATGGGTCTTCTGCCAAAGGATGATTGCTGAAGCCAGGGTATGTGTGTCTGCATGCGTGTGTGTGTGTGTGTGTGTGTGTGTGTGTGTGTGTGTGTGTGTGTGTGTTTACATTCAGGGAGGCTGAGGGGTCACTGTCCCTGGAGAGAGGAGGTGAGGCTTCCTGGACACTGGCATCTATGAGTGTGTTTAGACTCAAGTGAGTTGGTTGTCCGACCAACCAGAGAAGAATGCTTTCTGATTTTACACCAGGAGGCAAAGGAGATGCCATAGGCAAGGAATCAATCCTTGCACTGGATGGACGATTAAAGAATAGGAAGGTTGTTGATGCAAAGGGAGTCCATTTCCCAGAGAGAACAAAAGGCAGAGAGGTTTGTGGATACTGGCTGCTGTAGAATGGGTCTGAGAAATGAGGGGGAGGGAGAGGGTGAGGGAGAGGGAGAGAGAGAGAGAGAGAGAGAGAGAGAGAGAAGAAAGGGAAAGAAAACTTGAAGTTGGGTTGGTAGAGAGTGGAGATGGGGAAGACTGACCTGGGAGTAGTAAGGGGAGAATACAAATATCATGAGAATACATTATGTGAACTCCTTAAAGAATTAGTAAAAATATTGTTTGAAAAAGAAGAAAACCCTCCCTTCTGGAAGTTATGGGTAAAAGTGGCTGAGGAGTACGATGATGAAGACCAGTGTGGAGCAGCCTCGGACAGCTTTTATTTTGGAAGGGGAGGTTGATCCTAACTCTACCCCCAGTTTTTCCTGTGTATGCTTGTTTGGGATTTTTGTTGGCTTTAGTTGGTTTTCAATTGGATTCTTTGAGACAAGCTCTTACTATGCAGCCCAGGATGGCCTCGACCTCCAACCTCAGCCTCAGCCTCTCTCTTCTTATCACACACACACACACACACACACACACACACACA
>NC_034608.1:51586158-51597900 GCF_900095145.1 Mus pahari
TCTCTCTCTCTCTCTCTCTCTCTCTCTCTCTCTCTCTCTCTCTCTCACACACACACACACACACACACATTGGAAACAGAACCCCGGAGCTTACTTGGCGGATGGGACATGCTAGCCCAGTCTAAGTCTGTCTACGTCTACGTCGCACCTTGGCTAAGTCACCGTGCTGTTTTATTTCAAAATCTGTGAGACAGAGGAGGGAGGGAAAGAGAAAAGAGACAATTTCCTTGCCAGCCGGTGGATTTATTTGTCGGGACGGTAGTGGGGTGGGAAGAACATGATTTGGTCTCCTCGCGCAATAGTTCTGTGGGGTGTATACAGCGGATTGTTCTCTATGTGCATAACAGAGGCTATAGAGTTTCCACGATCTTCCTCAGTTCTCACAGATGACTGCACATTTAAGGAGAAGCCCCTATGCTTCATGTTAGGGAAATAAAGACGAATAGGCATTCTTAGATAGCTGTGTGATCTAAAGTAAATAATTTAACCTCTCTGATTCTCTGTGATTTCCCTGGTCCTTATTTTTCATGAACTGGAACTTGATGTATACATACACACACACACCTCTGTTCCAGAAGAACGTTGAAGGCTTTGGTTGTAACGGGGTCTAAGATTTACCTGCTTCTTGATACAGATATCTCCTGTGAGAGGTGAAGAGTCAGCTAGCTCTCCTCTAGGCAGCCACAGAGTTGACTATGGGAGGTGGTTTTGCTTCTGGGATTCCAAAATCATCGAGAGGTGGGGACCCAGAGAGAGTATTTTGGGATTCACAGTAGATTGTTAATGGGAGAGTGTGTCCTTTAAGCCCGTTCCACCTTATCCCCCTATGTGCTTGTGGCAGAGGATGTTCCTCAGCATCTCAGCTTGTGTGTCTACACAGATCACGCTTCTGTCAGTTTCCCAATCTAACCTTACTGCTTTCATCAATGTTCTTGTAACTCATCAGTTACCAGAAGCTAAACCAAATTGAAAAGATGGATCTAGCAATGGCAATATGAGATGAAGCCACCAATGGTAATACGAACAGACCCATATATAGGAAAGGTCATGAATGTGAATCACTGGGAATCCCTTAGAGTAGTGGCTCTCAACCCGTGGGGTTGCTTCAATGACCTTTCCACAGGGGTCACCTAAGACCACCGGAAAACATGGGTATTTACATCATAATTCATAATAGTAGCAAGCTTAGATTTATGAAGTAGCAAAGAAAATAATTTTATGGTCGGCGGGGGGGGGGTGTCATCACAACACCAGGAACTATATTAAAGGGTCACAGCATTAGGAGGATTGAGAACCACTGCCCTAAAGGATTCTGGGTAGTGGAGAGGCTAGGAGTAGGGCTTAGAATCTGATGGTGACACTGTTCATCAAGATGATACCCTTGTTGGGAGTGGTAGTACACACCTGTGATGCCAGCACTCAGGATGCAGATGCAGGAAAATGACTGCAAGTCAGAGGCTGGCACAATCTACATGAGGAGCCCATCTCAAAAAGACAAGAATCCAAAACTGACAGAATCCAGAAGCCACCCAAACAGTAGGCTTTGGTCCTCGGTGACCTCCCAGGTTCCTTCTGCCTTGGCTGGCCACAGCTCTAGCGTAGGAATGGTAACGGCTTATACCCTGTTGGGTTATTCTGAGAATGTCATGTTCTAGTCCTTGAAAAGGGCTCAGAGCAGTTCCCGGCATAGAGTAAAAATGGGAATGTGAGCTTTTGGTTGGTTCTTGGTATCGACAGTCAATCAGTTCACTGCCTCACGGTGTCTCCGTGTCAGCACTTTTGAGGGTAGGTAGTTCTAACTGTGATTCAGTCCTTCTTAGACTCACTCAGAGCTTGGCATCAATTTTCATGGGCAATTGGGGGGGGGGCAACATAATAGCTACTGTCTCTTTATCCATGGAAACATTTTAATGGAAAACTGTCAGTCTGTCCCAGGTCCCCAAGTGTGACTATAATCTAGAGAGCAGTGGTCACCTGCTGCCATTCAGTGCTAATTGTACAATCCTTGTGATCCTCAGGGGACTCTGGACTACCCCTTAGCACACACCTGGCCCCTCCAGCTGGTACCCAGACAGTCCAGCTGTGGGACAGTTCAGCTGTGGAGTCTTTGTAATACTTTCCTGTGCTCTATCGAGCCCTGGTCTTCTGTCCCCAGGTTGAATGTTTCTGTGCCAGGAGGCCTCTGTAGCAACAGAGCTGGTACACACCCTTCCTGTTGCCCTTGGAAGGTCGGGTGTGACGTGGGAGGGGTAGGAAGGTTTTGTTAGGAGCCTCATTTTTTTTTCTTTAATCAGAAAAAATGTTAACAATAAGGAAATCTGTCCAGATTATTCTCAACCCCAAACAACCTACATTTCCTATCATATAAAACATTCAGCTATAAATCTATGTCTTTACTAATATGTAAATAAATATCTATCAGATGTCCCCAAGAAATGAAGTGACCCTGATAGAGGTGTGTTATACAAATACTTTCTGGCACTTGATAAAGTAGAGGTTTCATGTGACATAAGAGTCAGATGAAGCCAGGGGCGGTGACTCAGGCCTGTATTTCTGGCACTCAGGAGGCTGACGCAAAAGGTCATTGCAAGTTGGCCAGCCTGGGTTACAGAGTGAGATGTGAGACCTCGTCCAGAAAACAAAACAAGAAAAACAAACAAACAACCCCAAACATCACACACCAAACAAAATAAAACAAAACAAAATACCTATAAACAGAGAAATACCAAAACAAAAATTTGAGTCCAAAGAAAGTTGAACTGCGTCTTCTTTTTTTAATCTTTTGAAGTTAGAATATAATTACAACATCCCCCACTTCCCTCTCCTCCTTAAAATCCCCCCTCTTCATATACTCTCCACTTGCTTTGGGCTACCTCTTAATAGAGTAAGTCCAAAGACCGTCGGGGGGGGGGTCCACTCTATGTGGGGTAACCACATCACATAGTTGGGGAGTCAGCTCTAACAGCCATCTAAGAATTATAATTAGACTCTGATAATAATAGAACAAGGTTTTTTCCCCAGGAGCTTGGAGTGCCTGCCTGGAGGGTTCTCAGACAAACTTCTGGGGTAGGTTTACATCTGTCCCAGGCACGAAGATTCTGACAGTAATAATCCATGGGAATTCTTCAAGGGAGGTTCCATGTTAGCACCTCCTTAGTTCCTAATCCTGGGTGAGCCATTCTAATCAAAAGATCCTTATCAAGAGATTAGCATGTTCCCAGTGCAGGCTGGGACATAAAGCCATATAAGGAATGTCTAACACAGAGATGCCTGCAGCTAGGTGGTACACGGGAACCCAGATGTCAAGTTCTTTCACAGGGTTGCAGGTGTTGGAGGGGAATCTGATTGGCCAGGGGATCTGGAAGTGGGGAATCCTAGGGAAGAAAGGAGTGGGGGTGGGGTTCCAAATGAGAGATACCTCCACTCTCTCCATCTGGCCCCTTCTAACCTTGAGAGGAAAACCTGTTGAATTCATTGTCTTGTCCCTACGGAACAGTACGCCCTGCCTTTTCTCCTCCTTCCCCTCCCACCTCCCCTATCTTCAGTGCAGACTGGATGCCCTTGCCACCCCAGGCCTCTTTGGGTGGCTTTTAGCACTCCTGGAGGACTGTTTGACTTGTGGATGAGAACACAAGTCACCCAGGCTGTGTGGTGGGTGAAATACCATCTGATTCAGACGTTCCTTCGTGACTTCCTCCCCATCTGACTACTGCCTCCAAACATAGCATCGTGGGGGTGGATCCCAGCTTCTCTCTTGTTCCCTGGGAATGCTGGGACGGAGGCATGGCTTTACCTGCAGGCAACACATGCAGGCAGGTCACTTGTTCCTTTTTAGTAAGGAAAGGTGAACCTGGATGCAGAGTGGAAGATGTCCTTGAATGTCTCCAAACTGTGGGGCATTTGCCCAGGAAGTAAGCACTCCAAGGTTGGTCCAATATGTTTATTGAGTGTGTTTCATGAAGATTTTCTTCTATTTTCAGTCTCTAGACTAGATCAGCCTTTAAGCAAAAAGGGGGTTCGGGTAGGGCATTGAAGGGTGGTCCTGCTGTGAGCTCATTATTAAATATCTGGTGTATTGAACCCTTTTGCTAAGATCCTTTCCAATTGCTCTTTAAAGAGAATTAAAAAATTAAATAAAAATTTAGGAAGGACAATAAAGGTCTTAACGAAGGTGTTACATCATTTCATGTGACAAAGATAAATGTTAGGAATAAATGTTAGCAGCAAAGGGCTTGCCTCCCTGAGGGGTAAGAGGAAGGGACTCAATGACCTGAAACTCAGATGGGAAAGTGGGTACTGACTTGGGTCCTGGAACAGGTGGCCCCACCCCAGCAGAGAGAGAAAGACTGGCAGTTTGAGGTCTTGTTGCTCTAGAGTGCAGCACATGAGCACCCTGAGGCCATGGCTTTCCTCAACCTCTCATTTTTCATGTCAGGAAAACAAGCTTAGAGAGGGTTTTAAACAGCCTGCTCTCAACTTCAGGTCCTAGACATGAGCTCTTAAGCAAGAAGTCTCCAGAATCCAGAAGACTGGCCAGCGACGCCGTGGACAGCAGATGTGGGGCGTGGGAGGTCCTCTCACGATGCTCATCTGCTTCTGAGTACCATCCTGCCCTGTGGAGAATCAGTATTTGGTTGCAGGGTAGGTATTAGTGGTAAGAAATCGTGTTAAGAATCCGTACCCTTCTGCAATCAGTACCTACTGCATAACATTAATAGTGTCAGGGACTGGTTCTTGTCCATGGGATGGGTTTCAAGTTGGGCCTGTCGTTGATTGGCTGTTCCTATTGTCTCTGTTCCAACTTTGTTCCTGCATTTCTTGAAGGCAAGGCAAATTTTGGGATGGTGTCCTGATCCCTCCAGTGGGGGTCTTGCTTACCTCTAGGAGGTGGCCACTTCAGGCTCCATATCCCCCACTGGTGGGAGTTTCAGCTAGAGTCACCCTCATAGACTCCCTGGAGCCTCCCCATCTGGCATGTTCTAGAGATGCCCCCCCTCTACCTCAGCTGCTGCCAATCTCCGTTCACACTCTCCAAGCCTTCTCTCTCCACACCTGATTCCCCCCCCACCCCCCATTGCTCTCCTCCACCCAGTTTCCTCCCTCTGCTCATCTCTGATGACTTGTTTATTTCTTCTTCTGAGTAAGATTCACATATCCTCCCTTGGGTCCTCCTTGTTATTTTGCTTTTTGGAGGTCTGCGGAGTGTCGCCTATGTGCCCTGTACTTTATGACTAATTTCAGTTCATCAGTGAGTACATACCATGCATGTCCTTTTGGATCTGGGTTACCTCACTCAGGATGATATTTTTCTAGTTCCATCCTTTTGGCTGCAGATTTCGATGATGCCCTTGATTTTAAGAACTGAGTAGTATTCCACGGTGTGGATATGCCACATTTTCTTTATCCATTCTTTGGTTGAGGGATATATGGCTTGTTTCCAGTTTCTGGTTATTACAAATGAAATTGCTATAAACATAGTTGAGCAAGTGTCCTTGTGGGATGGAGGAGCATCTTTGGGTATATATGTTCAGGAGCGTTATAGCTGAGTTTAGAGGTAGAACTATTCCCAGTTTCCTGAGAAAATGCCAAATTGATTCCCAGAGTGGTTGTGCAAGTTTGCACTCTGTTATGCTTACAGACAGGACCCTAGCATAGCTGTCCTCTGAGAGGTTCCATCCAGCAGCTGACCTAAACAGATGCAGAGACCCAGAGCCAAACATTAGGTGGAGCTCAGACAGTTTTGTGGAAGAGTTGTGGGAAGGATTGAAGGACCCAAGGAGGACAGGAACTCCACAGGAAGACCAACAGAGTCAACTAACCTAGACCCTTGGGGCTCCCGGAGACTGATCTACCAACCAAAGAGCAAACATGGGCTGGACCTAGGTCTCCCAAATATATGTAGCAGATGTACAGCTTGGTCTTCAAGTGGGTCTCCCAGCAATTTGGAGTTGTGGGCTTTACCTGTTACCTTATTCTGTTGCCTGTATGTGGATCTCGTTCCCCTAGTTGAGCTGCCTCATTTGGCCTCAGTGAGAGAGGATGTGCCTAGTCCTGAAGTGACTTGATGAGGCAGGGTGGGTTGGTACCCATGGGAGGCTTATCCCTTCTCAGAGAAGGGGAAGGAAAGGGCTGTGTGAGGGGGAGTGGGAGGAGAGAGGGGGCTGCAATTAGGATGTAAAATGAATAAATGAATTAATGAAAGGGGATGAAAGAGAATCCGTTCCCTTCTTTTCCACTGGGGTTTGGGGTAGCGGAAGACTCATTCTGTGGCCAAAGGTAGAATTTGAACCTATAATTCTGGAGCATATTAGAGAATATAAAGCTGAAAGAAGCAACCGTAATGTGCACCAGGTGAGTGTGGAGCCCCTTCTTAAAGGGCCCTCAGGGCAGGCTGCTGTTGAAGGAAGCAGACCACAGATGTTGAAACCCTCTCTAAAACACAGCTTGGCTTCTTTTGACCCTTCTGGACGGCAGCTTTCCCATCCCTCGGCAGTCAGTCTCACTTCTCACAGAGACCCACGGTTTGGCGTGCTCTCCTACCTTGTCATCTGCTGGGGCAGCCCTCCGACAGGGAGCCGTTTTTCCATGGTGATCCTAAGATGACATTCATGTAGAGGGAAGTCCATAGACAAAGGCAGCTTTGGGCAAGAATAGTAAGGAGCCTGTCTATGATACCCTCTTCTTCTTCCTTTACACCTTTGACGCCCTGCGATTAATGAATTTATACTGGGATGAATGAATCTGCTAGAATGAAGATAGGGTCTATTTTTAGTTCCAACTGAGATGAAATAAGTAAGAGTCACATGGATCATTACATTAAGAAGGACAAAAGAGCTGCTCATGAACTCTGTCATTGATTATTAATGCCTGCCAGGGAAATGTATTTACCATCTTCTCCACTTGTCATGAGTTATTAGGGGCTGAAATTGTGCCTCATTTAGTTTTGTATCTTTAATCATCAATTGAACCTCAAATACTTTTTTTTTTTTTTTAAACTCACCATGTAGACTAGGCTGGCCTCAAGCTCACAGAGATCCTTCTGATTGAGCCTCCAGAGTGCTGGGAACAAAGGTGTGTGTACACCACCACACCCAGGAGTAAATACCTTGTATGGTTGAACTGTGTCGATAGCAACCATGGGAACACTCATACTGAACTTGTAAGCAATGTGGAAAAAGGTCAGCTATCATATGCTGAGTGTCACTGTAACAGGAACATATTGTGTAGTCCCCTGACTATGACACATGAGGGATGGCGGGACCACGTGAGGGATGCCTAGTAAGGGTGTGTAGAGATCAAATAGTAAAATGGAGAACAAGGGAACATGCCAGAGGCCTGATCAGGGGGGTGGGGTTGGGGCGGGAGAAGAAGCTGAAGGGTCCCAAACTCTGGCCACCACGTGCTACTAAAGAACTTTGTAGAACAAACCTATAAGCACAGTTTGCAGCCTTGTACTACCGACGGGCAGAGGAGGGGATGGATAAATGTTCAGGGATTTTTCAAGTAAGTTGATTTACTGTTGGCACCTTGAATTTGAATATAACTTACACTACAGAAGGTTCTGCCCACATTCAGAATCAGATATTAGACAGTAACCAGAATGACGCTGAATAGGTACCTCAAACGCCATTACATGCAATAAGAATGAATCTATCTTCAATATTACATCTTGTCCACCCCAGTGAGGGGGCAGGACTGGTGCTCTGCCTACTCCTTATAGCCAGTCACTTCAGTATTCTGTGGATGCCTGACTGTTTCCACAGTTGGTCAGTGGCTCCCCTGCTCCCACTTGATTCCCAAGCTCCTCACAGCCCTCACTGGGCATCAGATATGCATCCCGCATCCCACATCCCTTAAGAGGCTTCAAGCCCAAGAGTGAGAGTCGGGGCGTGGTTTTTCGGTAGACCTGGTACTAGGTTACTGCTGCCTGTGCCCTGGACTACTCGATGTCTGACCCTACTTGCCCTTGGGGGGCCGGGGTCAGAGGTGAGGTAGCACAGAGTTAATGACAAACCCCTCTGAACGCTGCTGCAAGCTCTTTTAATACCCTCCACCCATGCCCCATTGGTCCCAAGAAAGCACCTCTTCTGAACAGCAATTCCCAGTGGCTGGTGGTGTCAGCTTCAGCAGTCATTCATTGGTCTCTCGGGCAGTCTTCAGTTAGGTCCTCCTGCAGAACATGCCTTTGCGGTTTTGTGTAGAGGTGGGCGACCACTGCAGTTTCTCCTCCAGGCTTCGGTAGTTTGCTTCCTGGTGAAGAGTGTAAGCCCACTTGACACCCTCACTCGAACAGCATCTCTGGGGGACAACGTTCACGAATTAAGCATTTCCGTGCGCCTTCAAGCATTTTATTTTCGGAAACGAAGTAAGATAAAAGGGAGAGCTGCGGAGATGGCAGGAAAGCTCTTGCGTCGCGACAATGAGAACCCACTCCTGGGTCCTCTATGCCCAGGTAGGCGCTGTGCGCAGCAGTGTCTGGGGACCGCAGCACTTGGTGGAGAGCTGAGAGGTTCTCTTGAGGTTAGAAGCCAGTCAGCTCCGCGGAAGCAGTGAACCCCAGGTTCTGTGGAAAGCCCTGTCTCGAAAGATAAAGTGGAGCGCAATAGAAGCAGCCGTGTGATGTTGACCGTTGACCTCTGCACACCACACATATACACATGTATCACACACACACACACACACACACACACACACACGCACACGCACACGGCAGGGAGAGAGAAAGGGAAGAAGGGAGGGAGGGAAAGAGAGAGATTGAGATCAAGCACAAGCAAGAAGTGTGGTCTTGCCGGTCGCCTGGCCTGGCTTGCTTTCTATTGCTGTGATAAAGACCACACCCAAGGGCAACTTGGGAAGGAAAGGGTTAACTGCGCCTTACCCATTCCACTCTATTCCTGAGAAAACCCAGAGCAGGAACCTTTAGGCAGGAACTGAGGCCATGGGAGCAATGTCACTTACTGGCTTTCTGTCTCATGGCTTGCTTAGCCAGGGCTCTTACTTGCTGAGCCTTCCCTTATCAATCACGGGTCAGGAAAATACATGACACCCTTGCCTACAGGCAATCTGAAGGGAGCGTAGTCTCAGATGAGATTCCTCTTCTCAAATAACTCTCACTCTTGTCAAGTTGACAAGATAACTGGGACATGATCCATTTCGCTTTGTCTAGGCCAATTCTCAACCTCCATCTTTTTCTTAATCCTTTCCCCCACGCAGTCGGTACCCTTCATTGAAACACAACATCTACCTTCTTTTTGTTATTCCTAATAAAGCACCTATCTTGTGAGAGACGCTTACGCTATGCATGTCTTTGGGAAGAGAATTATAGAAGTCTCCTAAATGGGAATCCTAGTTAATAGGTTGTAACGATGGGGCCTGCTGGCTACCACTGGATTGGATTTACCTCCGCTAGGGGGCACTCTTCTCCTTGAATGTCAAAAACTCCAGTTCAAACTAGAAATATATTCTGCCGTGGTAACAATAGAAATACGGATTTCCCTTTAGAAATAGCTGCTACCGAACACAGCTTTGGAGAGGAAATAGATCATTAAGGCTATAGCATCTGTGAAGAAAACATTTGGCTATAGCAGCAAATTTACTCACTCCTGTGGACATACCCGTTGACAGTGTCTCCTGTGGGTTGTGCTACCACGAAGCCCTAGGTATTGTTGTCTAAATTTTGTTTTAAATTCAGTTTTGAGTCAAGTGATCCAACTCAGGCATGTCTCAGTGTGGTTACTGCCAGGGACTATCTTCCTTAGGATTAATCCCAGAAAGATGGCAGTCATTGGTCCCAACCCTTCGTTATGCAAGCAATGCAGGGCTGGAAGCAGATTGCCCAGCTCATAGGGCTGAGGAGGAAGAGCGGCAATCCTTTCATATGTAGCTTCCTTTTCAAATATCACACACACACACACACACACACACACACACTCCCGTGCTCACATCAGAGGACAGCCTCACCTACCGATGTGTCTGACTGCTGGCAGGCTAGCTGGCCTAAGAGCTTCCAGAGATTTCTCCAGTCTCCATCACCCACGCCACCACGGGAGCACTGAGATTCCGGATATGTGCTGCCGACTCTGCTTTTGGTTTGTTTGATTATGTGAGCGTTGAAGATTTGAATTCTGGTCTCTCTGCTCAGAGAGCAAATGCTATCCAGTGAATCACTTCCCTAGTTCCTACCATAACTTCAAAAAAAAAAAAAAAAAAATCAACATCTTCAGACATTGCATTTGAAGCGAATGATGTCCACTGGGCCTTTGAAAACATGTACCATCATGTACTAGGAGATGATGGAAGAGTCAGAAAGAGGTACTGTCTCATCTGCCAGAGACTGTAGACATCCTAGATACACTTCAGACCAAGTTACTTCTCCCCGTCTTTAGTTCCCTTTCTTGAAGAACTAGCTCATGCCTGACTTAAAAATAGCATGGAGTCAGCTATCCTACAAGCGTTACCTTATTCTCAGTTGCCCCCCATCCTCACCCCCCACCCCCACCCCGTGGTATTATCACCATCCCCATTTTACAGAAAAGGAGCCTGAGAGCCCTGTCAGGAACCCCTGTCAGGGATTTCCCTAAGACCCTACAGCTGATATAGAACTCATTTGGAGAGGGCCTGAAGCCCTCTGGTTTTGAAACACAGAACAGGGTCTTCATGGATCAAGATGCACCGAGAACCTTCTGTGGACCCCAGAGGCCTTGCTGGCTCCAAAGGTTGAGTTTTCATTTCAAGCCATGGAGAAGGTCTGAGGAGAAAACCGTGAAGGAAAATAACACATTTGAGAAGTGGCACGCTGTGAGAGGGGACATGAATGCCTGTCCCTTCTTACCCACACACTGCTAGGCATTTGAAGCAGGTTGTTTCGAAATCTCTCTAAGCTTGTTTCCTGAAGTAAAAACAAAACAACAACAACAACAAAAACCCCTAAAGGTTGAGATGATCCCTAACCCAAGGGTGCTCACGCGATTCACCCTAGGGCCACAAGCCCTGAAACTGCCAGTCTTTTTCCCTGCTGGGGCAGGGTCGCCTGCTCCCCGACCCATGTCAGCATCCCTTCCTCTCGCTCTTCAATGCTGACGCCCTTTCCTGTTACCACCCAGAGGGTGAATGGAGGCAGAGAGGAGAGAGGTTTCAATGGAGCTTTCTGAATCGCTGTCTGTGGCGTGCTCAGTGTCCGTGTCTTCCACAGGGGAGCCTCGGGTGTGGGAACGCAATTCAGAACTAGCCAGTATAATCAGTAGAGACAATGGGGTGTGCCACCCACATCACAGTGAGTCGCTGAACATATACCGCAGTTGCTATCAACCTCTCAACCAAAGCAAAACAAACAATGTCTTCCTAGACAGAAGAGAGGGCGCTCTCTAAATCAGATGGTGAAGGGGTTTGTGCCGTCCTAGTGGAAGCCCTTCAGGTTCCAGCGCTGGGTCCCTTCCCAGCAGAAGTGCACTGTTAGTGATGAACAACTGTGTGCATAAAGAGAAGGGTCCCATCTTGGTGTTTGGAGGAGGTGGGAGCAGCCCCCCCCTCCCCCAAAAAGGACTCATTTGAACCAGGAGAGTGTGGAAATCATTCTTGTTCAGTGGCCCTGTAATTCCCGGCTCTTCCCTTTTTTGTTGGAAAGGCTGAATTGAAATGCCCGGCTTAACTCACTCCACCCCCAACCACAACAGAATAGCTGTTTAACAAGGAGCACCTCTCAATTGCTTACACACACACACACACACACACACACACACACAC
>NC_034608.1:51598780-51619621 GCF_900095145.1 Mus pahari
GAGAGAGAGAGAGAGAGAGAGAGAGAGAGAGAGAGAGAGAGAGAGAATAATCACCAATATATATGGCACCTGCTCATGCCCTGTAAGGAGACTTTGGCACTTCCCCACTGGGTTAAGGTATGTGTACAGCTATGGCCTCCTGAGGTCTACACACAGAATGGTCTACTTGTGGGGAGGAAAACCCTATCAGGGCTTTTGCTTTGTATCTGCTATCCTTGATTTTAAATTGCCACTGTTGATACCATTGTGATATACTGTTACTGTACAGTTTGTCTATTAAGGAAGCATAGTAAAAAAAAAAATGCATCACTGGGAGGGAAGTGTGTTATCAGAAACCTTGCAGCATCCGAGCATGGCGGGGCACACTTGTAATCCCAGCATTCAGAAACTGAGGCGAGAAGACGATGATTTTACAGATTGGGTTATGCAGGATGTCCTAGGCTAGCCTGGGGTACCAGTGAGACTGTGTCTCAAAACAAAACGTCGAAAAGTCTGTAGACGACGGATCTCCAGAGTCATGGTATGGGGAAGAGTTGCCAAGTAATCTGTAAGGTCTAGGGCTGCTTGGATTGGACAAAGCGGCTTTGATCTAGGACAAAATGTTTGCTTTGTCGGTGGACCTGGAGATAACCTAGACTGGCGTCTGCCTGGAGCAGGGCAGGGCCTAGCCTGTTGCCATGGGCACGCACACATAGTAGAGCCAAGGTCTTTCAAACCTGAAGCTGAAGTCCCAGCGCCTACTTCAGCACACTAGGATTCGAAGGAGATGAACTGACTTCAGAGGTGAGTTCCTTTAAAAGTCTTCATGGAATCTGTGAGTTTTGCAAATCATCTGCCATGGTTTCCTTTCGTGTTGCTTCCTTCTGCTTTCTCTTGAATCAAACATTTTAGTTTTAAGATGAGAAGTCCAGGCAACTGTAAGAAGTGACGCAGAGGGATCTCTGCATCACAGGCCTCCAGCAGGACACCTTGCCAGACAGCTGCCTCCACCAGATGAGCATCCCCGAGACAAGCATCCTCATCGGGCCCAGCCACACCTCTCCCTACCCTTCCTCCATCCCTGGAAACCACTGTTCTCTAGTTCTATGGGTTATCTCTGCGAGGGTGTTTTATATATGGAATGACATGGTGTGGAACCATGTAAACCAACCCTTTTCCTATAAAGCATGACCCTCGGAGAATTGTTGCCAGTTTTCACACTTGCAACATGTTCGTTTTTGTTACTAAATAATATTCCTTGGTAGAGATTACCACAGATTTATTTATTTATTTAACCACTGAAGCACACTTGAGCTGTTTCTAGTTGGGGACTTAGTTATGTGCACCAAAGTTATGCACTTTGGTCTACAGGAGTTTTGTAAATATAAATTTTTGTTTGTCTAGGATAAATGCCTGGGGTGGGGGGGGGCCAGTACCTGCAGGTCTATAATGTAATAGTATGCTTAACTTTAAAAGAGATACTTTTCTCACACACTCATTTCCATGTTCACCAGCCATGAGTGTATTGCATCAGCATCGGGAATTGTCATTACATTGTATTGGGGGAGGGGCTTATGTGTAAGTAAGCCAGAGGTTGATGTTGGATCTTCCTTGACCAGATCCCCACTTATTCTTTGAAACAGGGTTTCTCACTGAAGCTGACTTGGGCTTAGACAGTCTCTCAGGTGATTTTCAGGGTTCCTCCTGTCTCGGCTCCCCTAGAGCTGAAATTGCAGATGTGTGCTGCTGTGCCCGGCTTTTATGTGGGCGCGGTGGATCTGAACTGAGATCCTCAGGCTTGCCTGGCAAATGTTCTACCAACGGGACCATCTTTCCAACTCCATAATTTCTTTTTATTTTAATCTGCCTGCCACGTGACCTCTCGTTTGTACTGACCTCAGAGCTAGCAGTACTGAAAATTGCCTGTTGCTTCGATAGCTGAACAATCTCTTCAGAGAAATACGTCTCCAACGTCTTTTGTCCATTTTAAAGTTAGATTGTTGGATTTTCTTCAAAGGCTAAGTTTTAAAGATTCTTTATGTATGTCATATACACTAGTTTCAGGACAGGTATGTGACTTGTAAATCTTTCCATCAATCTGTAGCTCATCTGTTCATTTTCTTCACGTGGTCCTTTATAGAACAATTTTTTAAAATTGTGATAAAGTCCCACTTAACAATTTTTCATTTTATGGAACTCTATTTGCATCATTTCAATGAACTTGTTGCCCTCAAAATCCTGGGAAGTTTGCCCAGTGCTTTAAAAACACAAACAAAACCAAAAGCAACAACAAAACCCAGGGCCTTAATATATAGCCCAGTGTCTTGGGCTGGCTTCACACTCACACTGTGCCTGCTATCCACACCAGAGCACTGGGGTCTCAGGTGTATATCACAATGCCTGGCTCCTTAAATTTCCATACAAAAGTTACCTAGTATTGCCTTTTGAACCAAGCCTGAGTCGTTTTGAGTCTTTTGCTTGATTGATATCTGGATGGTTGCTTGATGGGTTTGCCAGGCCTGTTCAATTGTTCCAGGAGAAATTTCTAAAAAGGCCATTGAATGGATGCTATATGTTTGGGAGCACTGGGTTAGTTAGCTGAAAAAGCACCAGTTTATTGTGGTGCTGGAAGCTGGTAATACAGCTCACCACATGACAGCTACTTCAGCACTAGCCTTCTCTTCTCTTCTCTTCTCTTCTCTTCTCTTCTCTTCTCTTCTCTTCTCTTCTCTTCTCTTCTCTTCTCTTCTCTTCTCTTCTCTCTNTCTCTCTCTCTCTCTCTCTCTCTCTCTCTCTCTCTCTCAATCTGTCTCTCTCTCCTTCATCTGGGCCTCTAGCTCAACATTTAGGGTGGTCTCCTCAACATCAGTTAATTCTCCCTGGAAAGTTAGCATGGAAGAGCCCGGATGTGTCTCATCAATCTTCTGGGCAATTCTAAACCAAATGGTGTAATGGTGTAGACAATTAAATGGTGTAGATGTTGATGATTAAATACAACAGGGACTTAGTGTCCACTCTATTTCCAAATTCACTCTCTGGTCCTGTTGATCCATGCATCTATCTTCCCACCAGCACCTCAGAGTCTTGGTTATGTAGTTGATAATGAGCTGTCAATCACTTAGAGTCATTCATTTCATCTGGTTCTTCTTTTTCAAAGCCAAGCTCTGGTTTTATTCCTTTCTGTATACAATTTAGAATAATTGTGCCTATTCATAAGGAGACTCTGCTGCAATGTTGATGGCAACTGCATTGAATATATATATATATATATATATATATATATATATATATATATCAGATATATATATATATATGAGATATTTCACATAGAGAGATATTATATGTATATATATAGAGAGAGACAGAGACAGAGATGAGACAGAGAAAGAGAGACAGAGAGCAAGAAAGACAGAGAGAGGTAAGGAGAGAGAGATGATATAGATATAGATAGATACAGATAGTATGTATCCAAATACTTAGATCTCTGTGGGTTTTTTTCAGAACAAATAAAATATATTAATGTGCCTATATTATTGGGTTTATAACTACTTTTTAAATGTAATATCATTATGCCATGTTCTAATGAGCATTTAGAAATAGACCCAGCACTTCAGGAAATCTCTTACCTCAGAGAGGCCACAAATTTAACTGGAAATATATAATTTAGAAGAAGCTTAAGCAGATAAAAAAAAAAAAAAGATTGAATTAAAAAATAACTTCAAAGTTCCTAAAGTCCTTCTGAGAAATAAAAAATATCCCAGACCCATTAGGTAAGAACATACCATTAAAAGGATAATTTTTAAAATAATAACAACAACAACAATAATAATAATAATAATAATAATAAAAACTTGGAGAAAAAAGGAGAGGGAGAGAAGGAAGAGAGAGGAGGATGGAGAGAGAGAGGGAGGGAGGGAGGGAAAGAGAGAGAGAGAGACAGAGACAGAGAGACAGAGAGAGAGACACACACAGAGAGAGAATGATGTGCAGGTAATGATTGAGAAGAATCCAAGAGAGGACTAAGGAGACCCTAGGCTGGCCTAGCCATGTCTTTTGATGATATTTTCAGTCATTCTGGAAAGCAAAAGAGATTCCTTCAAACTGCAGAAGGCCAGTGATCTCCAAAGGAGAATCCCGGGCTGAACTATTGACCAATAACACTGGTTTTATTTTTGTTGTTGTTGTTTCGTTTTGTGTTTTTTTTTTTTGTTTGTTTTTGTTTTTCCCCAGCTATACAGGGACTTACAGTTTAATCTCTCACAATGCTGTTTCTAAGGAAGCTGCCGTGGATACGTGGCACTGAACAAGAGAGTGGACCAAGGAGAGAGAAGATAGAGCGTTAAGGGGACCAAAAGGCTCAGTGTGGGGAGAAGTGGACCTAAGCTGGTCCTCAGAACAATCGATTCCAAACAGAGCAACACAGCCGGCTCCGGGAGCAAACAGGCAGGAGTCACGATGTTTCTGAGCACGGAGGGAAGATTTAGGAAAATTAAAGGCTCTTGATTGTGAGTCTGTATTCCTGTCTCTAGTCATAAGTCCAGGAGGAACACAAAGGCCTAAGGGGAGGGAACAGTGGCATCGAAATGAACAAGAGTTAGGTAGTTAGCGTGATGTGAATATTCATATCGGTTGAATAAAAGACGACCTGGTATTCCCGACTGATTAGGGAAGACAGGAGAGGTGTGTACGCAAGCTGGGATTGGTGAGGCTTGCACCGATGATAGGAAACAGAATTTAGAATTTAGTTTCCTTCTCCTGTAATTAAAATTCCAGCTTTGACTTCTGATTAAAGTAGGGGCGAAAGACGGCTGCATGGGCCCGATGATATATAAAAGTGTTGGAGAAGCTGCAGAACTATAGCGTCACTGAAGAGAGCTAAGGCTACGGGGAAACTTGGGTGAACTTCATCCAGAAAGCAGTAGCCCTTCCTAGAAGTGAAGGCTCGTCTGCCCTGATTGCTGAGAGCCTGAAGTAGAAGTTCTCCACCGGGGACAGGAGCTTTTTACAAGAAATGGTCACCACGAGTAAGCTGCCACAGCAGAATAGAGTCCCGAGGCTCCCCAGTGGCTTATAGCACAAAAACATGGAGAGTCCCCCCCCCCCCGGGGTGCACGAGCTTTCTTAGGGCTGTGTATGGGGGATGCGAAAGTCAGTTTTAAAACCGAAGTGATGTGTAAGCTGAAAGTTGAAGTCAAGGATACCACGCTCACAGAAATCAGAACAAAGCAGGGGTGGCTAGAGTGATTTCAGAGCGGAGAAGAAAGAAAGACAGTCATTTTATATTGGTTAGAGGATGGATGTATTGGAGCGGGGCATGCCATTGCTAAATGTTCCCGGGCTTCCTGACCCCACAGCTTCACACACACCCTTGGCACAAACAAACAAACAAAACTAGAAATCATTTTGTAATACAGACAGAACTGGAATGTAACAAACGTCGTCAGGGCTACCTAAAACAACGGTTAGTGACATTCATAGCTAAAAGTGCTCGTATTAGAAAAATATAAACTTCATGTTCGGCGCTCTTGCTTTAAGACAAGAACGAGAACAAATTAAGCCCAAGGTAATCAGAGACACGTTAATAAAAATAGGCAGTGATTGGTGAGATTTAAAAATGGACGAATCCTACAAAGAAAAAGCAATGATTTACGTCTTTTAATGTAGCTGGCACACGCCTTTGATCCCAGCACTCGGGAGGCAGAGGCAGGGGGATTTCTGAGTTCAAGGCCAGCCTGGTCTACAAAGTGAGTTCCAGGACACCCAGGGCTACACAGAGAAACCCTGTCTCGAAAACAAACAAACAAACGAAATGAGAGGCAACAGAACTATTCCTAAACCTAGTTTGTGAGGCAAGTAAAGGCCAGGTATCTCAAGATGGCCAAGACATTTCATAAAAACTAAAGGTTAATAGTGTATAAACACAGAAATTCCTTCAGACTACTAACAACTCAGACCCAGAAGACTTTAAAAGATTCACTCACCGTGACCTAATAATTGGTTTAACATTAGAAAATTAATCAATGCCACTCACCACATCAACAGACCAAAACAGGAAAACCACATGCTCATCTCAAAAGATACAGAAAAAAAAAAATTAATTCCCTTAACCATTGCCAACCACACCGACATGACCCAGGAAGCTGGCAGTAGACGGGAAGTCTCTCAACCTCTTTAAAGGACTCCACAATTAACATCATACTCCATGGTGAAAGAAAAATGCTTTCCCCTAAGGTCAAGTACAGAGTAAAATCTTTCAACCTCAGGCAGGAAGTCCTGACCAATGAAATAAGGCAGAAACAAGATAAAGGTACTGTAAGGGGAGAGAGAATCTGACTTTATTTCAAAAGTCATAAAAATTCCTAAAATTGAAAATAAAATAAAAACTTTAAGTGAACTATTTAAAAGCAGATATAAATTCAAGATGAGAGAGAATTAGGTTAAATGAGGCAGTATTGAGGAGTGTGGTGTAATGAACTGAGTTTTGAAAGCTTTATAAGATTTGGAGTCTTTTGGGGGATTTTCAAAAATCTTTGTTTTACTTTGATAAAAACGCAAATTAAATTGAAGAGAAGAAGACAAAAGTTCTCAGCAGGCATTAAATTTATTTCTTGAGCTTCAAAGACAATTGCCTTATTGCATAAAGCCTTCTCCCTTGGCCGGCACCCTAGGAATTAGTGTTGAGTGAGCATTGTGCTCTCTGAAAGCAAAGCGTCTAACAGCTAGAGATACTTAAAAATGCAAGTGCATTTTCGGTTATTAATAGATTTCAATCAGCCCTTGAAATAGAAATAAAGATGTAAATTATATGCCTAATTAATGAGTTTTAAAAATTGTTCCAGGGCGAGGATGAATAGTCTTTGGCTGATAGCCCCAAGGATAAGGAACTATTCTAAGGCAGAGAATGTCAGTGAGTCACTTCTATGTATGTACCATGTGAACACATGTTGAATATTTGCATAAATATTTACACATATGAATCTGTTGATGACCAGCAGCTAAATGTTGGGGGGAGGGGCAATTTGATAAGTGTTTATAATTTGTAACATGAAAACTTTATCTAAGCTGAAAAACTCCACACGGGGTTTAGATTTATGCCATGCACCCCTGTTAGTTTCCAGTTCTCCTTCTTTCTCTATCTCCCGTGTTCCCTTCCCTTCATTCTAGCCTAGCTTCAACTTCACAATCCTCCTGCCTCCACCTCCTGAATGCTTGGATTTCAGGTCTGTGTCATCACATGCTATAGCTATCTTTCTGTTTATACACATGAAGTGGGCAAAGACACTAACCAGGGCACTGGGATTCAGGGTTAGAGGAAACCTACTTTAGAGTAAGTGGTCCCTGAGAAAGAGACCTGTGAGCTACAAGAATCCACTTCTGAATGGGTCAGAGTGGACATTGTGATTAACGTTTCCAAGTCTCACTTGAGTAGTACTCAAGGAGTCACGAATCCTCCCCCACAGCCACTAGGGTGTTGGCCTTGTAAAATATTTTGCTCTGTTTGAAAGTATTTCTGCCTACTTCCTTTTAGACCCAGCCTATGAGTTTTAGTTACAGCTTCTTGGGATGAGCTTTCTGACTCTCATCAATGGAAAGCTTTGCTGGAGATCTTTGAAGGGATTGAGTGAGTGTCTCTGTTCTTCTTTGTGTTCAAGCATCTGAATTCAGTTCATTCAACTCATGCCAGAGGAGAAATTAAGGAAAGAAAAGAAATAGCGTAGCATGCTTAAATTGTGTGTGTGTGTGTGTGTGTGTGTTTGGTGGTGGTGGGACCTCAATGACCTCTGATCCCTTCCTAACTCCTTCAACTACCCTATTACTGATATTGTGGGACACTGTTGCAGGATTGGACGTTTCTCAAGTTCCATGTTGTTTGCGCAGCAAACACGACAACATTCTTCCTATTAAGATAACATCGCACAAAGAAGAACAGAGACGTGCTCAATCCCTTCAAAGATCTCCAGCAAAGCTTCCCATTGATGAGACTCAGAAAGCTCATCCCAAGAAGCTGTAACTAAAACTCATAGGCTGGGTCTAAAGGGAAGTAGGCAGAAATATCTTCAAACGGAGTAGACTATTTTATAAGGCCAACCCACTCTGCAGAGTCCAGATCCCTGTTGGCTGTGATGTATGACTAAGCATCCTGAGTGCTCACGAGGACTACTTAAGTGAGACTTGGAAACGTTCATCACGATACCCACTCTGACCCACTCCGAAGTGGATCCTCTGGCTCAGATGTGTCTTTCTCAAAGGCCACTTACTCTAAAGTGGGTTTCCTCTAAACTTGAATCCCAGTGCCCTGTTTAGCTATTTCCTAACACTCATCGTCATGTACTTTTCCTGCTGGGATTTGAATGTCAATGTCTCCATGGGCTCATGACTACTGGGGACTACTTGGTGGTAGGACCGAGTAGAGTCCACAACTTCATCATGCCTTCCTGTTAGCATGGACTCCGACCCTTAAAACTGTGAGCTGGAATGAACCTTTTCTCTCTAACTTTGTTTCTCTCAGGCTTTTGGTCAGAGCAAGATCAAAGTAGCATACACACTTCCTTTAAGACCAGAGTAACAAGTATAGTTAGTTTCCTCAGCTTGTCTCCCTCACAAAAGTGTGTGTTTCTTTGAAGGCAGAAACATTGCCTGCCTTATCACCTCATGTCCTATGTCTGACACCTCATGTCCTATGTCCTATATACCAGGTTTGGGGGCATCTGACACATGCTTTATAATTTGTAGCCGTGATATTCAGCACTCAGAATTTATTGGTTTGGTTTTGTTCTGTTTTGTTTTAAGACTCCGGATTAGACCTGGTCTTTAATGGCAACCTTTATTGAAAGGTTCATAAAGAAGACAGTTATCTGTAAAAAAAAAAAAAAAAAAAATGTGTGGTGTATCTAATAAGAAGTGGATGCCAAAGTTACCAGTAGACTGCTTAGCAACCTCCTTTAGCATCATCCGAGTAGTCCCTAGTCCTGAAACACGGCTGTTGGAAGTCATGGTGTGCATGTGTACATGCTGTGTGTTTTACACACATAGCGATTGCTTCACTTTCACATGTAAACAGTACATATGTAATCATCTTAGACAGGCAGTACACATGTAATCATGTAATCACTAGTAATATATTCATGTCATTATTTCTTCCTTTTATTTCCTGGGGATTGATACAAACCAGAGAGACCACCTAGAGCCATGGTTCTCAACCTTCCTAATTCTGCAACCCATTAATTCAGTTTTTCTTGTTGTAGGGACCCCCAGCCATAAAATTATTTCATTGCTACTTCATAACAGTATTTTTGCTACTGTTATGAATCCTAATGTAAATATATGATATGCAGGCTATCTGATATGGGACCCCCTATGAAAGGGTCATTTGACAACCCCCCAGGGAGGTCATAACCCACAGGCTGAGAACCAATGCATTAGAAGAACTCAGCGGGTTCCCCAGAACAGTTTAGAAAGCTATTCTCAAGTGCTCTCTCCCATAGGTCAGGCTGTGAGTACACTGACTTTCAACATTTTTTCAAGCTTCAGCATCCTGATTCTATCTGAGCTGTCCTTCCATTAGCTAATGAAAAGTGGTTACCCTTTCACTCGGGGATGTTCAGACAAAGATGAAACACTGAGTCCTTTATACACACTCACGGGGACCGAATAAAACACATACCAGGTAGGCATTATATTAGGAGCTAGGCTGTATCTGAAGGGGCTGTCTGTCGGTATCCATCATGAAATTTGTCCAAGTCTAACTCATACACTAGTGACCAGTCAATACTAGTACATTTAAACTCCTACCTGCAAACAACAGTTGAAAATGCCCACTGGTACTTAGAGGGAGACCATTCCCTGCTGATGCGTATCTGGTTTCCTTCTGAGATTTTTGAAGAACTTAGCAATGACCCTGTTATTTAATTCTGTTTTTATTTTGTTTTAATTTTTAATTTTAATTTTTATTTTATTTTGTTTTTGTTTTTGTTTTTTTTTTTTCAAGACAGGGTTTCTCTGTGTAGCCCTGGCTGTCCTGGAACTCCCTCTGTAGACCAGGCTGACCTTGATCTCAGAAATCCGCCTGCCTCTGCCTCCCAAATGCTGGGATTAAAGGCGTGCACCACCGCTGCCCAGCGAGGACAGAGTTTCTTGAGCTCAGTTTTAGATGCTGAAAGTCGAAGATATGTAGCCATGCCAAGTTAGCAGAAGGCATAATAGCACAAATGACAGGGAAGAAATCATATTGCAAGATAGAAAGCTAGACAGCAGCCCAGGGAGCAAGCTAACACTTTCCTTTCAGTGTGTGTGTGTGTGTGTGTGTAACACATATGTGCCCATGAGTGTATTTGGCCAGAAGTCACATTGGTGTCAGTCTTCGGAAGCTATCTACCTTGTTTGTTTGGTTGTCGATAGATTATCTCCCTGGACATTCACTGGGGAGGCTGCTGTGCTGACTGGCTAGCTAGCAATCCCCAGGGATTTGCTTGACTTTGCTGGCCTTCGAAAAAGCGACACCAACTATGCTCTCATTTCTGGGGACTGAACTCAGATCCTCAAACTTGCCAGCCTGGCAGCTTATTGACTGAGTATCTCTGCAGCCTCAAGTTCATGTTTTCAATAACTTTTTTATTTTTCCATGAAATCTAACTCAGGGTCTCATGTGAACTACTTGAATCCTTCGTGGCAGCAACGGTCCTAACAAAATATAGCAACCTCCCACCTAGCACCCACCCACACACCTCTGTTCCACCACATCGCCAGACTGAAGACCAAGTCTCCCAACACATCAGCCTTTGGGAAAACAACAGCCAAGCACGGTAGGTACAGTGAATTAAAATGTACGTTCATCATTTGATGGATGTGTGGGTTTAGCTATGGCCTAAATTCCTCAAGTTGAAATGTTTACATCAAAAAGTGAGAATGTTTAAAGAAATATAATAGGTATTTTTGACCTGCCAGCTAAAGATGCTGTACCAACATACACTCCCACTAGCAACCCAGGATTAGTCTCTTCTTTCTCCCCTCCCTAACAATTTAGATTTGTTCTATATTTGTTTATCCAATGGGGTAAGCATGGTACTTCAGTGTGGCCTTATTCATACCTCTTACTATCAGTAGGAGTGACCACTCAATTCGTGTTCTGTGTCATCTGTATTTTGGGGAATTGTGAGTTAAGGAACTTTTATTCATTTTCTTTGGGTTGAATAATTTTTTGTTGGCATTTGCAAGAGCCTTTCCCCATATGTAGGAAGTTAGCCTTCTGACTCTGATATGAATTGCAAATACTTTTTTTTCCCACACATAATCATTTGTCTTTTTATTTTTTGCCTAAAAATAATTTTGCCAGGCAGAGAATCTTTCTGCGTTTTTATGTTGTCAAATTCGTTACTGTCAGGTTTCACTTTGGTTTATTGATGATGTCTCCATTCGGAGGGAACAATTAGTTTCTTCTGGTAATTTTGACTTTGATCAGTATTTGAATTATTTTGATGAAGAGTGTAAGATATGTAGTCAGCTACTCAATGCTTCCAAGCTTTTCAGCACCATTTATTAAATAATCTCTCTCTTCCACAATGATTCAAGGTCTCGCCACAAGGAAACTAAATCTTCCTAGTCCACCTATAATGTTTTGTTATTGTTATTCAACAACTTTTAAATCTTCCTATAGAAATGTTTAACATGTTTCATATGGTACTACCTTCATAATTCTTGAGTTATTCCCATATGTTTTTCTTTTTTGTTGTTATTTTGCTAACACAATTAAATATCTTTGTCTCATTAGTGTCTATTGGCAATCTAATGTGCTATCTTATTTATTTGTTTTGCTTACTTATATAAATGCTATGCTAGCTTTTTGGAAGAGTGTACTTTTATATGGACTTTAAAGAGCTTTAGCATGCAAGATGGCTACATCCAGAGTTGAGCCCAGAGGTTCTCAATCTTCCTAATGCTGTGACCCTTTAATACAGTTCATGTTGTAGTGACCCCCCAACCATAAAATTATTCTGTTGCTATTTTATAATTATAATTTTGCTACTGTAATGAATTGTAATGTAAATATCTGATTGGCAACCCCAAAGGGGTCATGACCTACGGATTCAGAACCATTGGAATCATTGGAACTCATATGGTAGAAAGAGAACAAATGACTTGTGAGTAGTCGTCTGCCATATGCAGGGCATGGCATGTGGCTATCATGCATACACACATGCAAGAATGAATGAATGAATGAATGAATGAATAAATAAATAAATAAATAAACAAATAAACAAATAAATGTAATTTAACAATAATCCTCACAGATTCCCAAAGACTTAAGGCTAAGAATTAATATGCACACCAGGAAGCACGTCATTAGCAACTAGAGCTTGTCAACATAGCAAAGGGCCCTAAGAAACAATTAAGGACTTTGTGCAATATAGTTATTAATTTCTGAACAGAATATCCATATTTGGCATATTTAAGAAGCGAAGGACAAACTCATATGTGCCTGTAAGAAACAACTTTGGAAGCTTTTCGAGGTCTTGAAAAATAAACAAAGTGAATGTGTAAGAAATATAACAAGACACGGTTAAATAGGTGGATGCTTGAGTGTTATTGGGTCAAGCTGGAGAGAAAATTAACAAACTAGAATATAGACCAAAAGAAACTGCCCATAACAGAGGTCAGAGACAGTAGCGATAAATGTGCCCATGGGACAGCAATCAGGCATTGCAGAGAAAGCCTCACAGCATTGCTGAAAATGCACCAGAAGAAAGGAACGGGGGCTACGGCCGTATTTGAAGAGGTGACAGTCCATTTTCCAGAACAAATACAGGAATAAGTCAAGAATTCCAAAGTTAGGTAAAAACTGAAAACAACACACATGCCTAGTCACATCTGCACGCACAGGCTAAAACACGGGGAACGGAAGGAAACGGATTGCCCTTGAAGGAGTGACAACCAAACGAACAGCCAACTTCTCAGCTGGGATTGTAGTAGCCAGTAAAGGAGGGACCAACATCATCAGTGCACCCCAGACACCTGCCAGACTAGAACTCGTGACATGGGGACATTACCTTTCAGTGATGGGACAGAAAGGAAGGCACTTCCAGAACCAAAGCCGAAGGAAAGCATTTGCCACCAGCAGTGTGTCTCAAAAGGAATTCAGGCAGGAGTCAGCCTTAAGTAGAAAGTATAGACACAGGAAGGAAGAGAATGCAGACCAGACTCACATAATTCTGAGAAGAGTTGTGGCCAACCAAGGTATGAGAAGATAAGGATCGTCACTGGGGAGCAGAGAAATAAAAATCAAGCCGGGCGTGGTCCCAGCACTCAGGAGGCAGAGGCAGGTGGATTTCTGAGTTCGAGGCCAGCCTGGTCTACAAAGTGAGTTCCAGAACAGCCAGGGCGATACAGAGAAACCCTGTCTCAAAAAAACCAAAAACAAACAAACAAACAAACAAACACAAACAAACAAACAAAAAACCAAGATGAGATTTCATTTTCCTCCTATTCTGTTATAGAAAAGTGACATAATTTGGGGAAATTCTAAGTCTTTGTGGGCATGTGCAGCCCCGGGCTTCCTATCCTGTCTTGAAGAGACTGTGCCCTGGAAAACAGTGTGCCATATCTCCTAAGTTCAAGGTTAACCCATATGTTCCTACGTGTAGGGAAGCTCTTGCAGTCATACCGGGGAGACAATGCAAACAATGTTCACAATCAGGTGATCTATCAAAACACAGAACTCCCCTTCAGCATGATGAGTAACAGGCTAAGTGCATAAACTATGGTATAGACAGTCACACAGAGACAGTCGTACCAGTCAAGCTACATGGGGTACAGCTATCTGGGAAGTTTTGTTTTCCATATTATATGTAGACCCCAAGTTAAAGGCAAAGTCTTCCACAAGACTCCCCTCATTTCAGATGCCAACTGCTAGTCTCAGGGGTACTCGGGTCACCTGCATTTGTAGTCACTGCTGTACATCTGATGACTTCCAGGATTCCTTTGGCTTGGTACTTTACTGTCGTCACCAGTTCTCTATAAAGCCCATACACAGGGAGAGATGGATGTGATCGGGTTTGCATCCTTTCGCCACGAAACCACTCTGCTATAGTCTTCCAGAAGACTGATGAATCCTTAACATTCAGAAAGGCCCACTGAGTTTGTAGCTCAGAGTTTGGGGTAAGGGAGATACCATTCATGTCTTCACTAGATATGAATGATAAAAGCACTGGGCACATCTTTAAACTCAATCTCTCCCCTCCTATCTCCTTCATGAACACAGGCTCGGTTCCAGCCCTTTAAGCCTACAGCTGTGTCTGGCAGTGAGGCCCCCTTCCTAAGGCAGTCTGACGCCCCTCCTGAGTCATTTCGTCAGTTTGATAAGCACACTTCTATTGCTCAGGAAATTCCAAGGATTTTTGGATCTCCGTACCAGGGACCCAAATCAAAGGGCTGACTACTTCTTTATTGTGTAACAGCTCCCTAATAAAAAAAATCCAGCAGATCAAATCTCTGTCCCAAGGTCTATTTCCAGGAAATGTGACTTAAGATAACTGTTGCCAGGAATGGTTTGAGGAAACACGAGCGATTGCTCAGCCATAACTGTTCTGTTCTTTGGAGAGTTGGGGAACCCAAGGGTTCAGTCTTTGCTGAGGTGGCCCTATGTCAGCATGTTCCATTCTGAGAGCACACGATGGGGTCACAGCTTGGGTATATACAAGATTTAAAAAGCACTCTTGGGCCCGGATTGACCTGCAGTTTTCATTTTAACTACAGACATGCCGCCGAGTAACACGCAACACCGCTGATACATGCGTGCATTGTTAGACATATCT
The DNA here is from genome assembly GCF_900095145.1 of Mus pahari. Taxonomy (NCBI): domain Eukaryota; kingdom Metazoa; phylum Chordata; class Mammalia; order Rodentia; family Muridae; genus Mus; species Mus pahari. The sequence goes on from NC_034608.1 coordinate 51,613,567, forward strand.
TCGTAGCCAGAGCAGCATAGCGTTTGCCTGCGCAGAGCCTGGACAGTAGAGGCCATGCTCTTTATCATGGCCTGGGTATGCTGTCCACAGAGATGGTAAACACAGACTCATGATCTGCAGCTAGTAAAACCACGGTGCTTTACAAGAACTCTTTCAACAAGCAGAAGGGGTATGCTTCAAGACAGGGACAAGAGCCAGATGTAGAGAAGGGATATGATGATGAAGAGGTCAGCTCAGAGCCATTGGAAAATTCTACCAGGCACCCCTCCCCTCCTGGAAGAGACAGGTCATAGAACACTTAGGTGGGAAGGAAGAGGCTAATTAAGCCCTTACTACCTCATTCCCTAAAAACCAATCAATTTAAAGGGCATGCTGTTCCACCAATCATATTGTGCCTTGTTGCCGATGTTCTATTTATTATATATATATATATATATATATATATATATATGTATATGTATATATATATATTATAAATATCTAAATTAATAACAAAAATATCAACTAAAAGTGCTATGCATTGTAGATAACCACCAGACTAGGCTTTCCATTATTATGGGCACACAATAAGCTTACTTACACCAGCATCAACACAAAAATGGGCTATGCTTACTTAGCCCTGTGACATATGACAGTTACTCTGATTCTAGGTAATAGGAAATTTTCAGCTCCCTTACAATCTTATGGCAAGGCTGTCATGTAGAGAGTCATTGGCAAAATATCCTTATGGTAGGACGTGAAATAGGGCAACTGGCAGTTATGAGTTTTAAGACTTTGGCACTTTCTTTCTATGCTACCAAGCCCTTAAGTGTAGTAAAATAGATCACAGCCTTTTTCCTAACAGCCATTTATCAGGGCACTTCCGGGAGTCAACTGTATTCAGTTGTGATATCAACATGCTCTGAATTCCATTAAATATCTTACCCACCCCGCCAGTGCCCCAAATCAGCCTTCTGCCCGTTCTGCCATCTGTTCACACTCTGTCCGGTGTCTCAGACATTGACCACAACCATGAAAGTTCTTTTTTTCCTCTTCTGTGATTGTCCACAGTCACCTTAACCCGAATCTTGAGAATACAATGGACTTACACCTGGAGCAGAAAGTCTTGCTGCCGCAGGTAAGGAGAGCCTGGAGTTTTCCCAAAGTTTGCCCTCCCCCAACAACGGAAACTTGCTGATTTAAATCAGAAAGTGCTTTGAGGGCAGGCACATTCCTGAGCATGCGCATTCAGTATGGATCGCCGCTCAAAGCAGATAGAGGACAGAAACCCTCCTGGCACGCTCAGTTTGCTGTCACAATCAACGAAGCTTGCTTGATAGAACCAGACAGAAGTGATTCAGTTAATTTGATTGCCTTCTCAGATATTTCTCTACAGAGTTCTGACCAAAACAAAAAGGATCCCAAAACTCCGAAGGTGCATTGACAACTCGTCAAAGGAGTGGCCACCTCTGGCCCTTAAATGTGGAAGTTTGCACTCAAAGGCACGGACCCTGTTTGGCAGTTAATGGCATCACTGGTTTCTTACTCTCTCTCGCCCATCCTATCTCCAGAATATTTCTCAGAAAGCCCCCTTTCTGCACGTGTGTGACCGCTGTCCGGGGCTGAAGTAAGATATTCTCTTGGAGCCGGGCAGTGGTGGCGCAGGCCTTTAATCCCAGCACTTGGGAGGCAGAGGCAGGTGGATTTCTGAGTTCGAGGCCAGCCTGGTCTACAGAGTGAGTTCCAGGGCGGCCAAGGCTAAACCTGAGAAACCCTGTCTCGAAAAACCAAAAAAACAAACAAAAAAAAAAGATATTCTCTTGGCTGCTTCCACCGTTTTTGTTCCTCTTCAAACACTGTAGATGTGAGAGGGTTGCAATTAAAACCTCATTTCCGTCCTGTATTTTTCCAATAAGCTATAAAATAATGCTATCCATATGAAGTCAAGTCCAAAGATGTATTTAGTAATAAAAGAAGCCAGTACCCTCCTTTTCTCTCTCATGCCCTCGCCTTTTTCCTTCCTTCCAAGAATTGCCCTTCTATCAACTCCGTTGTCAAGGCAACATTATGGACTGAAGAGACAGCTCAGAGGGTACAACTCTGACCCCTGCCTCCACCTCCCCACCCCCTCCCCACACACATAACACCAAAAGAGACTGAGCAGAGAACATTTGGTTTTATAAACAGAGAAGCCTGAAGAAAGTAGAAACGGAGAAGAAAACGAACAGCGTCGTTTCCTGGAACACGTTAATTAAACCGGAGGCGAAACTCGAATATCCTTCAACTAAAACCTGCTTGTTTGGATCCGGCTGGCTGTTATCTCTTATTCTGTTGATATCTCTGAAAGTTAAATAAACAACTTAACTGGCTTTGCTGGCTTGGTGGCCTGCAACTTAAGATCCAGTAACTTCATTTTGATTTGGCCATCCCTCCCAGGGCAGGAGCCCACTCCCAACCAATGTAACTGTTACGGACAATAGTGAAGCCCTCTCCCCGAGAAGCTGACATTTTCTTCTTGGCTCTCGCCACTAGTTTATATTGAGAGTCTCTTCCTTTTCTGGATTCAGACTCAAAGGATGGATGGGCCCTCACTCCAGCCCAGCAGAATAAAGGGAGAAAGAATGGAGGTGACACAGAGAGAAGCAGGGGTGACTAATAGAAAGACTGAGTGTTTTCTTACACAAATGGGGTCACACCATGCAAATTGCTGTTTCTTCTCGTTTCCTTCACCTAACCAGGCACCTCAGAAGTCCTTCCTCTTCCTTCTTTACAAAGGTCCTTTGCTCTTTAATGCCTGATGGTTATTGTCTGAGTGTTCTGTTCACTGGTTTAATTCTCTCTAAACAACTGTCACACTCAGCTCATTCGTTTACAGAGAATACTATAATAAATGTCCTCGTGCAGACACACAAATGTTTGCAGAAGCGACTCCTAAGTGGGGAACACTGGCTTTTATTCCCCCCCAGCTCTCCAGCCTTGTATGGAAAGGGCAGACAACCCTCCCCCCCCCCCCGTTTCTCATCTCTTTTGGAGTGACAACTTCACTCTCTAATGACAAGGTCCCATGAAGTCTCCTGCATAGACATCATAGCTGTTAGCATTTGGTCTAGGCTCTGCCCCACAGTTACCTGGCAACAGCCAGGTATACTTGCCTCAACAGGGGGCTGCTTGCCCCCTGTTGTGATCATAAAAAGAGAAAGAGCTATTAAGATATGTTCTGGTAGGGTGTGGTGAGGTGTGGGGGAGGGGGTGCCTCGGCCATGCCAAGGCATTCCTTTCCTGTGGAGAGACCAGCCACATGTCCTCAGTATAGCATGGAATAGAGTTTATTTAGGGCATGGGGAGGGGGGTTAAGAGAGTAGTAGAGGCAGAAAAAGACAGTGAGGAAGAGAGTAGAGAAGTAGAGGCTGGCCAGGGCCACTTGGAGGGAGGGAGAAGGGAATGGAAAGAGAGGGGGAGCAAGGGGACAAGAGGCAAGAGAGAGGCAAGAGAGTAAGAGAGACAAGAGAGGGAGGAGGGGCCAAGTAGCCCCTTTTATAGTGAGTCAGGTCNACCTGGCTGTTGCCAGGTAACTGTGGGGAGGAGCATATCTGGCTGCTGCCAGGTAACTGTGGAGGTGGAGTCCAGACAGAATACCAACACCCTGTCCTCTCTCTTTTGCCTTCTTGCTCTTGCTCTGTTCCCTTTCTCCTACTCCCCCTCTCTCCCCACTCCCCCTCCTCTCTCCACATGTTCATGACTGACCTCTACTCCTCTATTCTCTCTCTCTCTCTCTCTCTCTCTCTCTCTCTCTCTCTCTCTCTCTGCCTTCCTATATCTCCCCTCCCCATGCTTGAATAAACTTTATTCTATACTATATCATCCTGTGTGGCCGGTCCCTCACAGAGGGAAGGGATGTCTCAGCATGGGACCAAGGAGGCACCCCCTTCCCCCACACTTGACTATACATCCACCAAACATATTCCTTCCCGCCTTATCTTTTTTATAAAACACAACATTTGGTTCTGTGACTTGGATTCAAACTGAAACACAACAGTAGCTGTTCCTCTGCTTTCCTTTGCACCCTTTTTAACCCTGCCTGACTTAACCTTCAGTGTTTCCCACAGTTTCCCAAGTGCTATGGTTATACTTTATATCTGTTACTTGTCATTTTAATAATAATCTCATTTCCAGCACGTAACTACCCGTGGTTAAGTTTTATTCTGAGGAGAACCTAACGTTCAATACAAACAGCAAACTCACCAGGCCTCCCACCCCTTCCCCCTCTCCCCCTGATCACTTGCACTTTTCATTTAACAGTTGAGCATTACACTGTACCCTTCTCAAGAAGGGTGCTTGACTAGAAATCCAAGACGTGTCTTTTTTGTGGCCTTTCAATGAACTAAAAGTCGTAAGATTCTATCTCTAAATATGATATTTTAACCATCGCTTTCAAGATGGCCTCAGGTTAATATTCAATCAAGTAATTAAAGTAAAGATTAAACACCTAACCTCTGTTTAACCTGTTTACAAATAATATATGTAACTGTAGCTTTTTTAGATCACTCAAATGTCTGCTTCTTAGCCTATTCTGAGAACTTGGGTTATATCATTTAGTCAATGAAACGTACAACCATAATGATTTTCCAGTCATCCCAGACATCCCAAACAATGCATGCACACAGAGAAAGGTTATTTCAATTTCCTCAAACCTACCGCAAATAATAAAACGATGGCGTTTATTTTTCACATTTTCCCTAACTCCATTTTAAACTTTCCTGGAACTGATAGAGCCTCCGGTCATGACCAGGAACTGTAAACAAATTGTTGTAACTGTCAGAAAGAGGCAGAGTCACTACCTCAAGCAAGAAAGGACTTTTGACTAGAGGTTTGAGAGAAGGAAAAGAAACTTGGTACATCCAGGGGGATTCTCCCTACCCATGGATAGACATGAAGCACTCATTCTGGTACCAATAAGAAAGAATCGAAGTCCTTACTCTCGAAGGAAAGCTGGCTCTGGGGAGATGACCTGTTAGCTGAACATTTAACCTCCTTTCATCTCTGTGAGTGTAACTTCTGTTAAAAAACCTCACCATTGTCCGTGTGAAGCATGCTTTTACTTAGTTCTTCAAATTTCTTTCAGCTATCCCATTGGATAGGGCATGTGTCCTTGAGTTAAATGTTGTGTCCCCCATGTCCTCCTTTAGTTTGATAGCAGAGCGACACTAATGACAATCTGATCATTTCACAGGCCTGTGGTATCAGTCATCCACCCCTTACCAAAGTAAATTCCACCAAAGCAGTGACAGAGGGATATTTAAAACAGCAGAAAGTTGTAAGTCAGTGGGAAAAAATCTGGAAAAGGGGATGGTTCAAGAAATCAAGACTCAGACAAGATGTGAGGGGTCCCTGCAGGTGCCAGTCAGGAAAGTGAACTGTGTGAAGAGACAAGAATGAAAACCAGGTTCAGAGTGACTTCACCGACCTGGATTCGACTTCCAGAGAGTCTAATGACAGGTGGTTCCTGGCCAGCATGTTTAAAACAGAAGTACAGTTAAGGAAAAGGTTTCCAGGCAACAATCTTTCCAATCCAGGTGCACAATAAAACTTAAGATGGGACTACACAGAAACTCCTTTAACAAAGTCTATGTGACCATGAGGGTGGGCTCTACATCAAAGGCCTAGAAACTAGTGTGGTAACACAGAGGTCAACAGGCCATAAAGTCTATGTGACATCTCCCCTAAGGATGGGGAAATGGTCTAGAGAGGGAAGAGTCTGGGATAATCGTTCCGGGGGAAATTTGGGTGAGGTCCGCCTCCACAGATAGCAAAACATGGGTGCGTGGGTGAAGTCTGCCTCCACACGTAACAAAAAGGTCACCCAGGTTGTTAACAAAGCCACTCCTAGCCTTCTGGGCAGGAAAACAGGTATTTTATCTCTCCCACTGAGAAGAGAACCCGTGTGTTTAATGTTTCCTGGTTTCACTAATGATCTGTGGGTACAAGGATCTTTGTGCCCCCAACAAAGAAAAAGAGAGAGGGAGGAGGGAATGAGGAAGGAAGGAAGGAAGGAAGGAAGGAAGGAAGGAAGGAAGGA
>NC_034608.1:51619911-51632899 GCF_900095145.1 Mus pahari
AAGGGAAGGGAAGGGAAGGGAAGGGAAGGGAAGGGAAGGGAAGGGAAGGGAAGCTAGACAAGTAATAGGAAAAGCTGAGCAGTAAATTAATTTGTCTGGAAGAAATCTGACAATGTTTGACCAAATCAAACATTGGTAGTAATAGTTGGGGCTGTAAAGGGGGGCAAAAAACATAGACATAATCACCTAAAATTCCCTTTAAGAAGCAGGAAGAACTGAATCTCTCACTCAACACCTTCTGTTATTCTGTTCTGAAGACAGTTTACAAGACTGTTAGTGGGCACAGACATTGTGTGTGTGTGTGTGTGTGTGTGTGTGTGTGTGTGTGTGTGTGGTGTGTATTTGAGACAGGGTTTCTCTGAGTATCCCTGGCTGTCCTGAAACTCTCTTAATAGACCAGGCTAGTCTCAAATTCCACCTGCCTCTGCCTCCTGAATGCTGGGATTAAAGGTGTGTACCACCACTGCCTGGCCTGAGAAAACCACAGATGTAGGGAGTCTATCCCAAGACGCTCTAGGAGCAAGATTATGGGAGTCCTCTCTGTGGAAAGCTGAACAGCTCTCCAAGATAGACCTTAAGGATTTGGGATTCCCCAATCTTGGTTTGTCAGGCATCTGTGACAAAATATCTTAGGTTGGATAACTTCCAAACAACAGATATATATGGCTCGAAAGTTTAGAGGCCAGGGAATTCAAGGTCAAGGCTGTCCTGCATTCTGTGTCTGCTCCTCACAGTGTCTTCTGTCTTCTCATGGTAGAGTAACATGAAGGTTCTCTGGAGCCTTTGCTTTCGTGAGGGCTTTAACTTATGGTCACGTGATGTAATCATTACCCCAAGGCCCTAAATTCTAATACCATAACAGTAGGGAGTGGACTGCAGCACAGGAATTTTGGAGAGACACAGCAGTGAGATCATAGCACCATGCAATGGCCAGGCGGATCAGGAAAGCTATGCTATGGCTGACCAGCTCACCCACAGGCACAGAGTTTCTCCTCAACACTTAGTGTTGAGGAGGCAACCAAGGACTCCCATACATTTCAGGAAAACCACTGAGGTCAAACTCAAAGACCCACATAACAAAAGATACAGAAAAAGGGAAAACCATAGAAAAAGTTTATCAATATTCTTCACAGAAAACGGTGTCTTTGAAACAATCAGGATGGATTTTCTTTTCTCTCTCTCTCTCTCTCTCTCTCTCTCTTTCTTTCTTTCTTTCTTTCTTTCTTTCAGAATTATTTATTTAACGTGTATGAGTTCACTGTAGCTTTCTTCAGACACACCAGAAAAGGGCATCCTCTCCCATTACAGATGCTTGTGAGCCACCATGTGATTGCTGGGAATTGAACTCAGGACCTCTGGGAGAGCAGTCAGTGCTCTTAACTGCAGAGCCATCTCTCCAGCCTGGATTTTCTTTTTTTTCCGAAAATGCAAGGTGTAGATGATTGAAAAGGAATTCCTGAAAATTAAAAGAAGGAAAAATATAAATATGCTTTAGTAAACACTCTCAAGAAAATAGTGGGGGGGGGATGCTCTCCTAAAGCAGAGAGCATTCAAGCAAAACAAAGAAATCTAGGCCAAGTCAAAGGTGGCAATAGAAACCTGTAGTGGCAGATACTGCAAAGATCTCAAAACAATGCCATTTAGTGAGGGAGGAGCCAGTTGAGATTTAAGACCATCAAATGGCTCTCCACGTGAAAAACAATAGAATGTCAGGAGTGAAGAGATTCATACAACCAAGACAGCACAGGGATGAATGAGTGCAAGCATTAACAAAAGGAAACATGTCTTCTTTGGGGAAGAATGAAGTCAATAAAACAGTATGTTGTATTGTGTATGCTATACAGCACAGCTAAGGGTCTTTCTGCTTTTTAGTTCAATCTGTATAACCAACTGGGCTCACTATAGACATGGTTACTTTTTAAAATTTATTCTTCCAATATTTGTCTTTTAGCTAGAGTTTTTAGACCAGTTATAGTTAGTGTAATTCTTGACATGTTGATGCTTGAGGTTCCCTTTTTGCCCATGATTTATCTTGTTCTTCCTTGCTAATGTTTAAAACTGCTTTTTAAAAACAAACAAACAGCATCAAGTGGTTTAAAAGAGACCCCTGTGCTCATGGGTCAGCAGAATTAATATAATGTTGTAGTTATTATCAAAACTACCTATAGATTTAAAGCAATCCCATCAAAAGTCCAATGGCATTCATCACAGAACTAGAAAAAAAAAAAAAGCTTATCTATTAGAAGGACTCTAAGTCAGTGTATCACAGAGACATCTGTAAAACCATATTTATTTGGAGCTCTGTGCATAATATCCAAGTTAGGAAATCAGCCTAGATTTCTGTCAACAAATGAACAGACACTCTATATAGATATAAATAGATACACACACACACACACACACACACACACACACTCATACTGGATGTGACGGTCAGTGTTGTCTACTTGAGAGACTCTAGAATCACCCGTTGAGAGATTCTAGAATCACCAGGGATGTAGGGGATTATCCTGATCACATTAACTGACAAAGGGAGATGCCCTTACTTGTAGGTGGGACCACTCCCTGGACAGTACTTGGGCTGAATAAGGTGGGGAAAATGAACTGAACACTAGCATACATTCACTCTTGCTTTCTGCTCTTGACCCTGGCCTCACTCTAGCTAACTGCTTCAAGATGTTTGCTCTCTTGACTTCCCTGACAAGGTAGGCGATAACTTAAACTGCGAGTTCAAATAAACCTTTTCTTTCTGAAGTTGCTTTGGTCAGCAATTTTATCACAACAGAAAAGGACCTAAGACAGTAGAATTTTGTTCAAGCGTAAAGAAAACTGAATTGATGTCCTTTGCAGTAAAATGGATGCAGTATTGTATCAGTTGCTTTTCCTTGCCGTTGAGACAAAGTGTATGACAAAACGATTTAGGTGAGAAGGGTTCATCTTGGCTTACAGTTTAAAGGTGAAGTCCATCACGGTGGGGACATGGTAACAGCAGCTGCATGAGGCAACTTGTTTCATGACGTCTACAGTCAGGAAGCACAGAATAATGGGTGCTGATGTCACCTATAGTACTTTTGATGAGATGTCCCCCATAAGTCTCAAGTATTTGTTACATTGGCAATGAGTATTAACTGTCACAAGCATTTTAAAAAGCCATATCATTTTCCCCTCTCACTTGTAGCTACTCTATTTTATAGAAATACATAAAATTATACACACACACACACACACACACACACAACAACAACAACAACAAACCAATAAAAATAAGCCATCACCAGTTTCTCTGTTGATTTGAACCTACCTTTAAAGAAAAATTCTATTATTTTTTATGGCTACCGTGTGGCTAACATAGGTGTAAAACCAAACGTTGTAGGTGCTTGTAGAGACAGTGCCACAGAAGTAGAGTTAAAATCTGAGCAGGCTGGGCTGGGAAGAAAGTATTGTTTGAATTCTAGTTGACAAAGCTGATTCATTCCTGAACTATCCGTGGTGTCTAAGTCAGGGTTTCTATTGCTGTGATGAGAAACCATGCTCGAAAGCAATTTTGGCTTATACTTCTACGTCTTAGTCATCATTAGATGAAGTAAGGACTGGAACTCAACAAACTGGCCAACAACCTGGAGACAGGAGCTGATGCAGAGGCCATGGATGGATACTGCCTCCTGCCTTGCTCTCCATGGCTTGTTCAGTCTGTTTTCCTGTAGAACCCAGGAATACCAGCCCAAGGTTGTCCTCACCCACTATGGGCGGGACCCTCCCTTATTGTATCAGTCACTAATTAAGAAAATGCCTTCCAGGCTTGCTTACCACCCAACCTGATGGAGGCATTTTTCTCAATTGAGTCTCCATCCTCTTGTATCAAGTTGACATAAAACTAGCCAACACAAGGGGTGGCATCAACTTGATCTCTTGACCTTCCACAATGTTGCTAGGATGATTTCCACTCTAGTAGATAGCATCCAAACACTGGCTGTGTTCGCTATTGATGCCTGTGACCAGGTACTGATGAGAGTCACCTTGAAAGAGGAAGGATTTATTTTACCCTTGCTTTCTCCGGTTTTCCTCTATGATAGGGAGGCACGGCATAGCCACATAATGGTGACTAGGAAATAGAGAGAGAATAGAGAGGATGCCACACAAGCCAGGGCTTCCTCCATCTTCCTTTTCATTCTGTCTATGCCCTCGCATGGAATTGTGCTCATACGCAGAGGGAATTTTTCCCCAGTGAGTTCATCATCTCTAGAAACGCCCTCATGACACACCCAGAGATGTGCTTCTGTAATCTCCTAGGTGCTTCTGAATCCCCTGAAGCTGAGAGTTCATCTTCACAGGTGTCAGTGAACTGAATCTAAGTATTCACATTTATATGTTGTTCCACCCGGGTTAGCTCTGGGCTAGGCTTGCAGCTCATCTCATAGGGCTGACGTGACAGTATGCTGGATGTGGGACTCAAGGATTCCTGGAAGCCTCTCTTAGCACTTCTAGGTTTGAGCTGTCAGGTAAGACACTAGAACGCCCTGCTGACGGGGCTACTTGTACAACCAACCTATAGGGACTGGAGAGAGGAGAGGCCCCTGAGCTATGAGGGTAGGGAGAACAAAGTAGATGTCCCAGCACCCCAGGTGAGTCTTCAGATGATCCTAGCTCCAGCTGCCACCTGCCTGGCAGACCACAAGAAGGAGTCAAATGGGACAGCCACCCACCCACCTGTCCGAGGTATCATAAAATAGTGCCATTTATTTGGGAGCCATAAGGACCCGAAGCTGTTGTCACAGCATGGTAGTCATTGACACAGCTGCCCACAGAAACACAGCTAGAAATGTGAAAACACTCCCTTAGATGCCAGCTTTACGGATGGGGCTGTGGGAGCCATCACAGTCCCTTCTGTTTGCCCAGTGAGCTACCTGGCTCCAAACACAAAGACAAGCTTACAGATGACCTAGGAAGAAAAGCACTGAAAACAAACAAACAAACAAACAAACAAACAAATGAAAAACCAGTATGGTTTGAAGAGGCAGAGGGAAGAAATAGCAAGTGGGAAATTGAATCTGTGTGTAAATATTGAATTAACAAAAGGAGGATGAAGAAAAGAAGAAAGAGGAGAAGAAGGGGGAGAGGAAGGAAGAGAAGGAGGAGGAGAAGGAGAAGGAGAGAAGAAGAAAGAAGAAGAAGAAGAAGAAGAAGAAGAAGAAGAAGAAGAAGGAGGAGGAGGAGGAGGAGGAGGAGGAGGACCCTGACATACAGTAGCATTGGCATTGTACCCCAGACTTTACATCAGCCCTTTCCAACACCAAGAATGTCAGTTGTTGGCTTGTTTACTTTTCTTCCCAGTGCCTCATTCCTCCTGGATGATGTGTGGGATGGCTAGAATTGATTCCTAGTCATTTTTGTGCTTATTACAGTTTTCCTAACTTCCAGCTCTTTTTAAGAATGTGTGGGCAGCTTGATGTATAAAAGAATTTTATTCTGTTTTTGTAAGAACTATGACTCATTGCTTAATTTTCTTTGGGGGTTAGCTTGAAGACACACACACACACACACACACACACACATATATATATATATATATATTACATTTTATTGGAGAAACTTTTAAATTAAGATAGCTTTGAATACTTAGTGACTTGAGCTGAGAGTATGCTTTGGTGATATATTACTGCCTTGTTCTGTAAGTTGGGTAGAGCTTTTATGTTTGGGTCCAAATACCCATGATTAGCCCAGCCTGAAAATAACATCGGATATCTCCCATAGATGTTTCTCTCTAATAGCCAAAATACCATAAAAAGCCACGAAGCCTAGCATACTCATACAGAAAGTATTTATGATTTAAGAAGCTTTATTTATGTACTCCAGACCATACGAACAAATTTAAAAATACATGCTGCGTCCACCTGCTAAGATTTGTCCCTCTAAAACTCATGCTGAATTTTGTCTGGGGAGGAGGTCCTTTAAGGTGGGTAGGGAATTAGTGTCTTTCTTGGGGGAGTGGCTTATTATACAATGACACTTTTACAGGTGCCCACCTGCTTTCCCCATTTCTCACAGTATGAAGCTTTCCCTGCAGACAGCTTCCAGCTTCCAGAACCATGAGGGAAATGATCTTTCTTTTTTTAAACTACCAAGTCTCGGGTGTTTTGTTACAGCTACAGAAAGTATACTAAGATATTATTGCAACCCTGCTAGTTCTCATATACCAGGATGCTGTGCCAGCAGAACCTGAGGCTAATCTTTTGGGGCATACCAACTACTTCCCTCTCTCCTTGTGTCTATTTATTGGTGTTCAGACTCAGCTCCCTCATGCATACGTTTCCTCCAGAGGGTGCAGCGTGTGCTTTCGAATTTGTTCGTATGGTCTAGAGTATGTAAATAAAGCTTCTCAAATCATAAATAGTTTCTGCATGAACTATGCTAAGCTTCATGGCTTTTTATGGTATTTCGGATATTAGAGGGAAGCATCTATGGGAGAAATTTGATGTTATTTTTAGGCTGGGCTAATCATGGGTTCCAGCTTGGACACTAGGAATCTTGCTCCCACTGGGTTTGATAAAGGCTCTAGGTTCCTTAGTCAGCATTTTAGAACTTGGACTCTTTGGAAGCTTCTAGCATAGCTCATCCATGTCCTGGTGTTGCTCCCTAACTGGGATAACAACGACAACAACAACAACAACAACAGAGATATCGTTCTCAGTCCATATTATATTCCTGCACCAGACCGGAGTGCTCTGGCTACCAACCTAGGACACCAGCTTGGACAGGCTCCTCCAAATTCCTAAAAGGTATGACACGAGAAAGAGCTTGATCATTGATCAGAGTCTTTCTTAATACGGGCAGAGACTGGAAAGAAGATGCTATTTTTAATTGCTTCAAAGCTGACCAGAAAGCCAACATTACTGTTGGGAAGTAAAAAAAAAAGCTCCCTAAACTATAACCATCCATTAAAATTTCCCCAGCTTCTGCAGCCTTTCCATCTCAAGAGGAAGGGACAATTTCAGCCTCCCGGTCACCAAGTGCCACCCAGTGGAACACGTCATCTCATTAACATTCAGCAAGCATTTATTGAATGTAAACCTGGTGCCAGGCTCTGTGCTGCTCCCCCACGTTTAGACACAGCCTTTTCTCTTAAAGGAGCTCATGATAGGGAACAACACACAGGTACCAAAGAAATTAATTCTGCTGCAGTCTCGGGAGAGGGAGACTGGTGGTGAGAGTCTACTGGAGCACAAAGGATGGGCAGGCGTTTGAGTGGAACAGTGGGGACCAGAGAGAGCTTTAGGTTAGCATGTCCATTTGAGCTGTGTCTCTGAGAATGGGCAAGAAAGAATCTTCCAGGCACAGGCTGAGTTATTGATCTTCCAGGATGCTTGGAAGCAGGAAGAGTATTTGTAGGTTCTGGGAAGGGCAATCTCTGAGTGCTGCCTGAGCCACTGGGAAAGGAGGAAGCAGAGGAAGACAAAGCTGCTGAAGCAGGATACAGTGACCAGGGCATGGGATGTGTAAGTGACTGAGACTTCGGGAATGGGCAGTATGGGGGGGGGGGGCTTTTGGACTTGAAGTTTTGTCACAATATCTGGAATTTAGAAGCTACTCACCCAACAGAAATAAGCTAGTTAGTCAAGGGCAGGGTACTGCAAATATGACATGAGAGACATGGAGAAGACCACAGAGCCTGCCACTTCTGCTCTGTTGAGTGTTGATAAGAACCCAAACCCAGCGACTAGAGTGACTGTGACACAGCTCAGAGCAGCCAGTCATTTGTATTCCAGGAACCTAAAACAGACTATTCAAAGTGTGGCACCATAGGTGCGGTCCGATCCCCTGCTTGGTAGAAATGCAAATTTGTGAGCAGTGCCCACACCCTCTGTTGGGGAACAGGCCCTGGCTTCCTGGGCGATTCATAGCCTCCGCAGCTCTGGAGCTCTGGGTCAGGGCCTGGGCTTCTGAAATTCCACAAAATTCACACTGGTGCTGATGAGCAATATGCGACCTGTGGTATTAGCGTCTTCATTTAAAGCTCATCTCTCTAGAGTCCGGTATCCATTGAAAGGCTTTTCTGAGCTGTGAACATAACATCTCAGGGTTGTATAGCTGTCGACTGAAGTGACATCAACTAAGCAACCAAAGGAAGTAACCTTTCCAGGTTGGTGTGTGTTGTAAATTGATATGTTATTAAAAATTCAAGGGTGCTACAGTAGGTGGGGACCTTGGCCTATGGCATGGTAACTGCATGGGATATTCTGTCTCTCCCTTCTTTGCCTAGATTACCATAAGACTTTAGTCCAGGACACCTTTTCATTTCTTCCTTCCTTCCTTCTCTCCTTCCTTCTCTCTTTTGTTTCTCTGTTTCTTTTATTATTCACAAATTTTTAACAAGACCAGGCCCATATTCGTTGGAACCGTGAGCTGCAATTTTGTATGAACTCACCTCTGTCTGTCTGTCTGTCTGTCTGTCTGTCTGTCTGTCTGTCACTCACTCTGTCTCTGTGAGTCTCTCTCTCTCTCTCTCTCTCTCTCTCTNTGTGTGTGTGTGTGTGTGTGTGTGTGTGTCTGTGTGTGTGTCTGTGTGTCCTTGTATGACCTTCACTGGAGCAGGTATCATGTCTTGCTTTATATATTTTTATGTTAGTCACCTAGCATAATACCTGACCACAGTAGACCCTTGATGAGTATCTATTGATTACATGAGTGTGATGGGTGCCCTGTAAGGTAGCTCAGCCTATGCATTCTCTCTTCTGTTATTGCCTTCTTATTGGGCATAGAACAGACAGTGTGAGCATCCTCTATTTGAGTCAGGTATGGTGAAAGTAATGAACTATATGCCAAGGTGTGGTGGCTCCCATCTGTCATCCCAGAACTCAGCGGGCTAAGCCAGTAGAAATGCCGTAAGTTTCAGGCCAGTCTGGGCTGCCTAGTGAGTTACAGGCCAGTCTGAGTCACAGTTGAAACCTAGATCAAAACACACCACCATACAACACAATAGTTACACACTAGCATTTCCAGCTAGGTTGCATGAAGCCGATGCTCTCTCCACATCTTCCCTCACTTCTTTGCCTGGCATTCTAAGGTGAGCCGACTGCCATACCTTATGCTCTTCTATGGAAGGACCCAAATGCCAAGGAACTGGCATCTCTGGATAATAGTCAATGAGAAACCCCCGTTTGTCAAAGACCACTATGTGGGTAAGTTTAAAGACAGGCCCTCCCTTGGCAGAGCTTTCAGACCTTGTGGCCTTGGGAGAGGTCCTGAGACAGAGAAACCTAGATATACCATAGCTGAAACTTTGACCTATACAAACTATGAGATAATAAGTATGCATTGTTTGAAGCCATGCTGTTTGGGGTAATTCATCATATAGAAATAGATAGCTAATACAATATGAATTACTGAGAATTATGTCAGTCTATCACTACAACCCATCTTAGCCTTCTCTTTCACTTGGACATAACATATTATCCCAGCTGTATAAATGGCACACGGATGATCAGAGAGACCAACTGATTTGCTCTGGTCATAGTTGTCAAGTGACAGGTATGGGATTTGAACTCACATCAGTCTACTCCCAAAGCTGAGCTCTCTTCCATAAGCCATTTGGCCTTAACATTTAAGGCTGATCTCATTTTGCACTCTCATTACCAGGGCCAAAATGGGGAAAGGAAATTTCCCAGTTCTTCACCTTGTATGGGATGAATCATACTCTTTTCTAAGCTCTGTTGGTTCAACTCTTTCAATGAATCATTCACAAAGATACTACAAATTGAATTTTGATCTTCTCTTTCCTCCCACTCTCGCCATCGTCCTGATTTCTCCAGCCACTGCTGTTTCTCAAACCCACCACCATGACTCACCATGTCAATGCTCTTTGGGGAGTGGTGTATGTATAAGCGGGTAGGATGGACTGAGGGTGAGTCACGTCCCACATTGCTGATCTTATTGTTTGTTTGATTAACTTTCTTTGAAGAGCAGCAGTCACAGGCTGGGGGGGGAGGGGGTTTCAGTATGAAGAGATAAATGGGGGCCAAAAGTAAGGTAGGACCCCAGTGATGAAGCCACTGGAGGCCACCAGTGGAACTGATAATTACAGAGAGTAGACTGGGATCTAGATCAGTTATGGAGAGAAGCATGAAGCTGTTCTGCCATCTCTGCCCAGAAGTTCAATAACAGGGAAATCTGCAGGGGTGGAAAGAGATGCCCATCAAAAGCAGCTGCCTCTCAGGGCAATCACTTGACATTGCATATCTATCTTTAACATTTATGCCCCCCAATACCCAGATTCTGTGGATTCATCTAAGACCCCATGCTGAGCACCCCAGATACCTCCACATTCTCTATGCATGAGTATAGAAAGAATTAGAATGTGCATTCTCAGGCTGGGAGGATATAGCTCAGTGGTGGAATCCATGCTTAGCATATGCAAGGTTTTGAGTTTGAGCCTCAGCAAAGAGAAAGACTATATATGTATGAAAAATATAATATATATATAAATGTACATATGTAATAGAAAATACATAATAGAAAATATATCAATTATAAATATATTTTATGTATAATATATTATATATATAAAATGTGTATATATTATACATATATATATACTTTTGTACATAGCTTAGGCTGAGCTGCTTCATAAGAGTTTATCAATTAAAAACAGTCCTTTAGTGATGCTCTGAAATAAAATGTAAGCACAGCCAGCAAGCTCTGTTTACTTGTTAAATTGCCTGAAATAGAATTGTACCACCTAGCGACTGATAGGATTACCGATTTATGAAGTCTAGAAGTTGTTGCTGGAATATCTTTCCTGCATGCTCTCTCTTAGCTCGCTGCCCCTGTGCATAGCTCTGTTTTTAATACCTTCTTGGCAGTTGCTTTATTTTCTTCCCTTGATTGCCTCTGGATATACTGTAATCCGCTTTTCCGGTCACTGTCCCTTTTCCTACAGGTAAATGAACCACATCCAGCCATGGGAACAGATGCAACAGTGAATAAGAACATCCCTGTCGCTTTGTCTGAGACTGTCACTCATGCATGCCTGGGGTTGCAAGGCAGACATTTTTAAAAGTCTAAAAGCTCGGGCATGTTTAGGAAACAGATGGGAAACAAATGAAGCACTGAGGGTTTGCAAATTCCAGCTCTTTCTTATCTGTGTGCTTGGGAGTGGGTGGGGCAGAGAAAAGGGAGGGAAATATGAGGATTCGGGCAGGGAAAGGTTGCCATTTTTCACATTCTTCTTGCATATGGGCGGAAGGAAGGATGTGGGTAGGAGGCGTTTATCTTTTGCTTTGTTCTTTGACCATTCCCCAAATCACTGAGCTCCTTGGAATTCAAAATTGCTATTACGGAGTCCCTAGTGCATAACTCTGTGATTCTATGTCAATTCATCCAACAAATGCACATTCATCCAGGCTAAGAAAGGCTGGAGTAGAACGAACTTCATGCTGGGGAGTACGGCTCACGTCTGTTATCTCTGTATTAAGGAGGCTGAGCCAGGAAAATTACTGCAAAATTGAAGGTCGGCGTGAGCTAACCTAGTTTGAGTTACAGTGTGAAAACCTGCTTCAAAAGACAAAACACAAACTTGAGATTTCTTGGGCATACAGGTGAGAACACACCAGAGAGGGGCCTTTAATTTTTTTTTTTTTTTTTTTTTTTACTGGCTCTCAATTGCTTGGGTCAGCATGCTGAGCAGTTTTGCTGGTCTCACGCATGAATGTGAGGCTGGAGGATGAAGTCAAGGGAAGGATCAGGAAGAGCTGCATCAGTAAGCTTTTAGTCACTGGGACAAAACGCCTGAGATCATCAATTCCGATGAAAGATTTCTTTTGACTCACAATTAGGAGGGGCAGAAGTGTGTAGAGGAAACCATCAAACAGACAATAAGGGACCAGGGTCTTAGTATACCCCTAAAGGACATATCCTCAATGATCTACTTCATCTGAGATTTGTACCCCCTCCCAATAGTCTTATCAGCTGGATATCAAGCCCTCAACCCCTGAGACTTTGGGGGATATTCTAGACCCCAAATAGTAAACAGTCAGTCTTTCCAGGCCTTGGGCTGTGATAATACCTATGTATGGTTAATGTGAAATAAAGTGTACCCCATAGGCTCCTGTGACTGGATACTTGATCCCCATCTAGTCATATTGACTTGAGAGACTGCAGAACCTTTAGAAGATAGTGCTTCCTGGCTAAAATAAGTCATTGGAGGTGAGTCCTTGGGGATATGGTATCCTTCACTTGTCCCTGCCATGTCCTCTGCTTTCTGGTGTGGCTGCCATTTGAAAAGCAGTAGCCATATCCCCATCCCATGCTTGGGCATGCTTTCCTGCCACGATGGACTGTCCCCTCTGAAATCGCTAGTGAAAATAAACCTTCCCTCCAAGCAGTGTTTCTGCCAGGTAGTCTATCATAGCCACGAGAAGCCAAGCATTGTGATCTCGTAAGGAAGTTCAGTGAATACCCACTGCAATCCATCACTGGCCATCCGTGAGCATCTCCTGTGTGTGTGTGAGAGAGAGAGAGCACCAGAAACCAAGAGGCCTGTTGCTCATGATCTCTGCATCGCTCATGAGGTGAGGTGAAGTCAAAACCAGCGTCAGTTCATCCCAGCTGGCCCAACCTCTGCCATCGAGGAATTTGACTCCATCCGTCCCCTTTCCTTGAACACAATGGCAGGGTCACAGTTATATGTGACCAGAGCTCTGCCCTATCCCTGAGAAGCTCAGCTCTCACCCCACCCAAAGTATGACAAATCAAGCCTGTGATTGGAGAAGTAGATTTATAATCAATTCATAAAAAGTTCCAACTGCAAAAACAATGCAGCAAAATCAGGTGTGTGTGTTCCAAGGTAAAGATCTTCCAGGTAAAGGCAACCTGCCGTTAACATTGTGCCGGGTTGTGCCGGGTGGTGGTGGCGCACGCCTTTAATCCCAGCACTCGGGAGGCAGAGGCAGGCGGATTTCTGAGTTCGAGGCCAGCCTGGTCTACAGAGTGAGTT
>NC_034608.1:51632924-51635302 GCF_900095145.1 Mus pahari
ACAGAGAAACCCTGTCTTGAGAAAACAAACAAAATTAAACAAACAACAAAAACTATTGTGCCGTTGTAAATGTAAATATGTTGTGTATTGTAAATGTACTCCTACTTCATACGTTTAAGTTGAGGTGAGGGCATGAGTACATGTGTTTAAATAGCATTTGAAAAACATCTGTGTTGTTTTGGTTTGTTTTTGTTTTACAAGTTACAGAAACAGTGCCTTCAAGTAAAACGATCTTCAAAAGGAGATCCATTAGGCAGAGTTTATCAGGGAAAGGTTTTTGAAGAGGTGAACCTAGAGATGGATGTTAAACTGACCCGTGCAGAGACGGGTCTACACCCGAACCTCCCCGTGGCTGCATTTACCCATCCACAGAATGGACAGAACACACAGAGAGGGCGGCGGTGCTATAGGAATGAAGTGTGCTAACGTGGGTGTGGTACTCAGGCAAGTAGGAAGTACCAGTGAATATTATCAAGCTTAGTTTTTAGAAATGCAGATGAAAATAAAAAAAAAAACAGTATTCAGCTTCCGTTTTATCTACTGAGTACGAATTACCTTTAACATAAACTGTAGTGCTCTGTTTCATGACTTGTTCACATAGGTCATGTCTTAAATCGGTAACAGAATGGGTGGTTTTGTAGCAGAAGGGCAAATAAGGGTTTTCCAGTCACAGGGAGTTTTATTTGAGGCAGATATTTGTTAGTTAAATCCAGCGAAATATAATAGATGGCAGAAATAGGATGCCATGGTCACCATCGCGTCACCTCCCAGAGGAGTGGCCATGGTCAAACCTGTTCTTCACAGATCTCAGAGCCCCAGTGTCAGCGTCAGGCCTCCAGTCGGT
Source organism: Mus pahari (assembly GCF_900095145.1). NCBI lineage: Eukaryota > Metazoa > Chordata > Mammalia > Rodentia > Muridae > Mus > Mus pahari. The sequence continues at coordinate 51,633,769 of NC_034608.1, forward strand.
CACAGCCTCCTGAGGGGCCAGCCCCAACCCAGGCAGGTCCTGGTGGCATCACTGGACGGGACTGTGGAAAGGACACACTGCTTACAGTTGTCCCCCGAGCACTAGTTACAGCATCCACAGGCTCAGCCCATCAGCCACCGATAGCGGAACACTCAGCTTCCTGTTTCAGTGTGAAAACACACCCAGACTTCAGGACCTTTCTGAGCCCAAACAGATCCATCTCTGCAGTGCTCAGTGCTAAATGTATCACTTCCAGTTTGCATGGTGAGAGAAATACCTGCTTTCTAGGGAAATACTAGGAAGCCCGAATGACTTAATTCTTCTGAGAGAATATGGACGTACGTGAGAATCGGCAGGAGGGAGCTCTGAGACCTACCTGTGGTCATCGAAGTTCATATTCCATTATGGGTTCAGTTATGACAACCCCTACACACACACACACACACACACACACACACACACACACACACCTGCCCCCAAAAGCTAGCACCTGTGACTTGAAGTGTGACCTCATTTGGAAATAGGGTCTTTGTGGAAGGTAATTCAGTTGCAAGAGTAGATTAGGACAAATCCCAACCAATCCCAATGTGATTGATATTCTTCTGAAACAGTGACATTTGGATATAGTAAAATACATACTTAGAGGAGAGATGCCAGGAAATGGCTCAGGGCGACAGCGACTCTCCATGAAACAAGGAACATCTGAGGCTATTACAATGGAGAAGTAAAAGATCTGGCCCACACACCTTTCCCCAGAACCTTCAGAGGGAGCATGGGTTTTCCAGCATGGATTTTAGACTTCCGGCTGTGAGAGATTAAATTCGATTGGTCAAGATGCGTGCTTTGGATACTTTTTATGATGTCCCTAGTGATATATTTTGTAAAACGCCTTATGTTGCGGTGGGAGGGGATGCCTTAGCGGGCCCATGCGAGTGAGGTATCAGCTATATGACAGTCTAGTATAAGATGAAGTTTATTTGGGTATTTGAGAAAGCGGGAGTGGGGGTGAGAAGGGAGTAGAGGCAGAGAGAGGGGACAAAGAAGAAGAGTGAAGGTGAGAGGGAGAGAGAGACAGAGAGAGACAGAGAGAGGTAGAGGGGCAGAGGGGCAGAGGGGCAGAGGGACAGAGAGAGGCAGAGGTGAGAGGGCAAGGGAGAGAGGAGAGAAGAAGAGAAAGAGGTGGGCAGGGATGCCAGAGATAGGCAGGAGTGGGTGGTCAGAGAGAGCTAGAGGCCAAACAGTCCTTTTAAGGCAAGCCAGGCTGTTGCTAGGTAACTGCTGGGCGGAGCCTAGAAAAATGCTAATGTGCTAACACCTAGCAGATCGATAAATGTACAGCAGAGCATGTTGTCCCTAAAGAGACCAGGGTAGGTAAGATTCAATGCAACAGAGACATCTAAGACACTCAGATGAAGAAGACAATCATGCTTGCTGGAAAGAGGTGGGACCAGGCTAGGTGTTGCTTGACTAAGGATGGCTGTGAGCACCTGGTTCAGCAGGGAGATCTCTTCTCCCCCCCCCCCCCCCCCCCCCC
>NC_034608.1:51636497-51682935 GCF_900095145.1 Mus pahari
AGGAGAGAAGAAGAGGAGAAGAGAGGAAGGAAGGAAGGAAGGAAGGAAGGAAGGAAGGAAGGAAGGAAGGAAGGAAGGAAGGCAGGAAAGAAGGAAGGAAGGAAGGAAGACAAGACAGGTGCCAATAACAACAATGATAATCACAAATGAAATTCAGCCTTGTAGTTTTGTCTCCCCAGTCATAAAACCCTTCTTCGCCTGTCTTTGTCAACATTAAGAATCATTATTCCCATTTTGAACAGAGAGGAGTGCATGTGGATATTGATAATTTGCTGCAAATCACAGTGATCACCATCCAGCCTCATTCCTAAGGCTGATCTCTGCCTCCCACATGCCCGTTCAGGAACCCCTTCTCCAGCTGGGCCTAAGCGATGTGACGGTCAGGCGTGGTACCGTAGTGGCATAGAGCAGTCCAACACGGTCTCTTGCTAGAGGAAACTGCCTCTTTAGTGTGTTCCCAGGACAGATGGCCATTTTCCAATTTGCCAGTTTTATGTCCACAATTTACTTTTTTTATGAGCGCTTTACTCCGAAACGAGCAAGAATCGCGTGGTCATATTACTTTTATAGCCAAGAATGTTGGAAGACTGCAACAAAATCTCCATGGCTTCTGCCCACCTCCTCCCTGCCGAGTTTTTGGCAGCATGCACAGTGAAGTTCACAGAATGGAGCGTGTTGGAGCTGGGTCTGGGCTGTCTGAGCACTTCCGGCCTTTGTTTTCAACAAGCCACTTAGGTACAGACTCAGTCCTCTAGATTGTGCATGTCTTTCTGAGGTTTATGTTCACAGTGGCTATTATTACCAACGCTTCTGTGTTCATGGTCAGGCTTTGACAGAATAGAAAGAGTACCAGTGTTGGCTCCACCTACTTCAGCTGACACTACAGGAGTCAGAACTGTAGGAAGCTCAACCTGAATCCACTTAGGACGGGAGGATGGACTCCTGCCGGGCAAGGATGGAGACCACTGAGAGCTCTCTCAGCCCATGGAATATTCAGCCATTCTCCGACCAATCAATCAATTGCAGTTCATTTTTTCATGTTTTTCCCAGTTTCTGTTTGTTTGTTTTTGTTTTAGCTACCTGAAATCAACCACAGTCTGAAAATATGAAATAGAAACTTCTGGAAATAATTTGTTTTGAATTGCATACCATTTTGAGTGGTGAGAAGAGATCTCACCCGTGTTGTTCTACCTGAGTCGTCTCTTTGCTTTAGCACATCCACAAATGTTTATACGCTTGCCGCCCACTATTCAATTAGTAATCACTTGGTATTGGTTCTATGATCACACTATCTCTGGGCGTAGTTTCAGGAAATCCTTAATAGTGAGGAAGGGTGGGTATACAGAGAAACCCTGTCTCGAAAAACCAAAAAAAAAAAAAAAAAAAAATAGTGAGGAAGGGTTCCAAAACGCCAGAATCATAGTGCATGTTACGGTTATGCTAAAGAAAACCTGAAGCTCCCTTTTAAGGACACCTCGCACCATCACTAGATGGAAGTCGAGTTCGGTTCGATAAAATATTTTAAGAGAGACCGCAAAAGCATCACTCTTATTACAGTAATGGCTGGCAGTGTTCTATTTCCTTGTTATTGTAATTGGGTTGTCATTGTGCCTAATTTATAATTTGAATTTTATCAAAGACATGCATAGGAAAAGGAGACGGCTTATGGTTCTGACTCTCATGTTATTTTCCTCTTGCCGTGCATATATGATATTTGTAATATATAGAATATCACACACTCACATGATACACACCTTTGTACTAGCAATGGTTTCAGGCATCCACCGGGGTCTTAAAATGTATATCCTTTGCACAGAGCGGGCACCTACTAGCCCTATTTCTCAGCGCTATTGCATGTGTGGGTGTGAGCTGCATATGTTGAACTCAGTCTAACCCTAAGACACAAAGCAACAGCAGCAGCTGGGAACTGTGCTACACCGAGCCCCACCTCTGCTCAGAGTTCAGAATGAGGAGCTATGGTGTTGATGCTGCTGTTCGCACACCTCGTGGTGGAGGCAGTTGCCATGGCCACCGCTTCTGCTTACACGAACACCTAAGGGTCAAAACTAGCCGATGGAGTATAGAGTGGGGAGTTGTCACTCAAAGAAGGGTGCACTGGGTAGGTGGATCTTTCCCCAAGAGAGAAAACATCTGAGCATCTCTGTTCAATATTTTGTCAGGTTCTGCCTTATCTTTCTAAATTTCAGACTCTTCCAGACATCGCTCTCTGCCCCATTTCCTCTCTGCCCCATGCTAGATCCGAGCCCCATTATATTGGTCCAAAGCACCTGGTTCTATTCCTCTGTAGCAGCCTCTACAATAACCGGAGAAGTGACTACAATTAACTGTCTAATGCTGACTCCTTGGTCTCTCTTTATGGCTATCACCTTAATGACATACCAGTGTTTGTCACTTTACATCTACAAGTCCCCATGATATACAATAACAAAACTCTAATGTGGAGAGAAAAGGCATATCCCCCCCCCCCACACGATGTTCAGGTCCAAAAGCCCAAATGGTGACAGCTAGCCAGAGTCTGTACACTTAAGAGACTGGCTGTGAGTTTTCTGTACACATAAGTGCACTTGAGGTGTGTGACAACAGTTGGTGGCTGTGGTGACTAAGCTTCTCTTGACTGCTCATTGAGATAGTTAAAGGTTGCTATTTAGAGCAGATTTATCCGTAGCGTCTCCAGTCTGAGGTGCCATAATTACTCAAAGAAGCCACTTTCATTTGAGCAACAGAATGGCCCCCATTCAGATGGCTGCTCTTGATTCCCTAGGGTTGCCCAGGTCGACCTTAACATGCCTTTCAGCACATTCCAGTTCTGAGTCCTGAGGGAAGCTTCCAGACTTCTCTAACCTTGGCCCTCACATCTGTTCCCTCTTTCATAGCCCCAAGTGCTTAACCATATTATCAGCCTGCATTCATTTGTCCAAACATATATATACACTATACACCGCCAAAACATGGAGACCTTGAGCTTTCCCTGTCATTTTACAGTGTCAAGTCATTTACCCTCCAGGTTTCAGCAGGGGAAGAGGGTGGAGCCAAGGGCTGTGTCTTATGAAGTCTAAACCCCAAAGGCACACAAGGCCGTGATCAGCATAGTTACATGGGACACAGGACTGGATTAAAATCTTAACGTAAAAGAACTGACAGTACAGGAGGACAAGGGACAATGACAAAAATGAGAACACGAGTCAACAGAAATACTCTTAGAGCTACCAAGCCTAGAAAATCCTCTTTGCAATGCACCTGGCTTATATGTGTGCTGCTTTTTTGTGGCCCACTCAGTGGGGTGGGAAGGAGCAAAAGAGATAGCCTTGGTTAGACCATATCCTGATAATTTACAAAGGAGAAAGAGTTCTTCCTCATCGCTAGAAGCTAAGGAGTTCAATAGCAAGGTTTGACATCTGTTGAGTGCCTCTTTATTTACTCATAATACAGTGGTGTGCTTCCCATGGTGAAACAGAGCAAGCCTACTCTTCGAAGGTCACTAATGCCATCCTGGGGACCTGGCCCTCATGACCTCATCATATCCTAATTCCTAAAGGTCTCACCTCCAAGTACCACCATTATATGAATTTGGGGACTAAGTGTCCAACACGTGAATTGGGGATGGCGGTGGGGCAGACACACCAATTATATCAATGACATAGTCCAGAAAAGTATTATGACATAGGAAAACAAAAAGGGAGTAGCCATGAAGAGGATAAAGTCTGGTAAAAGATGTCACACAGTCGGAGACAAATGAGGAGAGAAGGCACAAGGGACACCTGCCCTATGCATAACCCCCTCGAAGGCACCAAAAGAACAGTTGGGCCACTGAGTACCCTATGTGGCATGCTAATAAAATATGACCTGTACCCAAGAGGGACACTCATTCTAGATATGGACAGGCAGACTAGTCAGTGACATACCTGGCTTACCCAATGCTGTCATGAGATGCTTAGCGAGTGGTCTCCCCTGCCACCTCTAAAGTCAGAGATGTGCTGTAGCATCTGGCACTGTAGTGGCTCATTAGCCTCAGTAAGCTGCAGTCCCCCAGTGAGCAAAGGAGCTCTGGGTTGTGAGATACATATTGTATACTAAATAATATCTGACCTCCCAGGAGGCTTACTGTGATAAATTTCTGCTCTCCTTTCTCTTCTCCGAATCCTGTCATATGCTTGGTGTACAGCCAGGTCAGCCCTGGGATTGTTACGTCAGGCAGAGCAGCCTGTCAGCTCCACTTAAGCTCCCAGCTCAGGAGTCCTGGAAGAGCAACCAGTGTTCCCCAGAAAAATGACACTGAGGTCACTGTGAGAATGTAAATTCTCTATCTATTACCCAACAGTAGAATGCATCACGGCTGTGCCAGAGAGACCTGACCCCATCGATATAATACCAGTCTATTAATTTTAGAATCTTCCTTGTTCTTCTTAAAAATCATGTCCTCTTTCATCCACTGACATCCCTCTTGGAGTCACAGAATCAGCCAGGCTATATTGGGATCAGGGAAGACAGAGAAAGCAATGTGATTGATAAGGTCAATAGATTCCCAAATGGGCAAGCGTGTATCACAGACAATAGAAATCCTTAAAATTTCTAGCAACGACCAAACGCAGAAGGAAGATTCTTAAAACAGAGATACAGGGATGGAGAGGTAGCTCAAAAATTAAGAACCAGAGGACCCAGTTTCAATTCCCACTACACACATGATGGCCCACAACTCTCAGTAACTAGAGTTATAGGAAATCCGGAGCCCTCTTCTGGCTTCTGCAGGTATCAAGTACACACATGCAAGCAAAACATCCTTACGCATAAAATAAACAGCTTAGTTTTATTTGGGTAAATTGTGAATTTAAAAAAAAAAAAAAACTGTAGATATTTAAGTTGGGGGGCAGGGAGCTATTTCCTAGAGTTCTAAACACAATGGAAAAACAAGTTCTTAGCATTTGATGTGCTGGGTCCCTTTGGAAAGAGAATCCTGTTCTAGCATGAAGAGACTTGGGGGAAAGTGTATGAAAAACCAGAAGGCATGGGTCAACCAGCATGAAGACAGTTAAGCACTTCTTGGCATCATGAGCGCCATCTTGCTGGTCATGCCATAGCAGAGCGCATCTGAAAAATGACAGCAACCAACCAGATGAGTTTGCTCTGTAGCAAAGCCATCCATTTGATAATCCATTAGTCTATGGATGGTTCAACACATTCGTGAGGGCACAAGGCCCAACCACCTACCAAGGAGCTCACCTCCCGCTGATATTTACATGAATTTGGAAAGTAGAGTGTTCAACATAGGAAAATGTGTGTGTGTGTGTGTGTGTGTGTGTGTGTGTGTGTGTGTGTGTGTACATTCCATATCAGTGAGATCTTGCCAGTTTTTTAGTAAGAATGAAGTGGATGTCAGTATAGGATCAAACAGGGCCTTGGCCTTAACTTCCTGTGTGCAGCTATTGGCTTCCTAACGGTGCAGCAGGTTACACGGGTTCCCTGTTTCCTTCTACTTGCCTTGCTGTCAATGGCAGGAGCCCAGTGAAACCTCTTTCATCCTCACTTAAAATTTAAACTCATCGTAAACTCGTTTACCACACAGGATGCTGTGGAAGGGGGGGGGGGGCTCCAGCATTAAGGTCATAGGAGTGTATTCTTTAATTCAGTGTTCACTGTGGAATTACTGTATGCTCTGGGACTTTCATCTATCACAGACAATAATCATGAATCAGAAGGTTTCTGTGGTGTGAAATGACTGCCAAGATGTCACCTGAAGGGGACATGCAAAGAGCACGCAGACCCTGTAGTTCCTTTCTTACCCAGGTCACGTTGCTCCTTCCCCAGCGCTTTCTCCTGTGCAAGTCGGCTTCGATCTGTTTCCAAACATGACTATGAAGATGCTGCTAGAAGCTGACTGGCATTGCCACTGGCACCCACTCAACCCTACCCGGTGCTGTTGCTCCAGAAGCAGTTGGAAGACTTAATTCTCAGAGAAAAGTATTCTGCACATGTTCTTCAGAATAAACCTCCAAAAACTTAGGGATAATTAGATAGTCAGATACAAGTAGAGCAATTGTAGCCACAGAATGATATCATTGTAAACATTGGCTAGTACATATATAAACCCATATTCATATATGAATATAAATATATATGCATAGATATGTCATATTTTATATGTATATAAATCTATACATATACACACATACATGTATACACACACACACACACACACACACATATATATATATATGTAATTTCATACATTTATATGTGAATATACACAAGCAGAGTTAAAAGTCCAAGTTAAAGAACACTTCCAGGTCAAATTAAGAGTTCTCTGACCGCTGGGGTGATGGTGACACAGGCCTTTAATCCCAGCACTTGGGAGGCAGAGGCAGGGCAATTTCTGAGTTCGAGGCCAGCCTGGTCTACAAAGTGAGTTCCAGGACAGCCAGGGCTGTACAGAGAAACTCTGTCTCGGGGAAGATTTAAAAAAAAAAAAAAAAAAGAGTTCTCTGACCTGTGAACAATCAAATTTCAGCTGCCACCACAGTTCTGGTACCCTGAAGGGACAAACTGAGAGAAGCAATTTGCAGTTTTATCTTGTCTGGGATGCCACATGTTACACTGCACCGATGAGTCAGAAGCCTTAGTGGGAGGGAGACGGGGCTAAGGGATTGGTGGAGAAGCCTCCTCTGAGCATGCTTGAGTTAGCAGCCCCAGCAGAGGGGAAGCTGGTGTGAAGATTTGGGGAGGGGATATGCCGTGGGGCAGGAAGGGAGAGGTCCTAAGAGTCGGGGTCAAGAGACTGATACACACCAAGTTTTCATGTGCCCTGAATGTCTTAGCACACCGTGTGGCACCTGGATGTGAACCAGACTATCACTGCCATTGTGAGAAATCCTTTAGTAAACAACGGCAGGAGAGCAGCCTGATGCTCATGTCAAGAGGGTCCGTGGAATTTTCTAGTTGAGGTGTGGTCTTTATTGGTGGAACTCTCAACCAGTCTCCTCTTGTATTGATGAGGGGATAAAAAGTAAAGTTTAGAAAAATTAAACACCAGGGCAGGAATAAAGATCCAAGAGGTCTGACCTTGCATTGGTCCAGGGATTTTTTTTTTTTCCTTTACCATACCTTACATTTCCATATACAATGGCCTTGAAACATCTTAGAAGAGAGAAACTTACAGCTCAAGACCCCTGTGACCAAGTCTCTGGGTCACTGAGTTGTCACCAAGTTGAGAAATGTATTCTGTGCGGAGGCCCTTTCTTGGCGATGCCCTGTAGAACCCAAGTTGATGTGTGCCATGAATCACAGGTAGCAGACCCCGATGGAGTTGATGAAGAAGCAAATGGGCCAAAGCACAGGAAACTAATGGTGTGCTGACATCTCTGCTTCTCCAAATGAGGCACTCACCTAAATTATTACAGCAGGAAATGCTCAACTACCACACAAAGGAAAGGTGTAATTAGTCTTGCCAATGTTCAAATTACTATTTTTTCATAAAGGGATTAATCACTGGCCATAAAACTGGCTGCCCTTGAGATGGAAAAAAAAAACAAAAACTCTTCCCTATGAATTTTCTCTCTCAGCAGTGGGATTTTCTATATATCATCCTGAGGTCCCTTCCAGACATTGAAAACATCAATTGGAAAACTCTAATGTAGAGAGCTTTTGCATCTCAGGCAGATTTAGGAAGTCGCCCCATCAGGATGAAGGCACAGGTGAGGGTGTCAGGTGCCCAGGAGCAACCTTGGAGGGTGAGGGCTACTGCTTAAAGCTTATGTTCCAGTCCCCTCTCCTGCCTCCCCCAGCCTCATTTTGGTTCTGATCTTTGAGATGCGATGGGTCAGGAATGATGTAACAGAGGAGAGTAATGCTGACAATAAAGTGTTGTGGGAAGTCATGTTGTAGACCAGTGGTTCTCAACCCTTCCTAATGCTATGACCCTTTAATGCAGTTCCTCATGTTGTGCTGACCCCCAACCATAAAGTTATTGTGTTGCCACTTTATAACTGTCATTTTGCTACTGCTATGAACTGTAATGTAAACATCTGTGTTTTCTGCCAAAGGGATCACAACCAATCCCTAGGAACCCTGGCACAGACTGGCCGGTGGCTATTTCTGTGTGCATTGCCTGTGCGTATTTCTGCTGGTCTTCATCTGAGTAATTAAGGCCACAAAGGTGTGTGAGAGGCCGAGCACGGAGCAATGGGGAGACACATGACATGAGAAAGCTGGTGAGGAGGAAACCTGGATCAAAGCTCAAAGTTTAATGTTTAGCACTGCATTTATAGAGGGAGAGCCCACAGAGCCGTCCTTTGTTTCAGCTGGCTTATGTTGGTTGCAAAGCAAGCTCAGCAGGCGTCTGCTCCTGTAGGAAATGGCAGGTGCAAGGTTGGCAGACTCGACCCTAGATTTGCTAGGCCGGTGGAAGACCAAAGGTGGCAAACACTTAAGGTCTATTTAGCCTGCTCAAGACTGGGGGAAGGGCATACACCTGTCTCCTCTAATACCTCAAAATGGTCATTTTGTTTTTGAATCTGAACTCAAATTGATCTTCCTGTGGTGGGGCAACAAGAACTGGAACCAGGGACCAAAACTGAGGAAAGTTAATACTAGCATTGATTAATTAAGTAGTAACAGCTTCTTCCTTGCTTCTCCCCTCCCCCCACCTATGTCTCTCCCTCTTCTGTTCTTCCTTTCTTCCTCCCCATTATCTTCTTCCTTCCTTCTCCCTCTGTCTTAGTAAGGTTTTATTACTATGAAGAGACATTATGACCATGGCAACCCTTATAAAGAAAAACATTTCACTAGGGCTGGCTTACAGTTCAGAAATTTAGTCCATTGTCATCAATATGACAGGAAACATGGCAGAGTCCAGGCGGACATGGTGCTGGAGAGGGGCTGAGAGTTCTACGTCTGGATCCTCAGGCAGCAGGAAGAGACAATGAGCTACCAGGCCTAGCTTGAGCATATGAAATCTCAAAGCCCACCCCCACCCCAGTGACACACTTCTCCAACAAGGCCACACCTACTCCAACAAGGCCACACCTACTCCAATAAGGCCACACCTACCCCAACAAGGCCACACCTATTCCAACAAGGTCATACCCACTCCAACAAGGCCACACCTCCTATTGTGCTATTCCCTTTGGGCCTATGAGGAGGCATTTTTATTCAAAACACCACACCTCCTTTTCTTTTTACTTTTTCCCCCTTACTGTAGACTAGTGTTAAGGGTAATGGAAGTACAAAGTTGAGTAAGATATGGTTTCTGCCCTTCCAGAACTTTCCAGCTCTAGCTATTGATAGTGCAGTGGTTCCCCAACAGGGAAGAGCTCTCCATATTACTCATAAGGTCAGGAAAGTTCTCATAAGCCAAAAGGAAATAGTGACTGAGGTGACGCTTACCGAATGGTTGCCAAAAATTTCAAGGAGAACAGTGTAGACAGGGAGGAGAACCTTTGAGAACTCTAACTTTAAGAACTCTAGGCCTGTAGATATAAGCCCATTCATTTGTCTACTAAAGAAATCACAATCATACATACACTAAGGGATGATGCCAGTCAGCAAGTACCCAGTCCATAAACACCATGGAATTATTGATATTAATTACTGCAGCAAAGATGGTGTGTTAGTTACTTTTCTATTCCTATGATAAAGCACTATGACCAAGGCAATGTATAGAAGAAAGTGTTTGGGATTAGGCATGATGGCGGAGTGAAGGCACAGAGCTGAGAACTCACATCTTGAGCTCCAAGCAGGAAGCAGAGAGAGCAAACTGCGAGCATCACAAGGTCTTGCATCTTCTCAACTCCACCCCTTCTCCATCTCTGTCTCCTCCATCTCCTCTGTCTCCGTCTGTCTCCTCCTCCTCCTCCTCCTCCTCCTCTTCTCCCTCCTCCTGTTCTTCACAAAAACTTTAGTAGCCAGAATTAACAGGTTTTTTAAACAAGCAGTAGAATGGAAATTCAAACCCAGATTCATTCAAGCCGCTGCTGTGTCCATCTAGAACATCTGCTTCCCTCAGAGCTAGCTGGAGCCTTACTGCTTTCTGTGTCATGTCCAGGTGTTGTTGACAGCATCCAGGTCCCTAGCGAGAGCCCCTGCTGGCTTGCTGTGGATGAGTAGCCTGGCAAACCGGGCACAGCAGTCCACATCATATGTGGTGGTGTATGGTGGGGTCTAACAGCAGGATCTTTAAGCTTGCTGAGCCAAGCTTAAACCCTGGACTCTAGGCTCCCTGGAGAATTTTATGGAGATGTGATTGCAACATAATCCACATGCAATGGGGAGCATTCAAAGGCAAAGTGTGGATGAGGAAGTGGGAGCTGGCTCCAGTTCAAACCGCTTAAAATATGTAGGATTCTCATAAGTTCTTCAACCTTAAACCTCCTTTTCCGTGGTGGTAAAAAAAAAAAAAAAAAAAGGCGCATTGATGTTATGTTCATTAGAAAAATCCTAGGTATTCTGACAGATGTTAGAAGAAATTTGAGGCTATAATACAGAAAAACAAAACCTTGGCATTCTGAAGAGCACACTCTCCTTATCTGATTTTATGCTTGGAGGCAACTCGTTTCTCCATGCCTGTTTACCTGGCTGTAAGGGAAAAGATGTGGGGCAGACATTTCAAGATAAATGCTCAACCATTAAAATACTGTGCATCAGTAATGTAACAAAACCAAGTTTCCTATAGGTGAGTGTTTCCTTCCCCTGGGCCTCTGCCTCTCTCTCTTTCTCTCTCTCTCTCTCTCTCTCTCTCTCTCTCTCTCTCTCTCTCTCTCTCTCTCTCTCTCTCTCACACACACACACACACACACACACACACACACACACACACATAAGGGTATTTCTTTTTCTACAAACCCACATGTTTGTGGCCACATGAACTTCACAAGCCCATGCAGACACCATCTATTTCCTTCATAGCACCTACCATAACTTGGCCCTGTATATTTCTAGGTTTGTTTATTTTATACAGACTGTATCTCCCATGATCAGTGTTGATTGATGCCTGTCTTAGTCAGGGTTTCCACTCCTGCACAAAGCATCATGACCAAGAAGCACATTGGGGAGGAAAGAGTTTATTCAGCTTACATTTCCACATTGCTGCTCATCACTAAAGGAAGTCAGGACTGGAACTCAAGCAGGTCAGGAAGCAGGAGCTGATGCAGAGGCCATGGAGGGATGCTCTTTACTGACTTGCTTCCCCTGGCTTGTTCTGCTTGCTTTCTTATAGAACCCAAGACTACCAGCCCAGAGATGGCACCACCCAAAAGGGACCCTCCCCACTTGATCACTAATTGAAAAAAATGCCTTACAGCTGGATCTCATGGAGGCATTTCCCCAACTGAAGCTCCTTTCTCTGTGATAACTCCAGCCTGTGTCAAGTTGACACACAAAACCAGCCAGTGCAATGCCTGTTTAGCAGTGAACTTCCAGTGTCCTAAAACAGAGTCTGGAATATGAAAGGCTCTTGATTAGAGCCCATTGAATGAATGTCCTCTTCCGCTTTTGATCATTATAGTACCTATCAGTTTTTCAGGGCTGACTGGAACCAGGCATTGCTCAGGTGCAATGCATGCCTTACTTAACAAAGTCATCATAAACCAGTTATGTTTGTTTTTCAGATGAAGATTCTGAGTTCAAATAGGTCCTGGAACCTATTTGAAACCTACTCTAGAAACCTGATCCAAACCACATCTGATTCATTAAGAGTCTACCAGACACTACTTATCGATCCTTCATGACACTGAGCATCAGACAAGACACGTAATAGGTCCTTTAAACATGTTTGTTGAATTGAATGAATTCCCCTTTGAAGGTTCTAACAGGTGGTAGGTAAAGGTCTGCTCTTGTGACCACAGGGCTCCTCTGTTGAGTTGAGTTGAGTTGAGTTGAGTTGAATTGAATTGAATGAATTGAATTGAATTGAATTGAATTGAATTGAATTGAATTGAATTGAAGTTCCTCTGCTCAGGGTGGATTCTGAAGTTTGGGGGAATGACAGAAACCATCTAGGAAAGGCTAAGATAACCAAGTTAGTTTCTTTGAGATCCACCATAAACGGTTAGGTCCACCATAAATGGTTAGGTCCACCATAAACGGTTAGGTCCACTATTTCGCATGGCTGTGATAGGTGTACTCTGGAAAAGCCCCGCCCCAGAGACTTCATTCCAGATCGCTTCTTTCCGCTGGTATGCCTTCCTGCCACTATTATATAGCTTGGTGATTCCTGGGCATCAGCTCATCCTATTGGTCAAATTTCCTACAGAGCAACATGAAGATGAACTTTACTGAATTAATGCTGTTAAGATGAATGAATGACTTTGTGTCACTCCTGACTTGATTCAAATAATTTTAGGGAAAAAAGTTAAGGATATGGTTTTAGTTGTTTTGATAAAAAGATGTAATAACGTTAGAATCAAGAACAGAATATGCTCCTTCTTTATAAAATAGTAAGTAAAGGTTACAAAATAAGGAATACAATGAGCTTTCATAAATTATACTAAGAAGAGGCTTGGAACAAATTATGATCAAGGAAAAACATTCATTTTAGGTCAGGTCCAAGGATGAAGCCACAGGTATGCACTATGATAAAGCAGGGTTATGTGAAATTGTTGTTTTGAACTTATAATGAACTTATGGAATGAAACACTGCTTTGAACTTACTTCCGATATCCTTCTGTAATACCACTTTGGTGTAACGTATTATCTATGAGGTAGGTTTACAAAGGCTGAGAGAAGAAATAAAGTGTGGCTTTTGGGACTTTGCTCCATCTACCAAATGTATGTAGTGATATATGTCTATCTTTCTATATGTGTATACATACATACATACATAGGTAGGTACATGTGTATACATAAAACCTTGCATGTGCACTTGTGAAATTGATGAAACAGGTGATTAGGCCCAACCAGTGCCTCGTGTGTGTGTGTGTGTGTGTGTGTGTGTGTGTGTGTGCCTCACTTTCTTCTTTTCTTCCTTTTCTTTTCTCTCTGTCTCACAAAAAGTTAATGAACTCTGAGCATCTCACCTGGCCAGCAAGGGGCCCTTGAGCCAGAGAGAAAAGAGCCCCTTTACTTAATCTCCTGCTACTATCAGGGGAGAAATTGCCAGAACCCAGTGGCTTTTGGCCACAGAATAGCAAAAAGTTAAAGAAAGAGTTAAATTGCCAAAAGTAAGCAGCTTTTGGTCACACAATTGCCAACTCCATACCCTTCACTGCCTTTCTCACAGAACTGGGTATTGGGCTAGCCCCCGGCAGAGGAAGGACTGGTAGAATGGACAATCTCTCTCAGGAGATTCATTCTCATGCCTGTGGAGACTTAACAGAGATCCTTTCTTCCACTGTATGAGGGTGTAACTTCACATTTTTCTCAAAATGCACATTTTTAATCAGAATACTCTGTGTGGGTTGCAAGCCTCTCAGGACAAAGAAAACAACACTTGTGCGTGAGGGGTGGCTCAGAGACCAGTCCCTGGAAAAAGCAGAATGGAAATGGCCCAGAGAGCAATTGACATGAAACCCACAGGGAACCTACCTTTCCACTTCAAATATCTAGAACATGACTAGGCAGCCACCGAAGAGAGCATACAGAGACAAAAGCCATTGGCAGTACATGCAATTTCAGATTCTTTAAGCTGAGGGAAGCCTCCTGAGAACATGGGACTGCGGAAGATTTGAGACTCCCTTATCTACCCCTCTCTGCAAGTGGGAAAATAAGGCTGGAAGTGGTCAGGTCAAGGTTAATTCAAGGTTAACCCACACATCCCATCAATGGGAAAGAGAGAAGAGAATGTGTAACTGACCTGTAGGTGCACCCTTCCAATCCTTCTTGCCTCGTAGAATCTTGCTAGTGGTCAGGGCTGGGGCATGGGAGAGCATTATTCTAACAACATGGCTCTCTTCATGCTCAAAGTCGAATGGGAAATGGGTTAAAAAGAAAATTAACATAGAGAGAGGAAAATCAAACGTCAAAGAATGTGGAGTTATTTATTATTGCTTGTATCCAAGATTTGATCTAGTAAATTTAGGGAAGATATAATAGTTGGGGAAACCCATTTATTATTCCATAATTCTTTAATATGTAGATCCTTCAATTCTCAACCAAATTAGGATAGGCACCCTCAAACTGAGGTGGAGAGGGTAGCTCACTGTTGGGATACATCCCTCGTAAGCCTAAGGCCCTGGGTTCCAGCCCCAGCCCAGGAGACAAGAAACAAATGAAAAAAATCAAACTTGAGAATGCATCAGAAAATTCTCCAAATAGCCTAAAATATACAGGCATCAGGATAACTGGTGCCTCAAAGAGCAAATGGACCATTCAAAGAGGGGGTAGTATGGTGAGTGTCAGAATATACAAGGCAAGCGGCGGGGATGTCTGGTTCCTTCAGCGCTGTCTGGAGAGAGGAAAAGTGGAGGCTCAGTGATGCTCGTGGATCCCTGGTTAGACCCAAACTCATGGCAATCTCTTGTCTTAGCCCTCTTCCGCACATATCTGGATTTCAGGCCTGAGCTAGCACACCTAAGGCTCACTACCTCTTCATACCACACACAGGGAAAGGTTATTTTCTTAAAAGCACCCAACCTTGTACAGATGTGATGTTCTAATAGTAATTCTACCAGCTCACATTTTCCCACATGTTCTCCTCCTTGTCGTCCTCCTCCCCCTCCTCCCCCTTCCCACTCCTCCCCTTCCCTCCNTTCAGGCCTGAGCTAGCACACCTAAGGCTCACTACCTCTTCATACCACACACAGGGAAAGGTTATTTTCTTAAAAGCACCCAACCTTGTACAGATTAGATGTTCTAATAGTAATTCTACCAGCCTCTCTCTCTCTCTCTCTCCCCCTCCTTTTCCTCCTCCTTCTCCCTCTCCTCCTCCCCTCCCCCTCCTTTTCCTCCTCCTTCTCCCTCTCCCTTCCCCTCCCCCTCTTTTTCCCCTCCCCTCTCCTCTTCCCCTCCTTCTCCTTCTTTTCTTTAGCCATTCACCTTGAAATGGACACATGCACCACTCACCCCTTATTTCTGCAGTAACAAAAGATATAACGAAGGATCTAATCCACACAAACCTCTTTCCTCACTTGAAGACAGTCCTAATGGAACCTGCCAGGGTGCTCATTGATCTACAACAAGAAGAAAAACTTCAATTATCTGAATTCTCTATTCCCTTCCTCCCTTATATTTTACTAGCCCAAATGTTTGAGCCCTGGAAACCATTTTCCAATGATATCAAGCAACGTATCTTGAGAATGTCAGCTTCCTTACAGTTCTTATATTACCAGAGCTTCTAACAGCTGTTCTGGACCAACACTGGGTAAATCCACTTGCTTAAGGAACTCCTCTAAATTTGTATTTGTAATGTAGCTTACTCTTGCTGTCATAGTAACAGGTGTTTATCTTATGAGTTAGTAATTTCCTAACTAAGATTCTAGAGGTGTCAACAAGAAATATTAATTTCATCTTCCCTGTTGACTTCCTTGGAAGGTCTGATAAGCTCCACGCAGGACTGTGTGTGAGCCCAGCCTATCAGAACCTCCGAGCACACAGCATTAAGGCAGATGTACATGCAGTAAAGCTTCACACTGGGGCTGGGGCTGCTGAGGACAAATCATCCTTACGTAATAAACCTTGGCAGAAAAGCCACATAATTCTCTATTCACAAAATATTTTTCCTTAGTCAATCCACTCTCTCTAAGCTGTTATGGAGAAGAAGGAAGGAAGGAAGGAAGGAAGAGAGAGAGAGAGAGAGAGAGAGAGAGAGAGAGAGAGAGAGAGAGAGAAACCAAACTAGCATTTTTTATTTTTAGTCCAAGTAAAATTATATTCATTTGAGGCATGTGGGCATAGGCTATCTTTAGAACTATCAACCAGTGTCTTGGAATCACACATTATCAGGGTCTGGATAATTCTTTAGATGGTTTAAGATTTTTATAGCTTGGGAACCCAATATGTAAAACTAAACTATAGCGAGGAACTACATCTAGCCCACTTGATCTTCTTCTTATAGGTCCCTCAGGTATAAACCAGGTTTCCTTAGCATTCCAGGGTTCAGCTGGAAAACAGAAGATCCAAGGAAACACACTATCATTTTGCAGATGAAGCCAATGGGGGACACCCCTCCCCAGGGGGAGGGGTGAAGTGGCTTACTCAAAACCCAGTAGTCACTGGCCAAAGTAGTCACTAGCAAGCCAAGAGATAAATTCAGGTCTCCTGACCTCCAGTGAATTATCCAGGCTACCACACAGCACTTAAGATACATTTATAAGAGAAAATCCTTTTTTGTTTACTTTGTTGCTAGCCGGGGAAAGTTCAGCAGAGAAGCAGATGACAGGATGGGAGAATTTGCCTCCTGGAGGCACGAGGAAATCAAATGACTTCGTTGTACTCAAACAGTAGCTCTTTTCTTGGAAAAGAGAGGGAGGTCAGCGTGGGCAGTATTCCCTAGAAGTTACTCCATTGCTGTGTGCTGTGCTGCACCACATTGAGAGGTCCTGGCTACTCACTCACTGCCTATGTGACCTATTGAGAATTACCCCACATCTCTGGGCCTGGGAAGCTCTTGTAGCCTCTGAAACACAGTAGATGTTCCATGCAAACTGCCAGACCTCATTATGACTTGTCTTCCCAGATGGGTGTAGCTAAAGATCAGGGTCTTTTCTCCTACCTTACCAAATAGATATACATACATAGATAGATAGGTAGATAGATAGATAGATAGATAGACATAGATAGATATGTATGTAGAGATGTGTATATATAGATATATATATACATATTCCAAATGTGTGTGTGTTTATCTCACTGAGCCCTTTCCTGTGCCCAAGTCTTATAGAGCCTATATTTTCTTTTCTTCTCCTTTCTCCTCTTCTCCTTTCTTTTCTTTTCTTTTCTTTTCTTTTCTTTTCTTTTCTTTTCTTTTCTTTTCTTTTCTTTTCTCTTGTTTTCTTTTCTTTCTTTCTTCTTCTTTTTTGAGACAGGGTCTCATTATGTAGCCTTAGCTAGTCTGAAACTCACTATGCAGTCTAGGCTGGCCTTGAATTCTTAGAGATCCACTTGCCTCTGGTTCTGAGATTCAAGACATAAGCCGCCACACCTGGCAATGACTGCACTTTCTTCTAGCAGTTTTACCTCAAGTTGAAGTTCCCAGCTTCAAAAGAAAGTTAAAATGGGCAATAAAGCTTTAAGAAGTTCAGCATCCTTAGAAATCAGGGAAACGTGAATTAGAAATATATTGAAATGTCGCCCCACCCCGGTGAGGGTGACTAAAATGAAGAAAACAACCGACAAAAAGCGCCAGCCCTTATTTGTGATTTTTGACCTCGGCATACAGCGGATTAGGTTTTGATTGGCATTTTAGCCTCCTCCCCATTCCCCTGCCTCTCCTTGTTCCACCCCACCCCCACTCACCCTGCTTCCGGTTTTTTTTTTTTTTTTTTTTTTACCCTTGCTGCCTGTGTTCTATTACCTTCCTGCGCCCTCCACAAAGACCTTTCTTCGTTTTCCTGCCAATCCCCACAGTAGCATGTGTATTTCTCTCCACGTATGAGAGTGCGCATGCAGCAGCTGTTTTGTGACTTTCAGCGTGTGTTTGCTGGCTCTTCTTCTAACAGTGCAGGGATCTAGCTTCCTGCAGAGTCTTCTTAGAGCCACATGGGCTCTCAGGCAGGGCGGTCTTACACACCCTGTCCCCTTTGATTTTTGGTGTCTGCTCTGGGGCTTTCTACAGAGCCATGTCCACTTCTAATACCTGTGGGGTATCACCGGGGG
This sequence comes from Mus pahari, assembly GCF_900095145.1. NCBI lineage: Eukaryota > Metazoa > Chordata > Mammalia > Rodentia > Muridae > Mus > Mus pahari. The sequence continues at coordinate 51,654,255 of NC_034608.1, forward strand.
CCCCGCCTGCCGATCCTCCTGCTGCTATGCCTTCTTGTGCTTTGCCCGTTCAGAATGTGATGGCAGGAACTGCCTGTTATGTACCTTCCTTTCCACATGATACATGCGTGAGAAAGAATATACATCTCCTGGCCTCTTATGCTTTTTTTCCCCACTGCCTTTAGTCCTTAGACCACTGAGCTATGAGCAGGATTCTAACTGTTGGATGGGAAGGGTAAACATCACCCAGAGCTGCATGTGCCACCCACTGAGACTTGGATCTTGGGGAAGAGGAGAAGGACAATTTCATAAGGACAAGGAAGGCTTGTGTTAGGCAGAACCACGGTCTTGCTACTGCTGTTATTTAAAACTCTCATTATGGAAGGAAAGGTCTATATGGATATGGAATAGCAAAAGGTGGAATACATTCGCCACCCATTCTGATTTCTTGAGCTTGCCTTCCTGAGCTATAGAACAGGAAGGTAAAAGTAGGTTTCCTAACCCCCTTTTCATCTGGGTCCCTGCTTAGCTGTGTCAGAGAACGAAGCCTGAATTAAAGCTCAACAGTAATGACATCCAGCTTGGAAAAATGAGAAGAGCTTCAAATGACAAAATCTCAAGGCTTCTGCTTTCTGGGCTCCCATGGGTAGGGCTGTCTACCTAAACAGTCCTCCCTATTGTGGGGTCCATGTACTAAGAATTAGGCTTTGGTCCTGTGCTAACACATGGAGCTATTCAAAAGAGTCAATCAGATTCTCCCAGGGTGGGACCCAGTCTCACAACTGGCTTCCTCGAGAACCTTTATTTGCTAGCTGAGTATCTACCATGGGCTCCTGTGTTCAGGCACTCTATCCTCAGTTTACAAGGCTGTTTCAGGAGGTTGTGGCATTGTTTTTCAATGATACGAGGCCTACTCCAGGTTGTGCCAACAGGCTTTGAGGGTTACAGGCTGGCCAGCTTCCGATTTAACTCTCTGATTCTTGTCTGTTGGTTTGATATGACCAGCCATAAGCTCCCACAGCAGTGAACCAAGCCTGCCCAGGTTATAGCCAAAAATGAAGTTTTCCCTGAAGTTCTTTCTGTCCTGTGTTTGGTCACAGTGGCAAGAAAAGGAATGGGGACACTCAGCTTGTCTGCTTCTGTGCTCGCGTGACCCTACACAGCCTGTGGTGTCCTCTCCTGCCCTGTTGTACTGGCTGGTTTTGTGTGTCAACTTGACACAAGCTGGATTTATCACAGAGAAAGGAGCTTCAGGCGAGGAAATGCCTCTATGAGATCCAGCTGTAAGGCATTTTCTCAATGAGTGATCAAGAGGGGAGGGCCCATCCCTGGGCTAGTAGTCTTGGGTTCTATAAGAAAGCAAGCAGAACAAGCCTGAGGAAGCAAGCCAGTAAGTAACATCCCTCCATGGCCTCTGCATCAGCTCCTGCTTCCTGACCTGCTTGAGTTCCAGTCCTGACTTCCTTTGGTGATGAGCAGCAGTATGGAAGCTGAATAAACCCTTTCCTCCCCAACTTGCTTCTTGGTCATGATGTTTGGGCAGGAATAGAAACCCTGACTAAGACACTTGTGAATCTCTTGACTCACAAACTGTTGTGACTCTTTGTCATGTTCTAAGAGTCGGTGAACTTGGCCACACCTAAAACCCTAGAAAAGGAATCCAAACTTTAACAACTAGTGAGGAAAAACTGAGTACAGCCCATGGATTTACCAAATAGGGATCCAGGCAAGAGACTGAGGCAGAGTGAGAGCATGTTAATAAATACCCACAAAGCACATAGGAACAGTTCCTCTGTTCCTCGATGTTCTTTCCCCCCACATTTCCATTTCCGTAGGAACAGTCCTGCACCGGGCCTGACTCCCGGCTCTGTTGTCTTTGGCTGCCCTTTTCCTGGCTACATACAACCCTACACGGTTTTTCTGGCTCCCTAGAGGGTCTTTAGGCCGACACCTATTTTTAATAAACTACCCTCCACTTAAACTACCAGTAGGAGATTCTTTTGTCCACATCTAAGAGTACAAATGTTGCAAAGGTGGTTGATGACATGGTTTTATTGTTCTCACTAGACAAGGTCTTGAGCAGGGCCAGCCCTGGTTTCTCCAGCATAACCATTTTTCCAGCCCCCTCCTATCGCTCTGCGGGGCATTCGTTCCTGTGGTCATTGGGAAGCTGCCGTTCTGCCTTTAATCTTGCGTCTGCTTTCCAAGCAGGAAGAAGCAAGTGCCTGGAGAAGAAATATAGATTTGTTTCTGCTAAGTAACAAAAGACCTCTAAATGGTTTTTGAACCAACCATCCGTTGAGCATTCCTTGACTCTGCTGGGCTCACTCACACATCTGTAGGCACCTGGAGAGATAGTTTGACTGGCGGTTGGATGATCTAGTGTGGTTCGTTCATGTCTCTAGCAGTTGGCATCTTGTTGGCCAGAACAAAGGAGTGTCCAGACCACATTTCTCTCATCACACAATCGATGAGCTCTGCCGTCTTCACATAGCAACCTCAGGTTTCTGAGAACCTCAAGAGATAGGAAGTCCACGGCGCCGTTATGTTTCAGTTACAGTTTGAATCATGTTTGTTATCATACCATGGGCCAAAGCAAGTCATACAACCAAATCCAGAGTCCAGGGACAGAGAAATAATTTCCACCTCTGGGTGAGAGGGGTCACGAAGTCAATCACACAGAGCAGAGCAATGGGAAGAACTTGAGGGTACTTGTGCCAATGAACTAACCAGGGAGAGCCAAATTTCCAGACATCCCCAGCAGACTCTGTTTCCTGTTCATTGCAACTGCTCTTGGTTTTATGAGCACCCTGACAACCTAGGCTGTGAAGACAGTTTTGTTTGAAATCTTGGCTGCCCCTCCTCCTTTGTGAACAGAATATGAAGAGGTCAACTCAGGACCTTTGGAAAATTCCACCAGAACCCTCTCCTCCTGGAAGAGAAAGGTCATGGAGCACTTAGGCACCCTTCTAGAAGGGAAAGGCTAATTACATTCCTCAGACCACAAGGGGATGGGGCAGGGGGTGCGGAGGGGGGGGGACTGACCACCTGCAGGTGGGGGAGGCCCAGAGCATGTAGACACATTCTGCCAGTCAGACTGACCATTGGCCACCTACAGACAAGGGAAGTCCTTGCCACCTCATTTCCTAAGGATCAATCAGTCTAAAAGTCACACTGTTCCGCCAATCACATTGTGCCTAGTGGCTGTTGCTCTAGTCTACTTCTGAAAACTGTATTAAAGCTCACTGAATTGGTCACTAGGGGTCCAACGACCCCAGTACACTGGAACAATAAACTCCTCTTGCTTTTGCATCGATCCCCAGCTCCGTGTTGTTCACTGGGGGTCCCCGGTAAGCTAAGGCTCACCAGAGTTTTACAAATGGTAGCTGTGAGTATAATGGAGATTGAGTTGAGCCATAGTCATCTGCCATGAGGAGCTGTGATGGGGGCCCTGCTTCGAAATGACTTCATCTTCTCAGTGGAAGACTGGATGGACACACCAGTGACTTTTCTTGTCGTTCTCACCAAATAACTGACAAGAAGTGACTTTAGCGGGTAAGGTATTTTAGCTTCCAATTGGAGAAATACAGCTCATTGATGTGGTAAAGGTATGGCAGCGGGCAGCTCCATAGGAACTGACCTGGGAACTGCAGATAGGAAGTGGGTGGAGTCTATAAAACCGGAAGCCTACCCACGGTGACCCACTTCCCTCCCGTGAAAGCATGGTCTTCCAAAACAGTGCCATCAAGGTATTCAAAGACATGAGCCTACACCAGACACTGCATATTCAAAACACAGTGGGCGCTCCGCCCTGCCACTTAATGGCAGTACTTTGTGAGTGTGAAGATCTCCTTTAGGCCTCTAGTAGATGGTTCACCTAAGATACTCAGCGTTGGTGTCAGCGTTGGTGTCAGCATTGGTGGAGCTCCATCTTGGCCACCCCTTTACCCCCCCTCTTCCCCCCCTCCCTGCTCTAGATGGCCCCTGTCAGAGACACAGCACACAAACTAGGCATCGGTGGAAGATCAAGTTGCCATTGCTGCTCAGTCTTGTTCAAGGCTGTCCTGTGAGGGCTTTTGTCAACTTGACACATGCTAGAGTTATCTGAGAAAAGGGAGCCGCAATTTAGAAAATGCCTCCACAGGATTGGCCTGTACACACGTCTCTGGAGCATTCTCTTTAGTAACGATGAGTGTGGGAGGACCCATTCCATCACCAGCAGTGCCACCCCTGGGCAGATGGTCCTGGTGTATATTAGAAAGCAGGCTGAGCAAGCCACTGGAAGCAAGCCAGTAAGCAGTGTTCCTCCATGGCCTCTGCATCAGTTCCTGGTTCCTACTCTGACATCCGCTCATGATGAACTATAAACTGTAAGCTGAAATAAACCTGTTCCTCCCTAGTTGCTTTTGGGCATGAGTGCTTTATCACAGATAAAGACAGTGGTACAGACCTGTGCCTGATGCGGTGACCTCAGTGTATGACCCCAGTATGTTACAACCAGACCTAATGTCTCATAGCTGTGAGACATGACGCATAGACAGCCAGAAACACATATCTGCATACAGTTCTAGGTTTCAGAGAACCTGTATTCCAAAGCACAGGAACCCAGCCTCTTTGTTTGTGTGCCCTTTTGAAAAACGGAAATGTTCTTGAAGTCTAGGGAGTAACTTCCAAATGAACTGCCTCTGAACCCTTAAGCTGCTTTTTCTCCCCCTTGGTTAAATCTCAGCGGAGCCAGAGCCGGTCATAATTTTCATGAACGCAAGCTAAAGGTTTTGTCGCCTATTGAGCAAAAAAAGCTGCTTCCTATTGCAAAAGAACTGATTCCTAGTCTTACTGCGTTGGCGTTTTCATTAAAATTTCCATTATCCTCTTCCTCCCAAACGCTGTTGTAGATAAATAGCCCTGACCATGTTTTAGTCAAAGATGTGAATGGGATGTAGGGGAAGGGCTGTACTTCTCCAAACACAGTTTACCTTGGTGAGGGAGAAATGGCTTTGTCCTGGCCCTCCATGATCACTTTGGGTCAGTATTATTCCATTCATCAGCCATACCGGGTCCATATAAAGAATTCTGGATCAAAGCAATCACAGGGTTAGGTAGACATGACACCTTTATCTGTGAAGCCTGAGGCACGCTGTACTGGCCGTCATCAGGAAACTTGGGTGGGGAGGGTGGACTTGCCACAGTACAGCGATGCCATCTGCTAGGTGACAATGCCAAATGCTAATCCGATGCCAATGGTACCTTGCCCATTTTCTCACTCCAAGGGTAGCTACCAAGTCAATGCTCTTGAAAGCACTTTGCCCACTGAAAAAGACCACTGTGGCCTATGCATAATGGGTTGCCAAAAGTCGCAAATGAAATAAGATAGTGAAATAAGATTGTTGTGCCGGTCAGTCATTTTCAGAATAGCCAAAGTCAGGTCTCCTGTCCTTGTTTGTCTCTTCTCTGTCTTCCTTGTCTCCTGGGCACATACGGAAAGGAGGGGGGTGCCCTTCACTTCCTGCCACCATGCCCGGCGTATTTAAAAGATTACAATATCATGGCTATGGAGTCCCATGATCCTTGGAAAGAATCTTTGGCCCACGTCACACGGACAATGTTTGAGCTCAGAGAAGCAGGGTGGGTCTCTATCCCGACACTAACAAGCAGAGGATTTCTATATTTGTCTGACCCTCAACTCTGTGTTTTTTAACGACCACAGGGGAATGACAAATCTCTCCCTGCCTTGAAACAGAGTCCTCTCTGAAAGTAGGAATTATTGAAAGTCCAACCTTTCTTGCTTGAAAAAAAAAAAACAACTCAGTCTTCCACTTTATCTTCCTCTGGAAATAAAGCACCTCATGAATCCCTTTTCAAAACAATATTCAGTTTAGTTTGTTTTGAGTGTGAATATTTCATGTCTATTACATACCAGACACAACTCCCATGTGTGTTTGCTTATATATAACTCTGTTAAATCCTGGAGACAACCTATGACCTAATATTATTTTAAAGACGGCAGAACTGGAGAGATGGCTTAGTAGCCTACTCTTGCAGAGGACCAGGGTTTGGGTCCCAGTACTCACGTTGTGTCTCCCACCTGTAACTCCATCCAGTTGCAAGCAATCGTATGCCCTCCTCTGAACTCAGTCAGAGCAGGGGCATGTTTATTATTCTGTATATAATACAAATATTTCAGAGAATGCACAATAAAACATTAGCACTTACTTGTGAGGAATTGGATCTGGATAAAAAAATTACGGAGGGAAAAGACATATTTTACTTCATCCATATTTAAACATTCTCCAACTTTTAGAGTGTGCAGATATTTTTCTAATTAAATACATGTGCATATGCTAAAATGTCTTTGGCATTCATTAGACATTCATTGTTTATAATGGTGAGATGGTACTTTTAATGGGACAGGACATTTTAATGGGGGAATGGACGTTTTCAGGGGAAACTCAGAAGTCTGGAGTAGCCAGGGTAGCCATATAACAACGAAGCTAGCATCTATTCGTCAGGCCTGTCCAGTTCCTCCCTGTGGAACACCCTGCACCTTAGCACACAGCCAGAAGACAAGCAGAGAGGGGTCTTCGGGCTGCATTATATTGGTTTATATCCATTCAGAGACAGAGGGCAAGTAGGAGAATGTAAATTTTGGCAGTTCCTTTTGTGAGGACTGGGGAGCGATTTCCCCACATCCGCTCTAATTTACTGACAAGACTTGCTTCTGTCCCAATGCTGAAGGGATTGCTGGGCACAGTTTGAAACAATGCACTACTCCAGTCAAAGACACAAACTGAATCATCATTTCTTCACACCACCAGCCCTGCCTAGGGTCATATTTTTCTCTCCATCCTCTCTCAGTTTTGAAGATGCTGGCAGCACAAATTGTCTCCAGACATTTCCTATTGTCCTGTAGTCAGCCCCAAACAAAGACAATTCATTGTTTCCCTGGCCTTGACCTAGCCAAGCAGTTGAGAGCTCCGGATTTAATGCCCCAGACACTTTGTCACAGGCAAGATTTTTTTCCAAAATAGATATATCCAAATGTGTGTGTCTCTGTGTGTGTTTATATTATGTATGTATACATACACATGTGCGTGTCAAATCTCCTTACCTCCCAAATGTGAGGAAATAAAATAGATACATCTGTTTACATTTGGGGTGGGCTAATGAAGTCCTAGTATAATTATCATTATTATTTATTTTCAGGAAATTTCAAATTTTTAAGTACAGCTTTCTATCTGTCCGGATGCCACTAGCTAGGCATTCTGTAAATGACCTTGTCTGATACACGGAGACCCCATTCACTATCTTAGTCCAACCCTTGTGTAATTTGAAAGTGTGACAGTGAGGACTGCCAGGACAGATCCTCTCTGCTGGGGACTTTTCTGGTACTGGGTTACTGGGTGACTTGCCAATCCCTGAAACACCTCACACATTTTCTCAGCTACCAGAGTCATTCACAGATGGTGAAGAAGGGCACTAACCTTTGTGCCACGGAGAGTCTGGAGGTACCCCCTTAAAGAAACAGACGGCTCTTACTTCTACATAGAATTCAAGAGCTAGGGTCTCTCTGCCACCTCACCTAGCATGGGACATGAAGATCAGGGCTCTCTGCTTATGTCAACCCCTGTTCTTCTGTCTGGAAACATGTCACCTTTGCTACTCCAGCACCACTTCCTCCGTGAAGACACACCACTGTCATTAGCACATTCTTTCCACATCCTGTATAAAATTAATGTCATTCCTCACCGTTGTTCTTGACACAGGAGTTTATTACAGTCCTTCTGACACTTCATGGACGCTATGTCTCGCTTTAACACTAAACATATGAGCTCTTCCCAGGTTCAACCCTATCAATTTTTTCATCTTCCCTCAGCCTCGATTCATATTTGACTTTCAGTAGGTGCTCAGCAAATATTTGTCACATGCATGGGTAGCTGGACTGAGGGGTCATTGGGAGCAAACCTTCTAAAACACAAATCACTAAACACACACCATGACGATCGTGAGGTGCCCTCACTGTGTTTGTAGGTAATAGTCCATTCTGCTCTAGAAAATAAGAAAACGCAAACAAAACAGATGACTTCATACGATGCAAACACCATGAGTCGGCAGCTCCCCATCCACAGAACGTTCACAAAACAGCCACGCAAAGGAAGTTAGGATGGATCGCTGAGCATCCGAAGGGTGAACAGACCCAGAGTCGACAGATAGTCCTGGACCTCCGATGCTCAGGATTAACGAGCTCTTCACTGGGTCACTAATTAACGATGCTCCCTTCTGATAGTATATGCCTGCTTGTCCAAGAGATCAAACTAAAATCCCTTGCTGCTCATCAGGGTAATTGGAAAACCACAGCTGTTGATAAAGGATCTTGCCCTGGTGTCTCTCTCTGGGAAAGAAAGCTGTGTTGTGAACTCTGGCTGCTCAGATTTCATTTCTCACCTCTGTGGCTCTGTGTCGCAGGCATAGTAAGGAAAGAGACCCTTAAAAGTATACGTGAGAATCAGACAGTTTGGTTGCTCCCCTCCCTCCGCTCACATCAGGTCTCTGACCTACCTTGTCTGTCCCTTCCTTCTTCTTGGTGTGTCTTTCAAATAACTCGGAAGGGCTCCAGTGTGGCTCGGTCACACACTTGCTCAGGACCTACCAGGCCTTGGGTTTGATCCACAGTGCTGAACAGGGGTACACAAGTGAATGAAACATTCTCCCTCTATTACTGGAGCTTCTCTGGGGTCTACGCCCCTCTTAACCATGATCTGTGGGTCAGCTTGTTTGTTGGAGTGTTTATAGACTCCTGCTTCCTCAAGGAAGTTGTCTGAGGACAAACACATTTCCTATAAGCATCACTTCAAGTCACTGGGCCGGTCTTCTCCACCAGGGATCCTCTCTGCCCAACTAAGAAACTGCTTCTCACATGACTTATAAGAGAAGGGAAATTTTAAGCAGGAGATTTTCCTCTGCACAACTCACAGGTGGAAGAGGATGCCAGAATCCCTGAAACTGGAGTCACAGTTCTGAGCTACCAGGGGGATCCAGGGAACCAAACCTGGGTCCTCCGCAAAAGCAGCCATTGTTTTTTTCTGCCTACCCATCTCTCCAACCCCATACACTAAACATGCTACGTATATAACTCAGGCTGATTTGTATGCAAAAACATCCGTGAGAACTCTTCAGGGAAAATTCCCCGGGGAAGATTCTTCATTAGCCAATACAAATGGGAGAGGCTTTGAGATTTTTCCTCGAAAGATAGGAAATTTGGGCTTTTTTTTTTTTTTTTTTTTTTTTCCAGAATCCAGGCAACAGGATCGTACTTGCAGAAGTCCATCCCTGTATTTTATCCATCTCATTCCAATGTCTATGCCCGTGAACCAATAAAGACTTGTCTCACTGAGTGGGGAATTGGCTGAGTCAGTTGCTAGAGTGTGATACTATTTCTGACTTTCATTTGTGTTGATTGACCATTATAAGTATTATAAGTCCCGTTTATTGCTGCTGGGTTCACATAGATCAAATTCATGTATAAAAATCCTCCCTCTTGAGTCACATTGAAATTTTATTCATACTGAGTTTCTGAGACTGTTCCTTACTCTGGACAAGATCTACACTAAATAAATCATTCCCCTAATTCTATCAATGGTCTCTTTAAAAATGAATGTGTTGAACATCACACGGTGACTGTGCTTCTGAACTTCTGAAATCCCTTCACAACAGAGACCTACTGGTTCACTAAGAGAGAAAGACAGGGAGAAGAGAGAGGGAGATGAACAGAAGAAAGGGGAGAGGGAAAGAGGGGGAGAGGGAAGGAGAGAAAACAAAGCTTCCATTTGAACTTGTGTATTGAATTCACTTTCCATCTTCTAATAATGGGTTGATATTCAACCTCGCTGGCACAGCACCATGACATCTACATAGTGGAGGATGCCTAATGCTAGAAAAAATCGCCTTAAGGGGCCTCGGGGACTTCTGATGGTGTCTGTGACCCTGCAAAGTTGACCCCTGGCAATGCGTACCAGACTCGGGACTCTGTTTGGTTTCATGTTATGTCAGGGAAAATGAATAGTGTTTTTATCCTCGGATCTCCAGTGGGTCCCACTGTGTGATGGATGGTTAGACACTGTATCCCTGTGTCCGATGGAAGCTTTCTCCTTTGGTATCATGGTGGGCTGTTTACAAGCAGATTAAAATCCCTATAACTGGGAAGAAGGTTTGTAGTACCGGGTTCCCTGTGGCTATCAGGATCCCCAGGGGAGCTGGCTCTTTCATCCACCATAAGAAAATAGTAGAGGATAAAAGGACAGACAAATGGACTCAAGAGGAACCAGAATCTATGTTTCCCACTTTGGAACCTGCTCACCAGGAGTAGGTACCAAAGTCAGAATCCTCTGGCCCTTCGAACACAACCAGGTCCAGAGACTCACAGCATACCTACTGGCTCACTTGAACCTGACTCCTTCCAACATGCCATTCTCTCCTGAAAGCCTCTCACTGTACCCTTAGAAATCAGGCTAAAAGGGGCCACAGAGCAAGAAAGGGGCCAAGATGGGTAACAATTGGAGAGGGAGACCCAACACGGACTGAACCTGAGATGGTAAAACACACATAGGGGGAGGCCATCTATATTAGTCGTACTGTGCTAAGGTTTGAGAAGGGATGGGAGGGTAGTGGAGGAGGTGAGGGAAGATGCAGGAGCTCCTTGGTTATTTATTCTCTGTACTGAATGCTCTGTGTATGATCACTTGTACAACTTCCTTTAGAAGCTCAGCTTCGGGTTCTGGAAAAGGGTCACTTTTGAGTGCCCGACCTCATGAGTCCAATCTGAAGTGTGTTCCCCTGGGATCACGCCTACACCCCCACAGGATCTCCTTCTTCCTCTGGGATTTCACTTGCTTTGGGAATTTATGGTCAAGGTTCTCTCTCTCTCTCTCTCTCTCTCTCTCTCTCTCTCTCTCTCTCTCTCTCTGTTTACATAGAGGCTGCCATGGCTTCCCGGGAAGTGAGTTAGGCCTCAGATCATCCCTGCTCTGAGGGAGCATGGGGATGGAAACAGATGACCAGGGGTGGCTTCCCTCTCCGTTCCCACAAGGAAAGAGGCTTCTTCTTGGTCTTTCCCAAACGGAGCTGTTTATATTTCCCAGGCCGACAAAGGGGGAATGAATAGGGTACCCACTTTCTACTGGTGATTCAGAAAACTGTGGCTCTCTATTTGACAATAAGGTAAGAAAGAACAGAAACAAAAATCACAAAAATAAAACCAGCCCGCTACCAAGGAGTTATGGCCTCGCCTACGTTTAGAGATCGCCTCTCCTTCTTTTAAAGCAGTTCTTTCCCACCCTTTCCAGACACCCTGGCTTCTCTGGTCCAGTGATGCTCAGGGAATACAACTTGAAACATGATCGTGTTAAATTACATATTAAAAAAAAAAAAACAATAAACCTTTGCTCTCACCTCTCCTGACTTATTCCATTTTGACAAAGATTAAAATAATTCATCTCTCATGAGGGGCAGGGCAGGGGGGGGGGATGCTCAGCCCCGGATACAGGAGAGACATACAAATAGAGGTGTCTTCAGAACTTCCCTCCATCCCTGGGGTCAGATGCTGCAAGGCTGACTTGAGAGAAAAGACAGCTGAGGGCCTTGGCCTATTGCTCAAGACTTCTTGTATCTTGCTGTGATGTTTCTGTGGTCACTTACGTCTCCTGCTTTTTCTTAAAAACAAAACAAAACAAAAAACAACAACAAAAAAACCATTCCATCTCATCTCCCAGACAATGACTGAGGTCCCTCTAGAATGTCACTGCTTTGGGGTTCATTAGGAGTTCACAAATCAAAGAATATACCATCATTCTAGCCAGGACAATTCACTGACAGGCATCCCTAAAAACTAGTTTTTTGGTTTTTTTTTTTTTGTTTTTCTCCTGTTGGCTCACAGCTCTTTAGTTCTGTCCTGGAAGCCTCCTAGGCTAAATCTGTTTGCTGTTGCCTAGGGCAGTCCTTCAAAGAGCTAAGGGCAACCCTCTCATCTGCCAAATCTAGTATTTTCTTGTTAACTCAAAGTTACTCTGGTGGTGTGAATTGGGCTGAGAACATGGCAGAAGGACCTACGGCTCACGGATGCGGTGGTTTTAAAAGTGGAGTCTCTTGAATCCGGAAGGCTTGGATGGAGACAAAGTCCCTTCCAAACGGTTGCTTAGATCCTTGCTCGAGGATCTTCAAGCTGCCTGTCTGAAGGAAGAACAGGAACCAAAAATGGAACAGAGACTGAAGGAAGGGCCAAGCGGGAATGTCCCCACCTGGAGAGCCATCATGTCTGCAGACAGCAACCCCAACACTGTTGCCGTGGTCAAGAGGCGCTTGTGGACAGGAACCAAGTGTAGCAGTTCCTGGGGAAACCAATGCAGGTGTGGATGCTTGGTGCCAACCATCAGACTGAACTCAGGGAACCTGGTGAGGGTGCTGGCAGAAGAACTGGAGGAGCAGAGGGGGATTGCAACCCCATTAGAAGAACATCGTAGGTTGGCCTGACTACCCAGCTCACCCAAAGTCTAGACCACCAACCAAGGAGTGTATCTGGAGGGGTCCATGGCTCCAGATACCTATGTAGCAACGAGAGGGGGGGAGCTTTGGTTTAGAGATTGCCTCTCCTTCTTTTAAAGCAGTTCTTTCCCACCCTTCCCAGACACCCATTCCCCTGGTTTCTCTTGTCCAGCGATGCCCCAGAGTAGGGGGATGCTGGAGTGGTGGGGCAGGAGAGTGTGGGTGGGTGGGGAAGCACTCTCATACAGGCCAAAGGGAGGGGAGAGGGCAGATGTGGGATGGGGGATTGGTGGAGGGGTAACCAGGAAGTGGAATATCATTTGAGATGTAAACAAATGGAAACACACACACACACACACACACAAGACCCAGACTATCCTAAGGCTCTACTGTGAGGAAGGTTGAGCCACGTGGCAAAGCTCTAGGGAACAGTGCAGAGTGGTCCAGCATTCAGATTCCCCGAGCACAGATGTGTGTGAAGAAGACTCCAGATGATTCCAGCCCCAGACATCTGTGTCAGCCCCAGCCTCTACAGTCCTACCAGATGAAACTAGATATTGAAGACCACGTACGTATCCTAAAATCCGTGAGTATAACAAAATGAATTCGATAAAACAAATGTTCTTTTAGACCATTGAACTTTGGGTTGCTTTATGACAGAGCAAGCGAGAATCTATCCGAGATCCACTCCTAAACCCCCTCAGCCATGGCCCCTTCTGTCCTACAGTAATGGCAACTCTAAATCCTCTTATTCTTTAAACACAGCTATTAAATTTATTAATCTTGCATTTAAAGCCAACTTCCCTCAGAGTACCAGGGGAAAAAAAGGGAATCTCATAAACTGCAGGAAGTAATACCGGAAACAGATCCTCTCCAAGAGGACCCAGGCTCTCGGTCCCCAGACCTTACTGCCTTGCCTCACACCCCAGCACAAACTGTTGGTTCAGATAAGAGAGATGCAAATCCTTACTCCAACATCTGGCATGAATTTGTGCTGTTTCCAACCTTGGATCTTTAAAGGGAGAGAGAAATCTGAATGCATCCCACAGACCAAACACAGGCGCAGGTAATGCTCGCCTCAAAGGAGAACAGTGGGGTCAGGAGTCAAAGGAGAAGCCAGCTCGCCCCAGTTACTGAAAGGGGTGATGGACTGGATCGGCTCCCTTACAGACCCGCTACTAGAGATCACACTGCCTCAATCAACTTTTTGGATTTCATAACTGAACTAGCTTCAGGAGTGAGCGCTGCAAAGTGAGTATCGCAGTCTCTCTGGGTTTCGTTTTAGATTGTTTCCGTTTCCGTTTTCTTACCTGCTTAGAACAGGGATCAGCACACGAGGTTGGTTGGTTAAATAAGCGAGGATCAGCCACTGCTTCTGACTCTCATCCCTAGTCCAGGGAATCCACGCCATGCTGGCCCCACCTCTCGACTCACAGCGGGTACCAAATACCAAAGAGGACAGATAAAGCATTAACAGCCCCCTCAGATATACCTATTTTCCATTTTCTAATTACCAAGATGTTTAACCTATAACATGAATAGCCATGTTAAAGCCATTTGTTATATGCAAAGCAGGGGCAGGGCACGCTGATAATTAAGGCCTCCCTCTGTGACAACCTACACGCTGGAGGTATAATTAGTGTAAGTACCTCTTAGCTGGCTAGCCATTATTCCTGGGCTTAAACATATATTCAGCCACTTATTAGTGAAATTCTATAGTGTCCTGAGGAACTGTTGTTTTAATAAATGGAGTAGGAGTTCTCTAGCCTGTGCCATGCTGAGTGGCGAATTGATGGTGTAATTTTTTTTTGGTGTCCGCATAGCCTTCATTTTCAGTATGGAAAGTGCAGATCTTAAACACTCTCAGGGGCTTTAAACTAGCCTCTTGATGCTATTTTCTGATTCACTTTGGCCATACAAAGGTTTTCCTTCTTATTGGATTTGCTATGAGATCTCTCTCTCTCTCTCTCTCTCTCTCTCTCTCTCTCTCTCTCTCTCTCTCTCTCTCCTCTCTCCTCTATACAAGACAAAGAACACCCATGTACCTTCTTTCTTATTCAGCTCCCAAGGGTGACTACTTAAAAATCAATCACTTAGCATGCATTTTTTTTCTCATGGCCTTGCTATGTCTATCACCCCAAGTTAGGGCTATGACTCGATCAGGTGTTGTACACAGGCTTATTGAAGTTCTTAAACCTAACCCCAGACGAGACAGAATTAAGATGGCCACAGAGTGGAGAACGCTAATCTCCTCATATCTTAATCTGGCTTCTCCTGAAAAATTGAGTTTTCAGAAAGAAATGGAGACCTCCACCTTCTCGTTTAAGACTGGCGCTGTTTCCTTTTTTATCTAAGAGCATCAAGACACAGCTCTAGGGCTTTCTTGTCAGAGAGACTCTGCAAGTTATCAGAAAACTAACAGAATTTGAAACTGCTACTGCATGGGCTATACCTGTGTGTACTTGAATCGTTTGTCCTAGGGATGGCCTGGTGGACCGAGAAATCACAGCGAATAAGATCAAGTTAAAGCCCTTGAGGTCATCTATTAGAAGAGCTGCTAATGGATCCCCTACGGAAGGGGTGGGGATCATAGCCTGAATGCCTGGTCTCTTCTGGTTGTCTCTGTTGCCAGCGTCTATCACTCAGTGGGGCTCAGTCCACATTTGAAGAAATAGTGTTGCTTCTCACGAATCAAGAGGGCACGTTCGTCTTCCCCACCAGGCCGTGACTGTAGAGATGGAAACTCAGGTGACCTCTGTTCTTAGTGACCTCTCTGTGCTTTGAGAGCCCATGAGAAGAAAAGGTATTTGGGGACAAAGTTGGCAATCACATTGATCAGGAAGTCAGACCACAAGGGACTTTTTGAACCCAAAGAGACTGAGAATTTGGTTTACAAGCATTAAAGCCAGGAAATAGGCTTGATTCTAGAACCACAAAACCAAATAAGAGAGGCAAAGGAACTTGATGCTTCTGTACATGTCTAAGATCTTCCCGGTATCAAATCCCAAGTCCATTATACTTGTCAAACAACAAATTCCTAAATATCGCACCTACTGATCCAACTTCCAGAAACCCGAGAAATCCAGGAAAGGCTGCCTTGTGGGCATCAGAGTGTGCTGGAAGAGGGGATGAAAGGCAGTGTGCTGGCCCAGGATGGCCTTCGTCCCACACTGCCAGCCTCTTATCCTTTCCAGGGCTGACAGTTGTCTGGAGCCTTCAGAGCTTGAATGTTAGCACAGTGCTCTGCCTCTAGGAGAAATTTTCTTTAATTACTCTGCTAGCTTTCCATTGCTGGAACGAATGCCAGAGACAATCAGCTTATTAAAAAAAAAAAAGATTTATTTGGGGCCCCTCTTATTCGGGAGATTGTAGTCCATGATTTGCATGATTTGTTGGGCCCATGACTTTGAGTCAGTGTCTGTGTCTGTACATTATGGCTGAGTGGTGAGCAACCACCTTATTTTACTGTCAGGAATGAGAGAGAGAGAGAGAGAGAGAGAGAGAGAGAGAGAGAGAGAGAGAGAGAGAGAGAGAGAGAGAGAGAGAGAGAGAGAGAGAGAGAGAGAGAGAGAGATCCCAACCAATATTCTCTTTGAAATTATGTGCCCAACAATATAAGACTTTGTACTAAGTCTTACTTCATGAAGGTTCAACATAGTGGTCCTCAAGCTTCCTAATACTGAGACCCTTTAACACAGTCCCTCATGTTGTGGTGACCCCCATTCACTATAACGAATATATAATTTCATATAAACATAAAGTTATACTTCATTAACTGTAGTTTTGCCACTGTCGTGAATTGTAATGATTCCAATGGTCATTCCAAAGAGATCATGACCCACAGGTTGAGAACCACTGTACACTCCTTGTGGCCCCAACCCAGAGCTACGATCTAATACATTTCTAACGATGGGCCTATGGGAACATTCCAAATCCAAAACCATAGCACTCATTATATTCTCAGAACCTGTCTTTCTCCATGTTTGTATCTTTCCTTTATGGTGATAAACTATGGGCTGCTCCAAAAGAAGCTGCTTTTTTTTTTTTGGTAAGTCCAGTGCTGAGAAGTGAATCACACACAAGGTGAGAGGGCACCCCCGTACGTGACAGACTGTCCTAAGAACTTTGAGTACAGACTGGTCATGTTTGTATACTTAATCCCAGCACATGGGAGGCAGAGGCAGGCTGATCTCTGAGAATTCCAGGCCAGCCTAGTCTACAGAGTGAGTTCCAGGACAGCCAGGGCTATAAAAAATCAATCAGTCAATCAATCAATCAATCAATCAATCAACCAATAAAAGAACTGAGACCTTCCTTTGGTCCTCATGATTCTACACAGTAAATTATACATCATTCTGACTTAATATAAAACTGAGTTGCTTAACAACAACATTCTCTTATTAACTCAACAAACACTTGTTACATGTCTAACATACAAACTAGGCAGTCTGCTAGGCATGTGGAGAGTACCTTTTGCAAGCAAGTCATCCATTTCACTGAGTAAGAATGGGGAAGCTTTCTATGCTGGGGAGACACATGGAGGAGCCACTGGCCCATGGAGGATGTAGGATCAATAAGCCATAAGTGGACACTAGCTTGCCAGGCATAGTGGTGCATGCCTTTAATACCAGCACTAGGAAGCAGGGGCAGGTGGATCTCTGAGGTTGAGGCCAGCCTGGTCTACAGGCTGAGATCCAGGACAGCCAGGGCTACAGGCTGAGGTCCAGGACAGCCAGGGCTACATACAAACAAATAAACAAAACAAAAACAAAAGGAGGACAAAAGCTGTAGGGACCTCACAGCAAAGAAGGCAGAGAAGAGTGACTACAGGGAGGGGAGGAGAGGCATTGACCCCCAAAGAAAACCATGGATGTGAAGGTTGCAAGTGTGGAAGAATGGCAGCATGGCTAAGGAACAGTTCCTTCCAGAGAAGCCTAAGCATCACTTCAGTGCTAAAGAGCTGGAGGGAGGAAAGGGTGAGCTCAAGAAAGATGGAGAAGAAGGTGGGAACTTTTCAGGAGAGTCAGGATGAGTTTTGAAGAACTATATACCCTAACGGTATGCATGCTTCCTCCAAGCAAGTCACCAGTCTGACTTGGAACTCCTGAGATTCCCAGTCCTGAACAGAAAAGCCTGCAGATTTGATTTCCATAGGACAGCCCCAGGACCATAGATGCCTGGGGAAATATTCCCACCCAGGATGGAGAGCACAGCCCTGAGAATGCCCTATCTATGGCAAGAGATGGTCTGCTTACCACTCCCCATACACCTACAGCCAGCGACCATGTAGCCTTCCCCAGAGTCCCCCTCTGGGTCCCTGGGTCCCGTCCTAGGGAGGATGCTCAAATGGTGAAAAGAACAGAACTGTTTATCTACCAAAACAATTGCTCTGAAGCTAGCCCGTTCCTGCTATGTTTGAAAAATATTTAGTTGGGAATAACTTAAAAGCGGAATCACCGTACAAACTTGGAATTCCGCTCTTCTGGGCTGTTAGTTTGTTGTTGAAAATATTTCATCCCAACTTGCCACTCTTGGCTGGTTTCAGCTGGGCCTTTGCTGATGCTGGTCTTTGACAGCGCTGTGTGGTATTGGTTTGCCTTGCCACTCTTGCGGATGATCGTTTGCCGTGACTCTGTAAATGAGAGGCACCAAAGCACTCCCGGTGGTGTTCCAGCCGCTTCTTGCAGCTCGGGCTGATTGGCAGAGTCTCATGGTTTCTTCTGGATCAAACTACCATTGCTGATTCATGAATGGTGTCTGAGAGTGGATTGAGTTGCTGATTCACGTGAATGAGACTATTGATATCCTGACATTGCAAATTGGATTCTCCCCAAAGAACTATTTCTAAACAGGTCCACATCCTCCTTTTCCCTATGAGCCTTTCCTTTCCACTACCTCTGGTGGGTGGTGGGCTAGAAGGGAGGTTAAAACATTTAAGTACACTTATTAAAGTAGGCTTTGGAAAATATAAACCTTCATTAGTTAAATGCAGAGCTCAATGTATTAACATACACCCAAGTGGGGGGATCCATTGTGCCTAGATGTAAGAGATCTTCTTTCTCTTTCTGCTCTCTACCTCCAAGATCCACACCAACAAAATCTTCTCTAGGGAAGCCTTACATTTTTCAAACCAGCAACTGCTCCATCCATTCAACGATGGTGCTTCACTCTTGTAAACGCACTTAGCTTCTTTGAGCCAGTGCTCCACACCCAAATGGTTTTCCTCATCCCATTTCCCCAGTACAGTACCCCTTCTCATAACCTCACTCAATAAAACTTCACCCAATGAAAATGACAACCGGCAAGTTGGGGTGGGGGAAAAGAACCTGTTCCAAATCACTCCCCCTTTTCCTATGCACGAGGACACACACAATGGTCTTTGACTTTCTTTGTGCCATGGTTCATATTGCATCTTGAGCATTTTCGGTGTGCGTGAGAACTTCTGTGACCTCTCCATCTACAACTCGAGGTCATGAGCAAAGGTCATATCCTTTAAGGAAACATAAGAGCAGATGCGACCAGGAACTGGGGGGAGGGGGGGACAGGGTGTAATGCAGGAAACAGCCTTGACCTCTGACCTTAACACACAGACTGACTGGATTAGAGATGCTTCTAAAGGCAAGCAGGGCTGGCATTGTCAAAAAATACAAAGGCTAACATGCCCTCTAGCCTGGATAAGTCCTTAAAATAGTCGTGAGTTATATCATTCAACTTCACAGTGATGTGGGCTTTTTCATGACAATTTTATAAATGTAGATAATAAGGTCCAGAGTAGGTGGGTAAAACCTTAAGTCATCCCCAGTTAGGAAATTTCAGAACAAACACTTGTCCTCAAACCTATCAGAGTGCATATTTGACTAGGGCTCATAAAAAGGATTACATTTAAACAGGTCCCTCTCCAAATACCTTATCTCCAAATACAGTTGCATTCAAAGATCGGAGGTAAAATCCTGACATGAATCTTGGGGTAGCACAACTCACCCCATAGTTGAGGGAACACATTTGTCTAGCAGCAGTCTGTATTTTAAGTATTCTCAGTTGAAGAAACATGACCGTACCCTTAATTGCCCGTGACCTGAAAAGCCATTTGATGGCAGTAGGGACCACAGTGACGTTTGATTTGCTTGTTGATTTTTATTTTGGAGTCTCCACAGTGCCTTTACATCTTGGGGTCTCAGACTCCTCCTTTTATGTGTACCCCAAAGAAGAGTCATGTTTTCCAGAATTTTTTTCTCCGTCAAAGCCCGGGTCTAGAAAGTAGAAAAGCATGCATGGTAAGAAATGTCTTGACAGAGTAAGTATGTTATTTTCCTCAGGACAATATTGTTTCCTTTGATTCTGAAAACGGGAACACGGCCGTGTGTCAATATACCGTGTATTAAACAGCACGGAATGCTGTCATATTAGAGCACAGTGGTAAAATGGTAGCTAAGTGGTAGCTAATTTCTCTACTTGGACTTGACTGACTGAGATGATGACTTCGGTTAGTAGTCTCCTATAGCTTTTCCTTATTTCCCACAGGTCATCTTGTAAACTGCATTGCTCAATGCGTCGAGAACAGCAGATTGCTTGGTTCAGACCTGGGTGCTAAGAGGACCTGTGAGTGCTCACCTGTACATCGGGACTTGCCTATGTTTGAACCTTAGACTCGCCATAGCACAAGCTTAGGATATATGCTAGAGGAATGTGAAAGAAACAGGGAAAGGAAAGTGTAACAGAGAGCCAGGACATTGAGCTAACAATCCTTAGAGGTGCACCCTCTTGGTGAATTCATAATGGCCACAGACAACATAGTGAGAGCAGCCAAGAACAAAACGGCCATCCAGCTGAGCCTAATCCAAGCTGCTGATCTACAGGCCCGTAAGACTCCAGATTGTGAGCCATGTTGAAGCATCATTACACGTAATCATCTATCGACAACTCCTGGAGGTCTTTGGAGTTGAGAGGGGTCTGAGTACATACTGTATATGAGCACTTGCTGACCAAACTGATCACAGTTCCCCACAGGGACAATTCTCTGTGTCCCATTTGACTTTGTGGCTCTATTGAGGAAGACTTTGGGTTGACACAAGGTTTTATTTGGGCTAACAGAATGTGACAGAAGTGATTTCTAGGCTTCAAGAGACTTTGAGTGCTTGCTCTTCTTTTTCTTGTTCCCCGCACATTCCTCCATCCTGTTCCTGTTGACTAGGAGAATAATTTTGAATCAGCCTGTTGGAGGATGAAACCGATTGGAGGAAGGGAACACCGTCCTAGCCAAGGAAACTCCAGATGAAGTGAACCGTGCTGATCTGCCAGTTGACCACACATGAGTCATATGCTCAGTCAAGTGAAATCCAGTCTAGATGAGCTATTATTTCATGAGAAATAACAAATGATTTTTATTTTAAGCTACTACACTTGGGGATAATATATCATACACTGATACCCTCTTACACAGTAGTCCAGAGGTCGGTGGTCACAGATTTATAGCATGACTGTTGTAAATATATTGTTTTGATCATGAGTTCATGAAAGATCTTCTACTTGTCAATGTATTTTCTGCCAAGAAGATATAAGAAAACACCAAGGGATACACATACCTGATAAGTTTCTGAGAACAAGACCCAACCATTGAACCACTGCCATGATATTGGTAATAGTTTAGCTCCACTTCCATAGTCTCATTACTAGGAACATTCGGGAGTATGTCCCTCAGATCAACAGCAGTGTATCCTGATACAGCTGATGGAGATACAACTGATGGAGATACAACTGATGGAGATACAGCTGATGGAGATACAGCTGATGGAGATACAGCTGATGGAGGCCAGTAGGATTGGGATCCTGTAACTTTAAGGGGACGAAAAGAGAGTGGGACATACTCTGATGTTTCAGATTCCAATCAAAAGTATGTGCATTTCATGAGTAAGACAATTGCACAGAGACCATGACGATGTGATCACTAGAGAGAGCCTGACTTATGAGAACCCATTCAAATGCATTTTAGATTATCCATAAACTCTATGTATATATGGATGGAAGTGTGGGTGCAGACACTGCCTCTGTGGTTTTTAGGGTATAAGCTTGAGTGACTTACTTAACCTCTCTGTCCACTTTCCCTCACCTATTAAAAGGGTTTGTCTCGGCATGTTATAAGGTGTGGCTAAGGCTAGCCCCCAGTTCAGTGACTCAGATCAATGTAGGAGTTTCATAGATAAGAGTTGTAAGTGCACAGCAATGAGAACTCTTTCTGTTCTCTGAGAGTTCAGAAGATTCCCCCCACCAAATGGCGCTTGCAAGCCTGCAGAGCTAGGCTGGAATTATGGCTCTGCAGTTTTGTTCATAGGCTCTAAATTTCTTGGAGGCTTTCTGTAATGGAACTTAAAGGTACCTTTCAAAGTTCCCAGCTGGGTTCCCCGAGGAGCAGATACCTTCCCCATCTGGACAACCGCGAGTCTTCAGTCTGCTTGCTAGTGTTCTTTGTGGGAATCTGATGCTAAGTTGCTGAACATGCTTCCACTGAAATCCAGAGGCCAACCAATGAATCCACTCCTCCATGGGATTGTCACAATTGCCCAGGACCCACAGGTCGTCATGCCATTCTCTTGTAGGTGGAAGTTCAAAGATAATTTGATGGAAATTTTATAATCTATAAAAGTCTCTGTCATTCCTTGTCAGATCTTGTAGGATGAGAGCAGTTGTCTTAGACAAATTCATTTTCTCCTCTACCCCTTTTCCTACTACTAATTCTCAAAACTAACCACAGAATGAGCAGAGAATATAACCTACTGAAGCAGAGGGACTGACTGCCACAGCTCGGGGTCTGTTGTGTGTGCATGCAAACACAATACACACACACTGCCAGACAGAGAGTCCTTCCGTGTTGGGCCCTGCAGCCTGCAGCAGTGTGCTTACTACGTACCAGAAACATCAAATCCAGATGTGATGTCCCAGACCCATAACACTGGCTTTTGGAAGGCCGGGGCAAGAGAATGTCAAAGTTGAAAGCCAGCCAGCAAGACACTATCTCAAAACCCAAAATAAAGGAAGGCAAAACAAAACAAAACGAAACGAAACAAAAAAAAAAACAAAAAAAAAAAACAAAAACAAAAACAAAACAAAAAAAAAACAAAGCAAACAAAAGGGAACATCAACAACATGGAGAAAGACAATGAGACCTGACTGGGATGGTGAGCAGAATAGGAGGTGACAGAGTCAGAGAAGCAGGCACAGCTCAGAAACAGCCCTTAGAAGCCACGGCAAGGGGACTGGATAGTATTGGACAGTCCCTTGCTAACAGGCCAACCTCCATTTTGAGAAACGTCCTTCTGATTCCAGTGTCATAGAGAGGAGATGTTAAGAGGCTAGAATAGACAAAGGCAGCCCAACAGAAGGTATGGTGTACCCTCCCCATAACTGTGGCTGGCAATAGCCACAGTGAGAGGCAGACTCTGGATAGTCTGGAAGCTAGAGCTCAAAAGAACTTCTCAATTCCTTGGAATAGAGGCTTCCGGCAAGGAAGGAGTTAAAGGTGACTCACATGTTTAGCCTAAGAGAAATTAAATGAAGGATGTTGCAGTTACTGAAGTGATCAAACAGGTGTGGGGAGGTTGGAGATGGGGGCAGGGGAGATCCATTTGGAACTTGATATCACTTCATTAAAAAAAAAAAAAAAAAGTAGAAAACAACTCCGGCCATGGCAGTGTCTAATTCAGCCTGGCCTGCTAGTGACTCTTACACAGGGTGAGCTGTGCTGATAGGTTGGCTTCCAGGATACCCTAGTGACCTGGCTTTCCTGCCACCTTTGTGGCCCTGCCACTGTAGGTTTCAAACGAAGCCATCTGTAGAAAGCACCACCCAGGTAAGAGGTTCATGGTTCACAACGGTTCCTCAGAATTAAATGCACTCTTAGACCCCTGGGAGACAAGAGGTGCTCCAGGCAAGGTGGTAGACAGTAAGTGTGCCTAGGTCAGGGAGTACCAGCAACCACTGACAGGGTTGGTTCACAGATTTGTGTAATACCCCATGGGGATGCTCAGATATGCTTACTATGGGATAAGGAGAAAATGGGCACATTTTGTAGGCCAATAGAGTGAGGATGCTCATGTTTGTTGAATCTGGTGATCCAGCAAGGGAAGTGTTTGAACAAAGACTGTCAGACAGTTTCCATCTTAGCTTTGGCCCAGGAAGCTAAATGGACAGCCCAGCTCTCTAAATATAGTAGGTCTGTGCTGTCTCGCTCTGGACTTCTTACCTCACTTCCCTATTTATCCCTCAACCAAATTGCTTCAGCTATTTCCTATTCTTTCCTGGTACACATAGATGCTTAGAACCTGCCTATATCCTTTTCACATGGGCAGGAAGCATGCACACATATTATGTGTAGTTACTCATTGTATACACATTTACACATGGTATATACATACAGTATCTGTGCACGCATGTGCACACGCACGCATGCACACACACACACACACACACACACACACACACACACACACACACAGAGTTATAATTTCCAAACCACTATTGCCTTCAGGCTTTATGACTTTTAAGTGAGTTTCTGGACCCTAATCCATCGATATTATTCTCCTAAGTGTCTACAATAGGAATTTTCAAATTCATACTAGATTTTTCTTTTTTCCCTTTATATTACACATCAAACCAGTCATCAACTCTATCATTTCTGCCCCAGAAATGGCTCTCCTTCCTCATTTCTGTCTCCTTTACCACATTGTATTTCATGACACCCTCGTGATTAAAATGCTATTACCTCCATTCTTCAAAGCATAAGCTAAGTGTTTCACAGCTCCTACAATGAAATGAAAAAAGTGATTAAGAACTCAACAGAAATATGCATGGATGGTCTTGAGAGAAATCATTGAAATGGATATTAAATAGCTCTAAGTTTAAGAGAAGATACTCAAGTTTGCTCAGTTGCATAATTAAACATGAAATTTCACTGAAATAAGATTTTCAACCCCAACATGGCAATGAGAGAGAGAGAGAGAGAGAGAGAGAGAGAGAGAGAGAGAGAGAGAGAGAATGAGAATCAGACTATGGGAGTGGGAGAAGAGGTTGGTGCAATCTATATGGAGAGAGTATTTTGGCAAATTTATTGAGGTCTAAATGCCAAGAGTTCCAATTCTGCGGCTTTATCCTACGGATGCCCCTATGAGTGGAAGGGTGTGAGCAGTTCAGAGCATTTATGTGGCACTGGAAGCCATCCATGTAAATGCTACCTTGGGAGACTGTGGAAGTCAAGGGAACGATGTACAATTGTCCAGAAAGCAGAACAGGAAAGCTGTCCACGCACACAAAACGAACTCCGGACCTGTTGCATCATTATCAACGATCCAGAGCAGTGACTATGTCTCCCCCAACCCCTGTGTGTTCTCTCGCATATGCTCTGAGTATTTTCTAGAAAAAGAGAAGCAAACCCTCTATGGATTGCTGGGCATCAATGATAATAGGGAACTGTACCTTAAGCTCTCATTTATGCCTTTTATTTAAATTCAAATTGATATGTCAAAATTGGGGGGGGATACAATTATAGTACAATACACACACACACATACACACACACACACACACACACACCACCACCACCACCACCACCACCACCACCATCAGGCTCCTCCCACTGTAACTCTGCTTGCTTCCCAGCTCATCGTTTGCCCAGCGTCTCCCTCCCACACATGTATTGAACCTCTCACTGTTCCCGCAAGTGAGCAAGAAGACACGCAATGAAGAACCAGTGAGAGGAAAAGGAAACAAATGGGGAAGCCAGGGTTTGGTTCTCTCTTCACAGCTGATGGGCCCTGTGACTTGAAGCTGAACCTCACTTTCTTCATCGTTAAAATGGGAAGCATGATCGCCACTTCCTAGAGTGCTTAGAAAACTGAAACAAGATGCCCCCTATCGTCCAGTTCTGTGATGAACGCCGACCAAAAGCCAATTGAGGAGAAAAGGGTTTGTTTGGCTTCCAACTGGTTACACTCCATCAGCAAGGGACACCAAGGCAGGAACTGAAGGTAGGAACCTAGCAAGAGCAAAAGCAATCACCACCAAGGAGTGCTGCCTACTCAGTTGTTCTCTGTGGCTTGCTCAGCCTGCTTTCTTCTACAATCCAGGACCACCAGCCCGGAGAAGGCACTGCCCATAGTGGGCTGGGACCTCCTTCATGAGTCATTAATCAGGAAAATGCTCCCACAGACACACTCACAGGGCAATCGAACGGAGGAGGCTTTATGGAACCTGTCAAGGTTCCCTCTATCAGGATGTTTCTGGTTTGCATCTCATTGACAGCACTCATCCAGGCACTTTGAGAGCATGACACACAGCACACGTGCAGCCAGAGCTGCCTCATGTCCTCTTCACTCTCTCGGCTGTTTAGAAGTAAAAGTTGAAGCTGGTCTCTAGCTCCATCCTGCACGGCTTCACCTCTATTGTGTCCAGATCTAGAGACGCCATTTTTTTTTTTTTCTTCTCTCATTTCACTTGACCATCAGACAGGCAAGACCTGTCCCTTTGGGTGTGTTTATTTGTTTTGTTTTGTTTTCCTCTTTGGTCAGAGCCTTAGCTGAATATCTAAGGCTGAGGAAGACCTAGTTCAAGTTCAAAAAATAACTGAAGCAAAGGCCAGTCCAGACTCGCCTCTGGACTCGTCTCCATGTATATCTCACCCCCTCACCCAGCCCTCAGACAAATGACGTATCACTTCCTTACGATATTTTTTTCTCTGTAAAATGGATGTGGATTTTTAAGCAGAAAGAAATATTGAGGAGATTCATACTTTTTTTTGTCACTATTACTTAAGAGATTCTAAGCCAATGCTTACAGAATGTCTGACTCTGAAAAATGTGTCTGAATTCATGGTCCATCTCATCTCAGAGCAGTCTGTGGAGATGAGAGAAATGACCTTCTGCACTTGTCCATAGTCACCATGGCGCTCACAAAAATGGTGCTCACAAATCATCCCAGAGTAAACAGCAGGAGAATGGTGCTGCTCGGTTGCTGGGCTGCGGAATCCAAGCTTGGGAGGTCGAGGTGCCCCAGGAGTGGCCTGAAAGCATGGGCAAAAGAGTGTGTGTGGGAAGTGGGGAGGATCAGTAGGCAGGAAATAAGTATGAGATAGACCACAAAGGACCCTCGAAATGCAGTACAATATGTAGGTATTTACTCTAGGAGTATGTAGTAACCAGATGTGATGGTTTGAATATGCCAGCGGATGTCGCAATGGGGAGGGGTGGCCTTGTTGGAGTAGGTGTGGCCTTGTTGGAGGAAGTGTGTCACTGTGGGGGTGGGCTTGGAGACCCTCCTCCTAGCTGCCTGGAAGACAACAGTCTTCTGTCCGCCTTTGGATCAAGATGTAGAACTTTCAGCTCCTCCTGAACTATGCCTGCCTGGACATTGCCATGTTTCCTGCCATGATGATAATGGACTGAACCTCAGAACGTGTAAGCCAGCCCCAATTAAATGGTCCTTTATGAGTTGCCTTGGTCACAGTGTCTCTTCACAGCAATGGAGACCCTAACTAAGCCACCAGAATCATAAAACAGCCCTCAAGACCTTCATCTCCTGGCATGTTCTTCAAGAGTAGAACCTGGACATATGAGGGCATCATACTCTAGTGTTTCAAGAACCTTGAAAACAATGTTATTCATTAACTCATTCAATCATTGAAAACACATTTCTAGTACTTTTTCAATGCTAGACACCATGATCGAAACACAATACAATATGGAGGTATTTACTCTAAGAGTATGTGGTAGCAAGAACTATATAAACAACACTCATCTCCTGGTACTTTCTTCAAGAGCAGACCCTAGACATCTGAGGGCATGACATTCCTGTGTGACTGATCACATGAGCCTGATCTAATCACACAATCTCCTTAATGCTGGTTCTAGAGGGCAGAAACAGACTTGACAGAGGAAGACATTGGTTGCAGGGACAATTACATGTTCCTGACTTTGAAAATGGAACAGAAGGTGAACATAGCGTTCAGAAGCCAAGAGGGGTCCCCTTATGACAACCAGCAAAGATTCAGGGACTTCAGTCTTCTACCAGTAAAGAACTGAACTCTAGCAATAGCCTTCAGGAGCATGGGGGACCAGAGCTCTAGGTATCATTCAGCCTGGCACACATGTTGTTTCCTGTGATATCCCAAGCTAAATCCAGGTATGCCACATCTGGCCATGGAAAGGAGTTAGTAAATGTGTGTTGTGGTAAGCTGTAAAGTGTATAGCACAATGCTTTATAGTGTAAGCATGACACGCTGTTTTACAGTGTTAGAAAGCACAAACAAAGGCCTTTCACGACAGATTTCCCACCTAAGCACTGTTTGGAAGTGTCATTATTTAACTTTTGCCTTCATCCTCTGTTGCACATCAGCACACTCCCCTCACTTCTGTGAAGCAGTTGTGATGTTTGGATAATATTTATTTAGTGATTTAGAAAATGATGCTTTTTAAAAGTATTTTTAGTATGATGGTTGATGTTAATCAACCTGATGGGATCTATAGTCTCCCTGGAGATGGGCCTCCAAAGATGTCTGCAAGAAATTATCTTGGTTACATTAATCGATGCAGGGGTTTCCTAGACAGAAACCTCTGGACTGTTTAAGAAGGAGAAAGTGAACTGGACACTAGGAAGCATCCACCACTGTCTGCTCCTCTGCGGTGGATGTGATGAGATCAGCTGCATCATAGTCTGCCTCCTTGATTTCCCTGATGCAATCAGTGGGCTGTACCACGTATGGTGAGATTAAATAGAACCTTTCTCTCTTAAGTTGCTTTGGTCAGAGTACTTCATCATAGCAACAGAAGAAATGAAAACAATTACTGGGCAGGAGTTGGGGAGCGATACCATGATGTACATGCGCAAGTCAGAGGACACATTTTAGGGTTCTGTTCTATCCTTCCACCATCAAAGTCACAGTGCCAGGCTTCTGCGACATGTGCCTTTCACCCACTGAGCCATCTTGACAGCCTGAGATGTTCTTTATCTTAGTCTGGACAATGTAATATTCAGTTGTGAGGCCTAAAGTCATCCCTGTCGTATTTTCCCAGAAGTAAAGCAATTGAAGGAGGGAAGAAACAAAAGATATTTTGTAATTAAAAAAGGAGATGAAGAAGAAGGAGGAGGAGGAGGAGGAGGAGGAGAAGGAGGAGAAGGAGAAGGC
>NC_034608.1:51682999-51738029 GCF_900095145.1 Mus pahari
AGGAGAAGGAGAAGGAGAAGGAGAAGGAGAAGGAGAAGGAGAAGAAGAAGAAGAAGAAGGAGAAGAAGAAGAAGCTTTCAGAACCAGTAGGATGGCTTCGTGGATAAAAACACTCACTGCCAAGCCTGATGACATGACTCCAATCCCTGGGGCATGCGTAGTATAAGGAAAGAAAACTGACTTCTACACACTGTCCTACAGGGAGAAGGTGAATAGGGGAGAGATGGAAAGACTGGGAGGGGCTGCATCTGTAGCCCTGATCAAGCCATGCCTGAACCTTCAACTTCATGTCACTGTTGAGCATTCCAGCAGTTATGAGTTAATTGTTTTCCTCTGATTATTAAGCCATCTCAGATCACCTTTTCAGTTATTTTGCAAGAATGCAGCCATGACCGATGCATTATGGTTCCTAGAGGGTCAATGGGTGTTATGTAATGCCACTCCAGTGTAGGTGTATATAAACATCTACTTGACTTCCCAGGCAACACAGCAAATTAATATCACCAATGAGTTTATTGAGATTATTTAGTAAAGTACGAGTGAGGAGTTACTCCACCAGAAGATAGATGACCACATCATGGAAAGCCACCCTAGCATAGGTGACACCTCATGCAAGCTGGAACTCTAGAACTCCCTACATGACTTGCAGGCAGCTGGACAGGTTCAAGAGTCTCCTCTCCTAGGTAGTCTTTACTACTTACATAACCTTGAGGAAGGAGAAGCCTTTAGACTTGTAACTTTCAGGGACTTCCTGAGACTTGTGAGTTTTAGCTTCCCATCTTACTTAATGAGCTTCCCTTTAGAACTTCCTTGGTCTTACCAGGCTTTCCTCATGGATAGACTGTTTTAATTTGGAATAAATTGTTCCATAGCAGTTGGAAAACTGAAACTCTGATTATTTGTTGGAAGCTACACAGTAAGTACATTGATATTTTAGCCCCCACATCCTGTGTTTGTTCTTTCATGCAATTTGCCACCCCTTTTCTGTCTTTGCCTCATCTTAGTTGTAGAATATGCCATGCTCCCCATCCCCCAAATAACCAGTCTTGTCTTAGGGAACCTTCCCTCTCACACCATCTCCTCAATGCTAGCAAGGGACTCTCAGTTTTACAATTCATACTTTCTCACACATGAGCTTCTAACACCATCCTAGTCCATAATTGAAATCCAATACAATCTGCACCTATTGAAAACAACTTTTCCTTTTCACAATTCTCTCCCAAAGGTCACAGCCCCACCAGCCATTTCCACTTAGGAAGAACATAGTGTTAGGCAAGCACAGTAAACCAATCTCTCCAGTCTTAAGAGTAAGCGCAAGGTCAGACACCGAGTCAACAAAAGGCAAAGCACAGAGTTAAATGAGAGCCAGCCTGTAGTTAAGCAAGAAAATTTCCCATCCATCAATGTCAAGACACTCCAACCCTGCTGGGCTGGTGTCTGGGACAAAATCAAGTAATCAAATACGAGTTCCTTCCTGACCCGGGAAAGGCAGTATTATTAGTAAATTAACAAACACATCCATCAGTAGATGGGGAAAGCCAATGGATTTGAGAGTTTTACAAGACTGGAGGAAAAGGCTAGAACAAACAATAGACAAGTCTCTTGCCCTGTAAGGAGCCTGGTGTTTTCTTCCAGAGAGATTATGCCTCAGGATGGCTTTGCCCTGCCCCCCACCTTCCTCCTACTTCTTCAGTAGGAGAAGGAGCCTGACCCTCTTTCCACACCTGGCAGTCATTCTGCCCTCTTGTCCCAAGGGCCAAGCTGAGAGCTGTTTCATGTTTACACAACGCTTACCAGAACATAAGACCCTACACACTAGGGAGTGGGTCCTTTGGGGACAACTCTTTGAAGCCATTCTGGGAGATGGTCATGATGCAAGAAGGGAAAGTGTTGACTGAAGTCCCACAGTGGTTTCTCCTCACTGCATTCTTCCCCAGCAATGAGGGGACATGTAGCCAAGAAATGGCCTGCAAGTGACTAGGGCCTCCGGAGCGGGCTGTACTGTTTCCGCTATTGAAGAAGTGGGTGGGACATGTGGGCTGGACAGGGAATGCTAACAGAAGGGACGCTGTGCAAGGAATGTCCTCACCCAATCCCAGCATGTAGATCACTGCTAGCGGGTGGGAGTGGATAATATCCTCTCATTTATCTCTCCCTCTTTTCTTTTCCTTTTTTTTTTTTTTTTTTTTTTTTTTTTTTTTTTTTTTTTTTTTTTTTTTTGGTTTTTTGAGACAGGGTTTCTTCTTTTCCTTTTCTTAAAGAATCTGGTAAACATTATAGGCCTGACCTAAGAACAAAGAAAAGACAGAGTCATTTTCTAGGGATTAACACACACACACACACACACACACACACACACACATTGGGGCTCACACATTCCCAAAGAATCCCTTAAAAAGAAGTCACCAAATCACCAAGCTCTGAAGACAGACTGGCCTGCCACACTCCACCCAAGTGTAGGTAAGGGCATGAATCTGGCACCTTTTATCATGTGGCGGCCATCACTCTGAACTACCAAAGGGAGCTTAAATCGCAGGCTGTAGGACAGCCCCCTTCTGACATCTGGAATTTTAATGAGCTTGGATCAGAGATGAAGAACCACATGGTGCTTTAAGACTCTTAGGAAAGCTCTTTAAAAGCAAATATGCTTATTCTTCATGTGTGCTGTTGGCTCTTAATACAAATATCATAAGAGTTCACTTGGTATATTTGCAGTATATGCTTACAGATATATTAGCAATGACCATTGAGAAAGTGCTCTCTTCTCTCTCTCTCTCTCTCTCTCTCTCTCTGGACTTGATCATCTCGCAACACCGCCTCCCTGCCACTCACATTATTTCTGCTGATTTAGGTTTGGTATAAGCCTCTCAGAGGCCAAATAGCTCCTTCCATTTCCTGGAATTGCTCATGCACACAGATGGGCAGGTGGATCAAAGATTTACAGCCACCCACTCACCTTTGTCTAATCTACCAAGTGCCTTCACCTTCAGGCATCCATTCTCTGTGTGCATGCTGTGTTCTGAAATATTCATCGGAAATACTCTTTTTCATACTTCTTGATAGTCTTGGTAACTTAGGGCCCTTGTAGGTCCTTTCCTGTGATGGGGGCACCTGCTACAAACAGTGCCCCTTTCCAGCAGCAGAGACTGTTTAGGATAAAGCCAGTCTTGGAGCCTGAAAATAACTCCGGAAGGGTGAAGAAGCAGACCGAGAGGTCTTAAGAAGATATTTTGTGTGCAGAACGCACCATTAGTGTACACATAGGGGTGCTAAAATGCTTTCCTCCTCAGTTGCTGCATCTAGGATTTGCAAACCGTTTACAGCCATTCATGATGAGGTAGCCTGGGGTAGGAGCATAGTGTATAAAGAGCAATCAAAAGGATAACCCAGCCCAAGAGGGTGACTGGTCCAGAAGGAGGCAAGATTCCCATCTACAATCTAGACAGAATGTAGCGGGTAGTGGACAAAAGCTGGTCTCCACTGGGAAGCGGTTAGTCATTCAGCTGATTCCTACTCAGACATGCCTGCCCCTGGAGTTTATCAAAAGCAAGCACTCACTGTAAATGCAGATACTTTTCACACGGAAATGATGACTCCATTCATGGCAGTGAACAGAGAAACTCTTCCATCCCAAGAAAGATGAAGCAGCTGGCCGTGGCTCTGAGGGGAAACTTATAACAATCTTTAGAATAATAGAGCGTCTAGACTGCTAATGTACCAGCTAAGAGTCCAATGAGAGTTCTGTAGAAATACATACCAGATAGCCAAGGAAGACAGCACCCCAAGCAAGATCACTGAAGGCTCCCAAATGTACCGGCTCCCTCTAAAGATGGTGTCATCTATCTTTACTTCTACAGGCCGCTCAGCATCTCCCGGCACAGTACAGCCACTGTGTTCCCACATCTTTTTTCTTTCTCTCTACCCACAGGTGCTTTGGTACCCTCCAGACATGCCTAAAACCTTCCCACTTAGATCGGAAGCTTTCCTGTAAAGTCTTTTATGGGTGGAAAGCCCAGGCCCACACTGAATAGGGCCATCTGTGTCTCTGACTAGTTTTCCGTTCCCAGTCTCCAGAAAGTAACTCTCGGGTTTTTACTACATTGTTTTGTTCTTGAGATCTTTATAAGCCACAAAAGCTTGGTATTACAGCAGATAATAAGGTCCATCAGCAGGCTCTCAAGATACATTCTCAGAGTCTTAATACCGTCCAAGAATTCCAGACATAGTTCAATTTTTTGTTTGTTTGTTTTGTTTTTTCAAGACAGGGTTTCTCTGAGTAGCCCTAGCTGCCCTGGAACTCACTTTGTAGACCAGGCTGACCTCAAACTCAGAAATCCGCCTGCCTCTGCCTCCCAAGTGCTGGGATTAAAGGCATGTGCCACCACTACCTGGCTTGACATATTTCAACAGAAACAAAACATGATATTGCAGTATGACTTCCCAGTCTCCTCCTACATACTGGGAACATTGAAGTCACATGTTCAAAAACTAGAGATGTGATCTCTATTACTATAGATTAGAACCTTCTGCTATATTAACTTATAAACCAAGTCATTGTTTGGGAAAACAGCTTAGTCAGTAAAGGATTTTCCTTAAAGCATGAAGACTTGAATTCAGTGCTCAGAATCCATGTTTTGTTTTTTTAAAATGCCAACCATGGTCGTGTGTACTTGCAGTCCCTGTGCTGAAGAGAAAGCAGGGCTACAGTCTACTCAGTGATTTCCAGACCAGCATGAATCCTTGTCAAAGAAAACAAGAGAGACAGTACCCAAGGTTGACCTCTGGCATCAACATGCACACACACACACACACACACACACACACACACACCCTGTATGCATACAAAATTGAGTAAACAGATGGTTGACTAGAAAGCATGGTTAAATTTCATGAAATTAAGTTGCCAGCTCTTTTCATGAGTGGAGAAATGCAAAGAGGAGCATCTAGAATATGGGATGGAGATTCAAATATGATGTCACCAGGACTCGATACTAGCAGGAATCCAAGTAAATGTGGATAATATTGATCTCTTCCTCCCCTTAAAAACTAGCACTCGGGAGGCAGAGGCAGGGGGATTTCTGAGTTCGAGGCCAGCCTGGTCTACAAAGTGAGTTCCAGGACAGCCAGGGCTACACAGAGAAACCCTGTCTCAAAAAACAAAACAAAACAAAACAAAACAAACAAACAAACAAAAAACCCAGAACCCTCCTTAAATATTAACAAAGGATAGAGAATGTCTCCATAAAGGAAGACTTTTACTTAGAATGCAAAATGAAAGCTAACATAATCTCAGAAGCAGATACACATTTTTCTACGGGGAAATAGTGCCCTGACAGATGTTTCAGTGGCAACTTAGAACACTAGGCACAGGGACGGGAACTGTGAGAAACTGTCAGTGTGTCCATGGTGGAGGTGAGAACAGAGAGTCTGGTGCTTTCTAGTAAACAGCCCCCACCCTGGTGACAATGGGCAAAACCAGCAACCTATCCTGAGCCTCTGACCTCTATTTGCCTCCACAATGGATTCACTGGGTAGCATTGATTCATTGGATAGTGCAGATTTTGTGTACCAAATCAACTTCCATATTGGAAAGAGAATTTGCTAACCTTCCAAAGAGAGTTTTTAAGCATCCCTTTCAGAGATCTAGTTCTCAATGAAAATTCACAGTTTGCCTTTTTTGTTCAGTGAGCCAGGCCTCCACGAACAAATGAACTATCCCTGGTTATGTTAACAAAGCTTCCTAAATCCCATGTCTATGTTGCAAAGCATCCTGGGAAGTAGTTTCTTACTACAACCCACGCTCCCAGCATCCTCTAGCAGGATGCACATACTATTGAACTTTCTCCAAAAGGAGGTACCTTATCCAGAGCATCATCCAAGGCTGTGATGGAGGAAAGAGCACATTCCTTATGACTAGGGAAGATGATGCTCATTTTGAGTTATGGCTCAAACACTAGCAATGGAGGCTCAAACCACAAGAATTCCTGTGGAAATCGTTTGATAGATTACATCACATTACTGATGAAGGACCTGCTTGGCGTGAGATAGTGCAAGGGAGACAAAGCTGAAACATCCAGAGAGACTTTCATTCCAAGAAAGGAGAGGTGGTCATTTGTGTAACCGGGAGTAGACGATAGTAATCACATAGATGACTTAGTTATGTGGCTTTGGTAGTTTGGACAAGGACACATTACTTCTGAACAATGTATTGTGTGCTATTCTAGACAGCAAGTATGTATTTAGCTTACTTAATTCTCTTAGTAACTAGAAAGTACGTAGTATTATTATCCTGTTTATGGACACATAGAAAATGAGAAAATCGCCCATAGTCCTAGTGGCTAACCAGGGGCATGAACTGTGACTGTCCCAGAATCCTTGCTCTTGGTCACTACCTTGCTGTCTTGTGATTGGCAGGTGGAAGCCAATCAAGCTTGCAGGGGGGTGGGGAGGTTTACACAGAGCCTGGAGCCTGGATGAGTGGGGCATTTGATCTGTAAACATAGGAGGAAGCACATTCCTGGCAAAGTAAACAGTGTGAGGAGAAGCAGGGGGCCTGGCATCCCTAGGCCTATTGTTTCCTCAGGAGCCAACAATAGTCCCACAGCCCCAGCACAAGGGCAAGTTCAGAAATAATAACTTAGCAACCTAAAGAGCCAGAAGGAAAGGCCAAGCCGTCGGAGCAGACAATGGCTGAATGTAGCCTTTGGAACTTCAATTTCCACGATTTGTATGGAGTCTTTCTATTCCAATCTCTAGGCGAATAGCTGACTTGAAAAGGAAACATAAGTTCTATCAAGGAAAACCTCTTCCTGGGTAATTCAAGTTACATCCCAATCTGCGGATGCAGGTTTAGGCAGAGCGCTTGCTTGTGCCAGACCCTGAGATAATGTCTGTCTGTCTGTCTGTCTGTCTGTCTGTCTGTCTGTCTGTGGGTCGGTCGGTCGGTTGGTCATTTGGTCTATTTACCTATCACCTGGTGCTAAGGATCAAAGCCAGAACCTAACTCGAGCCAGCTAAGCATGCTTGCATTGAGTTCCAGCGCAAGCCTTGTCTCATTAGGAGACAGCGCCTCTGTAGAAATTACTCAGGCTGACCTTGGGCTCCCTCTGTAATCCAGGCAGGCTCTGAATTTGGGAGTCTTCAGCTTCAGTACCCTGAGTGGATGACTGAACTTGTGGGTGTGTATCACTAGACCTGGCCAACGAGTGAGATCTCTTCTAGTGCTACAAAGCTTCTCTCCCGAGACGGTAAGAGCAGTCTTCAGGAGCAGCCATGTTGCTTATGAAGAGTGGAACTGAGAACTAAGGTGTAAGAAATATTACAAGTGAACCCATGTTGTTCCCTTTCACTAATTACGAATGTGCTTCATATCTCAGCCCTGAATTAAGACCATGATTCCAAACCGGGAAGACTGAAGAACAAGGTATATGATCTATCAAAGCTGAGTTGAGGGGAGTGAGTATGCTGAGGCTCTATGAACCCTTCTTTTCCAGGGTGATATGGGTTGGGGGGGCTGTAGCTTCTTCAGACATGTGAGCCAGCCTGGGCTCATGTCCCTCCCCAGAATCTGGAAGAAGGTGAGACGTCACTGTGGAAATGGCACAAGCAGTTCCTATCTGAAGCAAACGTGGTCCAGATGTTAGGCCATCCCTACATCCTAACCAATTAGAGAAGAAAGGATCTCTGGGTTTGGCCCCATGTAGACTTTTTGGTTCTCACAACGCCATCTCCTATCTGTGCCGCCCAGAGGAAGTTAGTTACTTCTGTGAATAATCTATTTACTTACACAGAAAGTGAAGATTATAACATTTTATTGAAAGGTCACTGAAAAATCACTCAGGTGGATGGCGTGAAGCTCTTCACATGGTGCCTGCACACCGCAGATGCTAGCTTCTCCCTTCCTTTGCCCTTCCCATCCTCCTTCTGACGTCACCCACATCCTCAGAGCACCTCCCAGCATTCTGAGCATGTGCTGTTACAACCTTACCTAGTTTGTCTCTGAAAACCAGAGACTCAACCCTTCCCAAGATGAAAACAAGAACCAAGTTTAAAAAGTAGAATGGACTTTGGGGCCTATTAGAGGCATTGATGAGAAATGCCACTAAGAAAAGGGAGCTAAAATTAAGGGAGATCATGTTGTTAAAAGAGAAAACATTCAGGCCTCCTGAAATAGTATTTTGATCAATATTTATCTGTTGAAGTAGCTGCTCATTCATGCCTCTGCCTAACACAGATCCAACAAGGTCTTCAGATAAAGATTCTTAACTCTCTACCTCCTTCTTCTAGATTATTAGTCTGTTACTGTGATGAAACACCACGACCAAGACAACTTATAGATAAAAGCATTTAATTTGGGGCTTACTGTTTCAAAAGATTGGAGTTCAACTTGTATTTCCACCTCACTAGTTATTGAAACCATCTAGAAATGATTTGCAGTGTGTAGGACGATATGCATAGTTTATATGCAAATACTATATCATCATGTAAGGGATCTGAGCGTTTGTAGATTTGGTTATGACTGGGGTTATTGGGGGATGGCTTGGGGCACTGCATATTCAAACGCTGAATTCTATGCCCAGATGCCTGGTTGCAGTCCAGACAATGGTATGGTCAACCATCTCCAGTCTTTACATTATGTAAAAATTGTTTCCTATCACCCATGATTGGGCAATAAAAGAGTTGATCAGCCAATTAGCTGGGCAGAAGAGAATAGGGTGGGATTTCTGATCTGAGTCAGGGGGTCCCAGAGAGAGACCGGGGGATAGAGGAGCACGAGGCTAGGAAAGACCAAGATAGAGGAGCACGAGGCTAGGAAAGACCAAGAGGATTTGCCACGGGGTCTCAATGAAAGAACAGTCAGGAGGACACACATGGGCAGAGCGAGCCAAGGCAACATCAGATAGCATGTAATGGGACATGTTTCCAGGTAATAAATAGCCTAGTCAGGTTAGAGCAGCTCAGAACCTACCCAACTTAGGCTTACACTATTAATTAATATAGCAAGTCTCTGTCTTTATCATTTATTTAAGAGCTAAAACTGGCTAGGGGAAGCATAGAAATGCCCTGAAGTTATATAGGAGTTAAGGAGGCTAAGAACCCCCCCCCCCCAAGAATTTCATTTATAGGCGTCCTGGATCTATTTCTCCATGTATACCAAGGGCTGACAACATTACATGTAGGATAAGGGATAATGAATGTCAGTAGCAGTGTTTGAGCAACTGTTGTGGATTTGGTAAATTTTTTTTATGTTAAACCTTTATCTCATACCGAAAATAGAAATAAGTAATGGCTATATTGAATATAAATGTGCTAAAGGTGAAAAGAAAAAAAACTTTAGGAATAATTAGAAAGACTTCTAGGGACCTCTTCTGATTGGTGAAGATAACTTCTTTTTTTTTTTTTTTTTTTTTTTTTTGGTTTTTCGAGACAGGGTTTCTCTGTATAGCTCTGGCTGTCCTGGAACTCACTCGGTAGACCAGGCTGGCCTCAAACTCAGAAATCCGCCTGCCTCTGCCTCCCGAGTGCTGGGATTAAAGGCCTGTGCCACCAGGCCCGGCTGATAACTTCTTAAATATGTAAGAAAGGACCAATAATCAAAATACATATTGTGAACAGTCTTATAAATCGTTAACTGAAAGAAACAACCTAAGAATAAAATAAGAATATGAACACAGAGGAAATGTCTAATAAAAACAGGTGAAAGTAAAACCTTTTATCAGAGGCTTAACATTTAAATTCCACTGAGAGGTATTTGTCTGTCTGTCAAGTAAGTAGAACATTAGGTTGGTAATATGATTCTGTGCTGACAGGAGGGTAGAGAATGGAATTCCGGTTTAGTATGAGTTGGGAAGTAAGCGGGTGTCATTTTTTGTGATAGACAGTTTGGTGGAGGTTATCACTATTTAATATGAGTGCATTCTTTCATATGTCAAATTCACTTGGAAGCATTTATGCAGAGAATAGACATGATATTTATAAAGAACCAAGCAAGCCATTCACGGAAGCATTATGGGATCTAACGGCAGAAGACTAGGCCCAGATTAAATTCCTATCATATGGGAAGGAGAAGAAAAGCCGGGACACATCCGTCCTCGGTCACAAACGTGTTCTGGACTGTAGTGCTGTAGATGGAGGGCGTGAGCTGGGCATCCGCTGTGCTGCAGAAGGCGTGTCGCCATGTATAGTAACGTGAAAACTAAGAATTGCAGAGTAACAGGCCTGTGCTAGTTTGGTTTTATTTGAAGAGTACGTACAGATAAAATCGTGTCTCTGTGTGTTTGTGCTCTTACAGATCTAGAAAAAGCACAGGCAACCATTTTTAAAAGTGCCCATGTCTGGGAAGAAAGGGATGCATTCTGATGAGGCGAGGAGAGGCTGTGTGCTGCCAGTTTGCCCTCTCATCCTGCCAACCGGCCAGGGTTGAAGGTCTGGCTGTTTATCCCACTGCAAGTATTTTGGTGAACAGGTTAAGTATGTTTTCCAATACATTCTTGAAGTGGAATTGCTGTATGTTTCAGTGGTAAGGAGAGACTTTCTTTATTCCAAACATCTAATCAAAGACACATTCATTCTCTCTCTCTCTCTCTCTCTCTCTCTCTCTCTCTCTCTCTCTCTCTCTCTCTCTCTCTCTCTCTCTCTCTCTCTCTCTCTCTCTCTCTCTCCAGTACCTTGGACTCTCACCTAAGATTGAAAAGAGTCTTACATGTCTCTCCGTGAGGGGGAAGCCAGAATTTTGTGTGTTCCTTTCAGTGAGTGGCAGGAAGGATGGCATAGTCTGGTATGTGGCATTTCTCCGTTGCAGGCTTCTTAATTTATGGTGGAAATTGTTCTAACAGTGCTGAACAAGTCTGACACTTACAGGCTAAGATACAAATAAACCTAGATGCAGATGCTTGCAGCCAAGCACGGGGTCCCCAGTGGAGGAGTTAGGGGAAGGACTGAAGGAGCTGAAAGGTTTGCAAACCCCTTAGGAAGAACAATAGTATCAACCAACCAGGTCCCCTGACCCCCAGAATTCCCATTGGCTAAACCACCAACCAAAGAGTACACATGGGGTGATCCATGGCTCCAACCGAATATGTAGCAGAGGGAGGCTTTGTTGGACATCAATGAGAGGAGAGGTCCTTGGGCCTGTGAATGCTCTATGCCCCAGTGTAGGGGAATGCTAGGGCAGTGAGGCGGGAGTGGGTGAGTGGTGGAGCACCCTCATAGAAGCAGGGGAGAGGGGGATGGGATAGGGGGTTTTCAGAGGGGAATCTGGGAAGGGGAATAGCATTTGAAATATAAAAAAGTAAAATAACCAATAAAAAAGATACAAATAAACCATCATTCGGCTAATCATCTAGCAAACCGATGAAATTCAACCACGCCTTTGTCCTTCCATCAAACTCTGACACTGTCATCTGAATGTTACTGGAAGTTAGTTAGATAAGATATTAGTACTTAAGACATTAGAAAGACTAGATAACCACACACACACACACACACACACACACAAACAAACATACACACACACACACGTAGAAGGAGAAAGAAGGGGAGGAAGAGAAATATGTTCAATAAGCCATGCAGGAACAAAATGTAATTTAAAAAAATCCCATTTAATGAAAAATGGAAAAAAAAGAAAAAAAAAAACGAACAGAAATAACAGAACAAACACCACGGGGTGAGTATCAATACTGTAAATTTAAATTCAGTCCCCTGAATGATTGTATTATTTACAAAGCCTCTAAACACACTAATTGAGAGAGATCAATCAGAAAAACAAAATCTAAATAGAGTACTTCGAAAGGAAATGAATCTTAGGTTGAGAGATGAAGGTTAAAAGTAGGAAGTTACAGGTCTGGAGAGATGACTCAGCAGTTAAGAGCACTGACCGCTCTTCCAGAGGTCGCGAGTTCAATTCCCAGCAGCTCACAACCATCTGTAATGGGACCTGATGCCCTCTTCTGGTGTGTCTGAAGAGAGCAACAGTGTGCTTATATACATTAAAAAAAAAAATCCTAAAAAAATAAAAATAGTTAAAAGTTACACTGAGCACTGATTAAAACACTCTGAAGGGAGGCTATCCCTCCCACACAGACTTCCTAATCCAGGAGGCAAAACGAGCCATTACCCAGTGGCAAAAACCCAACTCCAGCCAGTGGCACACTCACCGGGAAGACAGGCCAGTCCTGAGTGTGGATGTGCTGGCAATAAAGCTTCTAAGTATGTGATCCATGTGTGTAGCGATGTGATACCACCGAAGGGGGAAATAAACACACCCACAACCATCGCTTAGAGATCAGCAGAAAGGGCACAAAACATCAGCAAAAAAAATACCAGAGACTCGTGCACGTCTGTGTAGTTAATGCTTGTGGACTGCTTCATCTAGCAAGAGGAGTGAGCGTGTAATTTTCATAGG
This sequence comes from Mus pahari, assembly GCF_900095145.1. Classification (NCBI taxonomy): domain Eukaryota; kingdom Metazoa; phylum Chordata; class Mammalia; order Rodentia; family Muridae; genus Mus; species Mus pahari. The sequence continues at coordinate 51,695,403 of NC_034608.1, forward strand.
CAGATACAGCGCTCAGACTCATCATCTCCCAGACTATGAGATATGCATGAGTAAGCTGAAAACGAATGAAGTCATACAGGCCATGCTTTTGACTACAGCGGAATCTCTCAACATCAGAAAGATAACTGGGAGATGACCCAAAAATTAGTAATGAAAAAAATAGTAGGTGTCCTGGCTGGTTTTGTGGGTCAACTTGACACAAGCTGGAGTTATCACAGAGAAAGGAGCTTCAGGTGAGGAAATGCCTCCATGAGATCCAGCTGTGGGGCATTTTCTCAATTAGTGATCAAGAGGGGAGGGCCCATTGTGGGCGGTGCCATCCCTGGGCTGGTAGTCCAGTGTTCTGTAAGAAAGCAGGCTGAATAAGCCAGGGGAAGCAAGCCAGTAAGGAACATCCCTCCATGGCCTCTGCATCAGTTCCTGCTTCCTGACCTGCTTGAGTTCCAGTCCTGACTTCCTTTGGTGATGAACAGCAGTATGGAAGTGTAAGCTGAATAAACCCTTTCCTCCCCAATTTCTTGGTCATAATGTTTGTGCAGGAATAGAAACCCTAAGATAGCAGGTAAGCCTTCTGAGAGCAAAATATACAGTATACTTGGGCCTTCTTGTCCCTAGGATGGGTTTTGACTATTCTCTTCATCGATCATACACACACATTAAAAGTTTATGACAGGTGCTTATTTGCTTACTTTGTTGTGACTGCAGCTGTAGATGTGGGGGTGTTGGCTGTGTGAGAAATGTCCCGCACAGACTCATGTATTTGACGCCTGGTCCCCAGTTGGCTGTGAGAGGAGAATATAGAACTCTTAGGATGTAGAGCCTGGCTGGAGGAAGTATATCACTGGGGGCAGGCTTTGAGAGTTTACATCCTCTCTCTACCGCCAGTGTAGGCTCTTGGGTCCTGTACGTGCAGTAGAGTTGTGATCGCTCAGTTTGCAGCTCCTACCACGGTGCTTGATGCTTACCGCTTGATGAACGATCATCCGCCTGGAATGCTAAAACAAAATAAACCCTTTGTCCATAAGTCGCTTTGGCAATGTGGCTTCGTTGGGGGAAGTGTGTCACTCTGGGGGTGGGCTTTGAGACCTTCCTCCTCGCTGTTCCTGGAGGATGCCAGTCTTCTGAAGGATGCTTGCCTTCAGAACAAGGTGTAGATCTCTTGGATCCTCCAGCACCTTGCCTGCCTGGATGCTGCCGCCATGCTTCCTGCCATGAGGATAATGGACTGAACCTCTGAAGCTGTAAGCCAGCCCCAATTAAATGTTGTCCTTTACATGAGCTGCTCGTGGAACTGTAACTAAGACTGTGTGTGTGTGTGTGTGTGTGTGTGTGTGTGTGTGTTTGTATATGTAAATGCATGGATACATATACATACTCAGTGGGGTTATTGAAACAAGAGAAGAGCCCATGAAGTTGCAAAGGAATAATAGATCTGTGAGGAATGAGGACTGGGTATGACTATAACTAAAATATTGTATATATACATATATTTGTATATATATTTTTATTACATGTATATACAATGTTTTGATCATACCCACACCCACTCCTAATGCCTTGCAGATCCACTCCCACCCTCTCATTCCTTCCCAGACATAAACTCTTTTTCTCTTTCAGTAACCCACTGAGTCTGATTTGTGTGGCCTGTGTACTCACTTATGGGACCCTTCACCAGAGCATGGCTGACCTACTAGGAGCCACACAGTTAAAAAACAAAAACAGAACCTGCCTCTCGTTCCCACAGAGGCCACTGATAGCTCTTCAGCGACGGCAGCTGCCCAGCCCCTTCCTGCTCTGCACTGGAATGCTGACTGGCTTGTTCTTAATGCAGACCTTAGGCGGCTGCTGCTGTGAATCCGGGAGGACCGCAGTCCTCTCTTGTCCAGAAGAACGTTTCACTCCAGTTCTCCCCAGTCGCTGCCTGACACGAGCTTTCCTCACCCTCTTCTTCATGGTCCCTAGGCATTTGAGAGGAGATGTGATATAAGTGTCCTTTCTGTCTTTTGAGCACCTTCACAGTCTTTCAACCGGATGTGAGTTTCTTCACTTATTTCTGCCCACTATATAAACATCTCTGCTGATGAGGTCTGAAAGCCGTGCTGTAGACCGCGACTTCTTTTTTTTGTTGTTGTTGTTTTTTGGTTTTTGGTTTTTTTGGGGGGACAGGGTTTCTCTGTGTAGCCCTGACTATCCTGGAACTCACTTTATAGACCAGGCTGGCCTCGAACTCAGAAATCCGCCTGCCTCTGCCTCCCGAGTGCTGGGATTAAAGGAGTGTGCCACCACTGTGACTTCTAAAGATGGCAATGAACTGATGGGGTGGGGGTGGGGTGCAGGGCCTTGCCCTCCCTTAGGGTATTACATTTTGTGACATGGACCTCTTGGATGACTGAGGGTCGCTGCAGTTTTGTGCACACATATAATTTATTTCTTGGAGTTCCTAGTGTTTCAAACCAGGACAAGTCTGGGGTAATTTCTACAATGATAAAGAAGAATTTTTTTTTTAAATCTCTTCATTTTTGTCCTATTCCATTGCTACCTATTATAGTAATGCTGGACCAATCATAGTGGGCAACTCAAGTCTTTGAAGTGATGGCAAAATCCTAACTCCCTCCTCATGCTTCTGTCTTATTCTACCTTACCGCCTAGCAGACATTTCTGTCTCTCCCATCCTGACTCCAGACATCAATGGCTGATTGCTAAGAAAAATCTCTCTCAGGCAGGGTTTGCTTCGCCAGCCAATTGAATTGTCTTGATGAGAGTGGCACTGAAACGCCCTCTGAAGCAACAGTCACCATGCCACCTCTTAACGGGACGACGAGACTGGCAAAGAATCACACACATCAACCACATTCTTCCTGAGTGACTTTATCTTTACTCTTAGGGAAGCTCTTACTGAGTGCAATTGGAGATATAACGACCCCATTTCGGGTCCTAACAATGCAATTTCAGTCCCAGGAGTGAAACAATTTTCCTTCGGTGACCTCCTTGTCCTGTGACTAATGCAGCAGGGAAAGGGCCTGGACCGTATCAGAAAGATGACCTCCATGCAGAGGAGAGGACATCACGAGTGACAGCCAGAGGCAAAACTGTCCTGATCAACCAAACTGTGCTGAGGCAGAGGCTGAGGTGGTGTCATCTCAGAGACGCTGTAACACGCTCTTGGCTGGAGTCGTGAATGACTACAAGTCCTTCTTTTGAATGTGGCCTCTTGTGGAGCTGGGATTCTGGTCTTTCCACTGGTAAGGCTTGAGCCAAAGCCAGAGCTCGGCATCACTTTAGGCCTCCCCTTACTTCATGTGGGTCACCTTCTTAAACCCATTGATGGTCCCTCTATATAAGCAACAACCTCTGTATGACCCAGGAAAGCCTCCTAATGTCTCCCCCTTCCCTCTCTGTAAGCTGCCTTTTTTCATGGCTAATGGCTATGCAGAGCTGGGTCTAAAGATACTTAAGAACAGTGTAGTGTCTTTCCTACAGGCAATATCATTATAGACATGAATCCAGAATCTGTTCTTCTGCCACTATTCTTTCTGTATCTCCCTGTATCACAGTCCTGTTAGCATCCTGGCCCAACGAAAGAAAAGTGTGATTGTCATGGGAAGTCTCATGGCTCAAGATGTCAGTGGGAAGACAAGCTCCCGCTCATGGAACTGGTTCAGTGGACAACCCTGATAGAGTTGAAACAGGAGCTATGGCCTCCAGAGCCCTGGGTTTGAGAGAAGGCTTCATCATTTGCTGTTAAGTATGACTTGGGTCAGATCTACTGAACTGATTGATTTCATTTCTAACTCTGGAGAACAAGCTTTTCAACTCGCTTTGGAAGTTGCAAATCTCTATGTAAGCGTTGTTATCCTTGAGGGTTATGCCCTGAAGTTGTTAAGTTAAGCTCTTAGTCACACTGCACACCGATGTACAAAACGAATATAGCATCTCATTTTTGATCACTGACTACTCTTCTCCAGAGGCTCTCTGACCTCTGGGAATGACACCAACCACGGCCCCAACAACATTGATTACAACAAACTGGGTGAGACTCAAAGTCCCTTATCCACTCACGAGTGCCTCACGGCAGTCCTGTGAAGTGAGCAGCTGCATAACCCCCAACTTAGAGGAGTAGAAACAGATTTGAAATACGCTTCCTAGCAATTTTCCTCATCTCCGACTACTCCGAACGTTTCCTACGGTAGTCATAGTTTCCCCTCCAAGACAATCTTTAGATTTTTCTCCCTCCAGCTCTTCAAGATGTTGTCTGGGGGACGCAGATAGTCCACGCCCATGACTGTACAGAGACAGCCCCCACTCCTCTGTCCTTTAGAGGACCTGTAGGAGATGGCGCCCCCTATCTATTGAACCTTGCTGATATGTGTCAAAGAGGCTGCTGTGGCTCATAGACAGCTACTCTCAGTCACCCCCGGGCTGACCTAGCCTCACCTGCCTCTCACTGGCATGCAGTGGCCCCTTGTGACTTGCTGGGAACATTATTCCTCTCTAGTCAAAAGGATCCTTCATGCAGCCCCCACTGTGGGAACATCTAACACAAGAGCTCTGTCCCACTCTGCCTGCTTGTGTCTGTCCCCTCCTAGGGACTCTTGGTACCTTCCAAACAATATGAGGAGACTACCAAAAGGTGAAGTCTATCCAGTCTAGTCCTGTATACCTACTGTACACCAGTTATAGTTCAGCACCTTTGGGATCAGTAAAAAACAAAAACAAAAACAAAAACAAAAACAAAAACAAAAAAATAGACCCTGCCCTAATGAGGTTGACATTCTAAATCCCTTTAAAGTTCTCCCATCTTCTTGGCCTCTATCTCAGCCTGATGCATATCCTCCCCTGGAGAAAGATCCAGGGAAATTATTTATGATGGAAAATGTCCTCTCTTCTCATCAAGCCTGTTCTGTAAGCCCACTGTTCCGATAACAAGGTCAAGAGAGTGAACTGTTAGACTCCAAGTTGAACAGGAAAACAATGACGGGCCCTTTGTTCTTGTGGTCTGGCCCCGGCGACATGGAGTCCCGGAGTTCAGTGTTGGAGTTACAATGTTAACATAGAGCTTTAAGGGAAACGTGAAACTGTCCCTTACCTCCCTGCGACTAGTCAGAACAGAAGCAAATCAGACAATGGCACTCCATATTCCAGCATTTATAAAAGGGCTGACACATTTTAAATGGGTTCCTGTAGCTGTCAGTATAGTTGTCTATAGCAATGGCATTGACATGGCTTGAATATAAAATCTCTCCTACAGGCTCCCGCATCAGGGACTTGGCTACAAGCTGATAAGCTCTGGGATGGCAATTAGATCATAAGGGCTTTGACATAATGGATGGTTTACACATACTCCCATGGGCTCCTAACATGATGGTACTATTGGGAGGTAGCAGACAGCAGGAGAGGGGCTCTAGTTGAGTCTAGCAGGGGTTTCCGCCTGAAAGCTACATCTTGCCCAAGACTCCAATTCCTGAATTCCCCGTCTCTGCTTCCTGCCATGATGTTCTGGTTGGTTTGGGCCCAAAATGAACAAAGGACTGTGAGCTAAAATAAGCGATCTTCCCTTTACACTGTTCTCTCTTGCAATTTGCTCTTGGTAACGGAGATCTAAGCAACACGGACACCCAGTGAGCCTCTTGTTGAACAAGCAAGTTGTCTAGTGGAGAGCATACCACACATGATTCGTTCTGAGGAACGGAGTCTGCATGCCTGAGATGGCAACCTACCCACACATCCTCAGCCTGGGTTTTATACCCAGCACAGAGGACTATGCCCCGGGGGGGGTGGGGGGCTCTTCTTGCCTTGGAGGTCAGAGAGGGTTACCTCAAACCAACTCAAGAGTGACCCAGTCCGTGACTGAGCTAGAGAGGGGCGCGCGGAATAAAAGTGTCTGGAGCTCTTCCTAGAAGAGCTGCAGATCGAGATGAGCAAAGGAAACAAAGGCAGAGGTCAGGAGAAGCAGCTGGAAGGCAGGACTGGGCATGCCCGGGGCTAACAGAGAGGTCAGGAGAACTGAGGTAGAGCCAAGTAGGAAAGAGGTCCTTACGAAAGGGCTTAGAGACCAAATGGGAGACAGGCTTTGAACTGGGATTTTTTTTTTTAAGTTATAAATAAAGCCAAATGCTTCCATATACAAGTGCATCTCCTACTGATGTAGGCAGAAGTCTAACTTAAGGGTGGGCAACTTCCCTCTTCAAGAACCCGGAACTTTAATCTCCAATGCTGACAGCTCAACTCGGCTTTCCTGTTGTGTGCCTGGAGCTGGTGGTCCTCAGAGACTAGTCATTTTCTGAACATCCTTCTGCCCGGAACTCAGTTATCTGCTCCAGCTCAATACATGGAGGATGGGGAAAATGTAAGCCAGTCACGTGACAAGGGAGGAGGAAGGAGTTTGTAAAGCGTTGACCGCATGTTTGTCCATGTGAAGACCCCTAAGGAGGAGTTGCAGTAGGTCTCAGGACTCAATCCATCACCTCCTCGTTGTGGCACAAATCAGGGACACTTGGGCAGGATGAATACCGGCTGCAATAGACAACCTGGAGATTTCGGAGGATGCTGTGAAGGGCCGAGAGCAGCCAATGACAGCAGAACGTAGAAGAAAAGATTAAAAAAGAATGGTAGAGTTGGAGGAAATGATCAGTTGTAGGAGAGGAACAAAAGGCTGCCCAGGTAACTTACTGAATGCAAGTTCATTGCAGGATCTGTGAAGGAGGAAGTGACGGCCAGCGTTTGAATGAAGGACCCAGTCTCTCAGAAGGAAGGGAGAGAGGATGAGGTGCCACCTCTGCCCTGCAAAACGGAAAGCATGGATTTCTGTGAAAGAGTCTCACGCTAAACCGTCTCAACTTTCTTGGAGCGACCGTGACCTCCATCTGCAGGGCCATGGCCCACTGTCCCCAGATGGTAAGTTGACAGGTCTTGGAGGTCTATATAAATAAGCTGGTGTCACTCTAACCTCAGGTTGGCCTTAGCCATTTTAGATACCGGGGGACCAAAGCTATATTCCTACAGAAGTTTCAGACACATGGCTCCTTCTTTGAAGCATGAAATCTAATGCAGCCTCCTTTACTTGTAACTTTTAACACAGTCTCCATTTGATAGGTATCTGTAATGAATGTTGATTCGTGAATTGAAATGACCTGCAGTTCACTCTTAAACTACACTTAATAAATGGTCACATTGGGTGGTAGGTCTTCCTGCTGTCTGTTCTTTTTTTTTTTCCATAACAGAATCCTCACTCACAGCCCTATACGCGTGCGCGCGCACACACACACACACACACACACACACACACACACACACACACGGCCCCTCCCGGAGAGGGCATCTTTCTCCCCTGGGTCTAGTGACTAATGTTTGATTCAGATGTACTCTTCGTTTGAGTGTCATTTTTTTCCTCCTAGCACATCCACCCATTCTTCTTCTCCCCACGTCAACCTGGGGAGGTGACTCATCTACATTTTGCTATGGCCCGGCTCCTCTCACCTCCCCACGCCCACCACCCTGCAAGATTGTCTGAGATGAGAATGAGCAATGGAGAAGGAACCCATAGCAAGAATGATGGCGCTCCAAGCCAAATATCTAGGGAAGAGAGGCCCAGCCTTGAGATGGGATGAGGGGGTTAGGAGGTAATGGGGTCTCTGAGGAGAAATGGACAGTGTCGGGAACAGTGTGAGAAGAGCCAAGCCCAGGAGGGCTACCACCACCTGGCTGAACCCTGAGTCCACTGGGTACCCAGAAGCTTCCTAAGTCCCTCTTAGGGCCTCCTGATACCCACAGCTCCCTAGTAGGCTCAGTTCCATGATTCATCAGGTGTGTTCCCACGGTGGCTCGGAGGGCTAGGACAAAGGACAAACTGAAGGGAGAACATCTGAGCGTCGCCCTGTAGGATGACTTGGCCGCAGAAATCACACAAAGGTGACTTAGGAGTCACGGTTACAGGAGAGATTCACAGGCTGCCAGGGATCTGGTATGACCTGCCCCACGAAAGAGCGCACCACCTGAGGCTACACCCGCTCACCAAGATAGAAGGTTGAGAGGCGTGGCCGCTCTCCAGGCTTCTTCACTGAACGAAACTTGCACTTTGAAATGGAGGGACCAGAGATTTTCTTCAACAGGGCTAATCATTGAGCAGGTTTGAGTCAAATTCTACAATGTTAGGGAAAAAAAACTACACACTCCAGGGCTGGAAAGAATGTTCAAGATGAGAAAACAGGGTTAATACCTAGCAGAGACAGCTCCATGAGCCCAGCTTCTACCTCCAGTTTCTGTTCCTGATACCCTGGATCCCACTTTCTGGAATTAAAAGGGATCATGTTGGCCAGGAAATGTCTATTCTGCGAATAGGAAAAAGAAATATCTACTACTGTCGTATGGATCCAACACTGGTGCAGGCAATTAGGTTGCAGAGGGACAGACTACCCTTGCTTCCCACTGGGCACAAGCAAACCTAGCCACGTCCATATTTCCTCTGCAGGATCAACTCCTATTCTGATCTCTTTGTACCCAGAGCACTAAGCAGCCGGTGGCCGTGGTGTATCTTAAACATGAACATTCACTAAGATGTACACAGAGGAAAGAAACCCACTGGGGTCCTTCTTTCCTGCGACTCCTTCTTGGAAGTACCTCTTGTCTGTTCTTCAGCACCTCTCCCAATTAGAGAAAATTCAGTGGAATGAGCTACTGGCATCAGACAGACAGACAGACAGACAGACAGACAGACAGACATGACTGGCCACTCAATGTGAGCAAGTTAGCTAACCTCTGTCTCAGTATCTCCCTTTTTGAATTGAGATGGACAGTGTCCATCTTTTTTAATCTTTGTGAGAATGAAATAAAGTAGCACCACGCAGGTAGAACTCAATAAATACCCATTCCGTTCTCTGGCTGCCTACTCTACATCTGTTCTAGCATCTGTCTTCTGACTCAGTGTCAGTTGTGTCTTCCCAAGTCGCACTGTTCTACCTCTGAGACATCACACCACAGACATTCCCCATATGATGAGTATATGTTATGTGTGTCTACTTCCTAGTCACAAGAAGCCCACTGTATTGGCTGGTTTTGTGTCAACTTGACACAAGCCAGAGTCATCGAGAGAAGAAGGAACCTCAATTAAGGAAATGTCTCCATGAGATCCAGCTGTAAGGCATTTTCTCAATTAGTCATCAATGGGGAAGGACCTAGCTCATATTTAATGGTGCCATCTCTGGACTGGTGGTCCTGAGTTCTATAAGAAAGCAGACCGAGCAAGCCATGGGAAGCAAGCCAGTGTACAGCACCCCTCCAAGGCTTCTGTATCAGCTCCTGCCTCCAGGATTCTGCCATATTTGAGTCCCTGCCCTGATTTCCTTCAAAAAATGAACAACAATGTAGAAGTATTAGCCAAATAAATCCCTTTCTCCCCAACTTGCTTTTTGGTCACGGTTTTCATCACACTAAGAGTAACCCTAACAATGACACCCAGGAACTCAACAGCTTCTGTGTTTCTCTCCAAAATAGCAAGAATCCCAACAGGATCACCTTAAATCACCATTCCTACCGATGGACTCCTTCATTTGCAAGGCCTAAGGGGAGGGTTGGGGAGGTAGGCTTTCTTGACTCCCATCCTCATCTCAAACAGCAGTAAAGGCCCTTGGAACAGTCAGGAAAAATCTCTGGACTTGCCCGGGGACCCAAAGGGACATGCTCAGTTCCTCTAATAATACAGCAGGTTGTGAGTTCTAGGGATGGCTGCAGAAGTCACTCTCCTTACGAAGTGAATTTAGCATCCTTCGTCAAGAGATGCTCTGTCCTCAATGGGGAATGGGCAAGATGGGTTGATACCAAGAAGGCGGCAGTAAGGCAGACATTAGTCAAAGGGTTCCAGATCCCTTGGATTTCATCCCTCCATTTCTCAGTGCTTTTTCACATATAGGAGACCAGCAAGGAGGGGAAGATGCTTGACCCTAGGGACACAATGGAACTAGAGTAAAGAAAATGGGGACACAGGCAGACCTGCTTGTGTTCTGCAGTGGGCCTATGACCCTGGCAGCCACGGTGTTCTGTGACTTTCGAAGTTAAGTCAACGAAGGTGCCACCGCTTTGATCCAGGTGTCCTTTAGGATTGACATCTTTGTTGTTACCGTATGGAGATGTTCTGGATCTCACAGTCAAAGAAAGCTAGAAGCAGGACCGGTACCAGGGCAATGTCCCTGAGAGGAGAAGCTGGGCCTGCCCTTCCTGATTCTCACCTCATGAAGTCCGGCCCCTTCCCTACTGGCAGTCTGGTCAACCTCCAGGTCGCCTGACCACACTCTCTATAAGGCACAATACTGACTAAGTGAGAAGTGACCCATATTCCTGGACAACGTTCCTGTCTTTGCTACCCCTACTGGCAGGTGCCCTGTAGCAAGGAGAATGTTATCTTGATGACAGATCCTCCCACCTGCGTTGCCAAGAATCCTGCTGGCCTGGGAGACAGTGAAGAACCTCTGCCCTTGCTCTGACCTATGTTCTCACTACAGACATATGTCCCCAGGAAAGGGGAGAGAGAGAGAGAAAATGGCTCTTCATCATAGACCAGCATTTATGTCTCAACAGAGCCCTGGGACATTCCAGCACAGTGACAGACAGTGGCAGAAATGAGCTCATGAGGCCAGGATCTGCTGCCGGCCTATTTTGTATTCCATGCTAAGGAGAAGACAAAGGGGGGTCCTAGCCTGCTATCAGGACACAGACACAACAACAGAGTCAGACATTCATGGTGGGCATATTTATTTTGTCTAAAGCACAACTGAAAAAAAAAAAGTAGAAAGAGACATTTTACCAAGAACCCACAATTGGCAAAGGACAGACCAAGATTTGAAATGGGCTCCTCTTGGTCCTGTTGACCAAGTTGTCCTGGATAATGTCACTGAAAGAGGAGTAGAGGACACCAGAGATACCATCTGCATCTGGTTCTCATACTGGCCAGATCCTTTAGAGACCACCAGTACTTACTATGAAGATAGGTAGTGTCTGATTTACAAGGTCTGACATGATGGAAGCAGTTGGACTTTTCTTACTCTGAGACTGGAGGGTTCCTGTGGCTATATACTGGCCCGATTCATGCTAACCACCTGATTCATACAATCTTTCAGGACAAAAGAAACTAAAAAGATTTAAGAAAAAGACCAGAATTGCACAGATGGTTCATGTCCCATGGTCATGCTAGCCACAGAAGAGTCCCTGATTCTGTCAGCTCTCTCTACCTACCACCCTATCAGCCCCTCCCAAGAGGAGTCCTACAAAAGGAGCCCTGCAAGCCTTCGTTTTCCAGTGCTGGCTCTGTAGTAAAGCTGAAACCCATCATCTAAAGACATCCATTTGTAGTCTATCTGGTCCAGGTCTACTGAGTCCATAGGTATGGATCATGGAGACAGACGTCATCACCACATCTGTGATGTGATGGGCTCTAGGGGACCTTCCTCCACCATCCTGCTTCACCTCAGGTCTGAAGTTGCCAGGATTTGATTTGCTCTTGGAGCATCCAAAGAGGCCCCAAACTTCAGAGAGCCTCCTCGGAAATAATAGGGTGCAAGATTTGCAGACAGAACCTTCGTTCTTCAACAGATTCAAACTTTAAAGCACTGAGTCCGAGAACAGCTGAGAAGAGGTAGAGAAGATGGACAAGAAGACGGAAGTGTGAAGCCCAAGTGTCCCAAGGGAAGTGGAAGCAGATGAGAAGTGGATTTCTGGGCATGGGAAGTAGACAGAGGCTATCAAAAACAAACTCTCTCTCATATAGTTGGACCTTGCCCTAGCTGGAATCACACTGGCTACAAAGCCAAAGAGGGCATTTACACACTGCTGCCGTTTGGATCTTCAGTGTCCCTTGAGGTCCATGTGTTGAAGGCCTAGTCATCAGCTGTGTACTGCTGGAAGCTGGTGGAGGCCAGTGGGAGATCTTTAAGCTGTTAGAGGAGAGCTGTAGAAGAGAACATTGGGGTGTTCAGCTCCTTTTCCTTCTCTATGTCTCAGCTGTGAGGTGAACATTCCGAACTCTTTCTCTCTATAAGCTGGTCACCTTAGATGCTCATCACACTCACGGAAAGATGACCTCCACGCATATAACGCACTTATGACACTACCCATCCCTCTAACACTAGACAGGTGGGAAGAACTGATGACTGGTGGGACCCACCATACCAGCTAGCACTTGGCAGTAGAAGCTGGAGGCTTACATGGGGTTGGGGAGAAATACATAGGATCTTATTAGTAGCAGCAACATGGTTATTGTTAACTGAATGTTTGCTGATTCTCTAGCAATGAATCCCTTTGGACAGACATAGTACCCATCCATGTAACATAGACTTCTCTGCTACAGTGGTTGGTATCGGGGATTTCTTTGAAGAATATGTATCCCTGGGGACAGGCCAGCTTCAAGGGTTGTGTTGTGTTGTTTTGCTCCAAATACAAAACTTGAAGTGATTCCATATAGTCATCCACGCCTCACACACAGGTAGCTGTGACCCAATGAGAAAACATCCCCAACTGCAGGCATGGGTATTCAGCTCTTCGTGGGAAGGCCCTTCATCCTCACAAACACTTGATGTTAATTTTCCAGAGTCATATCCTCCCACTGTCTGTGAAGAATGAGAAAAGGAAAACCAGCCAGCATGCCATGATTTTTATTTTTCTGTTTAAAAGAAAAAGAACAAAAGAGAAAAAATCCACTTGAGTATACAGCTCTGAAGACAGCATCATGTTGCACCTCATGTACCTCAGAATGAAATTTTCTCCATCCTCTGAGGTAAATGTTTAAAGGATATACCACTTAAAGGAGGGTAGATTGCATCATCTCCAAAGATGCCCCCAAAGATTTGGACTAATAGCCTGCCATCCTCATCTTTATCAGAACCCTAAGATGGTAGAAGATGAGGATGACTTGGGGGAAATCATCTCATCCTGAGGACCAGACAGAGATGCTCACAGGAGACAGATAAAGCCATAAGTGATTCAAGCCCAGATGGGGCCTCTTGTGACTCAGAGTTTGTTATTCATCCAAGAAATAAATTTCAAACAGTTGAAGACTTTGTGCAGCTGAATTCCACATCCCTTGGCCTTTTGTTTTCCTAGAGCTTCCATAACAAATGGCCTCGAACTCTTTGGCTTTGAGCAATGAAAATTTATTCTTTCCTAGTTCTAGAGGTCAAAAGTCCGAACTCAAAGAAGGCAGCAGGGCCATGTCTTCCCTGAAGGTTCAAAGGAAGACTTTTTCCTCGCCTCTTCCAGTTTTGGGTGGCTCTGCGTTCTCTGTGGACTGTAGCCAGGCAACTTTAGCCTCTGCCTCTGCCTTCTGTCTTAAAAGGATGATTGTCCTTTTATGTAGGATTCACCTGAATAATCCAGAATGACCTCATCTGGTATTGCTCTCAACTATATTTGCAATGACCCCTCGTTCCAATTAAGGGCACATTAACTGATTAGAACATAAGCGAACCATCGGAGGGTCAGCAGACAGACCCGTCTACTAGAGTGAAGTAAAATGTGAACAAATGAATCACACCAGGACCGGCAGGTGGATCTGAGAAGGGACTTCCCTTTATCCGATCTCTAAGGTGCTTGTCCATGGCCTTTACTGGCTAAGACTCTCCTATTCTCTTGGGGATGGGCAGGCGCTCTCAGGAATCCTAGCTGCTTTGAACTGCCAAGATCTTGACTCTAGTTCTGGCTTTGTGTGGACTTCATATGGAGTAGAGCCTCCTCCTTTATTTGGGAGTTGAATTTCCTCCTGGGTTTTTTTTTAGCCTCTTCCCTGTGCCCTACTGTGCTTCCAGAGTCATCTCTTCCTTCTCCTAAAAACTTTCTGAATTCTGCAGATCCTTGGTGCCTCTTTCAGAATTTTAGCTCATGTTTCTCAAATTTTTGTCTTTATCTGAATCAGCCATTGGGAGGCCATGTTTGAGTACAGACTACTGGGTTCCATGTTCTGATGCAGTAACTGGCTTGGAGGTGGGGCTAAAAACTTGCATTCTTTCCCCCCCCGCCCCAATTAGGTTTACTGTTTATTCAATGTTAAATGTTACAGAGTTCTTACCCTGTCTGAACCATGCCTGCGAACCCAAAGAAAGAAATGGTGTAGACAGTGTATTAAAACTCGATTCATATGCATTTTGATAATTTTACAATCTTAAAAAAAATTATAACAAGACTTGGAATTTACATCTGCTGCAGGTCTTCAGTGTTCCAATACAGTACGCCATGAAACAATGGCATCGTGTCTCTGTTCATGTCTTCAAACCATAACCCCAAACAGAATGTGTGTGTGTATGTGTGTCACGCTGGGGTAAAGAATCCCCTAAGGGAAGCTTGTGGCTCAAGGCGTGAGATTACTTGTTAAGGTTTCTGGTGCCCAAATGAAATCTTCAGTTTAACCAAGAATCTCAAGCCTCTAATCACCCAAGCTCCTCCTGGCTGGTTCAGATCATGCCAACATTATTGCCCAGAAGTGGCATCCAGTATGGTCAGGAGACACTGGCCTACGCTTCCTGCTTCCCACACTGCTGCACTAAATCCACGAAACTGCAGGACATGCTGTCAAGCAGGGGTAACTTGAGATTCCACTTCTATCAGTAGTGAGCAAGTCTGAACTGTGTTTGGTAAAGGGATTCGTTTATAGGGAGAAACCCAGGCACTACCATCGTATCACATAGTCATACGCCAATATAGAGTATGTGTACTGAACCATCTGTAGTGACAAGCTAGGTAACCGACAGAGGATTTCATTAGGTGGAAAGAAATTTAGCAGTAACTGCTTCTAAGAGCCAAGTGCTACTAGATAGTTAAATTGTAATTACTAACAACAGAAGAGCTACATTACTGGCTATTCCCCTGCCTCTCCAAGTGAATACCAAACTTACTCACAAGGTGAATGTCAAGGTGCTGGCTAAACAATGAATGGATCTACAGAATAGCCCATAACCTTCTCAAGGTTGACGACCTCAGATTGGCTGCCCTTAATTGTGGATTTCATGTGGATCACACCTTCTGCATAAGGTTACAGTGATTAGTGTCCATGTGAACCTCGAAACCAACTCTACTAGATTCCTGTCAGAAAGCCTTCAGAAGTCAGCCACCTGGGTTCTGATCTGCTGTAAAAGATGAAGAGTTAAGTGACCTGAATTAACCTCTTCTGTGCCTCCATCCTAAGGAATACTCTGTAGGCTGTGGCTATGGTAGACTTCCTGGAACAAGCCGCTGTAGAAATGATGTGTTTGGATCATCTGTGTGGAGCTTATGATTTATAATTTGTTTGTACTTGTATGTGGTAACTATGGGTTTAATTCAACCAAACTAGGGTCCGCCCAATGGGGAGTGGGTGGGGGGTAGTCTTGTTTCTTTGAATAATTTTTCATTCCACACTAAGGCCTTGCTTTGACTTGGAGTAAGTTCTTTAAGGGCATATTGTGTGGAGAAATAGTCTGAAAGAAGCATTAGAATTGTGAAATGCCCTATGAATTGGCCAATCCTTAGGTGGAACCAGATAGCCTTTGATACATATAAAGGGCAGGAGACCCACTGCACTCCAGGTGACACTCAAGCCTCCTAATCAGGTCTAAATTGAACTGCTGTGGATGGAGTGTGGCATCTGCTCACTGCTGTGGACGGAGTGTGGTGCCTGCTCACTGCTGTGGA
The DNA here is from genome assembly GCF_900095145.1 of Mus pahari. NCBI lineage: Eukaryota > Metazoa > Chordata > Mammalia > Rodentia > Muridae > Mus > Mus pahari. The sequence continues at coordinate 51,711,048 of NC_034608.1, forward strand.
TGGAGTGTGGCATCTGCTCAGGAGTGGGTTTCACTGACCTGGCTTTTCACAGTTCAAAGCAACAGGAGCAAAACACCAATTTGTACATGAATCTGCATGGTGTCTGATAAATCCTTGTGTGTGCCCCAGATGTGAAAGCTTGCGTTCTTATCTGTGAAGATTCTGTTCTGGCTGGTCCAGAGGTATAGTGAGAACCACCATTCTAACCTGTTCCTCATGCCTTCCAAATGGACTTTCCTTGTTCTCCCACCACATCCAACTCGTCTTCTATCTTCCTCTAGCCCAGTAGGCTCTCAACCTGTGGATAGCAATCCTTTTAGGGGTGTCACATATCTGATATCCTGTATAGCAGATATTTACATTATAATTTATGACAGTAGCAAGATTACAGTTATGGAGTAGGAATGAAATAATGTTATAGTTGGGGGTCACCACAGCAGGAGGAGCTGTATTAAAGTGCCGCGGCTTTAGGAAGGTTGAGAACCATTGCTCTAGACACTTACTCTCATCTCAAAATACCTAGAACCTTGCTGATTTAGCTCAATATTATATATAAAGATTTCCACCTAATCATCCCATCCCTTGATGCCCATTTAAAACCTCTTCTCCCCCTCCCCACCCTCCTACTTCTCCAAATCAAAGCCAAGGACACCCAGATAACTAGGCTTACTCCATCCCAGAAAACAGGAAAATCTAGTCCCAAGCTGGTGAGAGAGCGGGCACAGTGACAAGCCTGGCTTTAGCTGGCTATCCTCACAAGACTCCTAAAGTGGGTAGTCTAGGTCCGGCTCCAGTGTGGCCAGGGAGAAGTGTGGAGGAAACATCCAAGCCAGTCTCCACCCACCCAGCTGCCCATGCACCTTCTGTCTTCACCAGCCCCTCATGCCCCAGTGTGCAGCAACTCCCCTCAAGGGTGAGCCTTCAGATGCCAGGAGACCATCTTCCCAGGGCATTGAGCAACACCCACTGCAGGATTTCCAGCCCTCGCGTGCTCCCCAACAGCCTGCAAGACATTTTCTCTGAGGAATTTCAACACACATAACTAGTGCTTTGTTCCCCCTGTGAATGCGGGCTTGTCTGGGTGCCAGAGTTGCACCACACAGGAGATTAACAAACATGAGCTGAACCTCCTCTCAGCGGGCTCAGTTCAGTCTCTAGGATCTTTCTTAATACTATGCACAAATGTCAAACCACTCTAGAAAAAAAAAAGAAAAGAAAGAAAGAAAGAAAAAACATGGGAGGGGGTGTTGGGCCCATTGGCAGACCTAATGAATGCAGGCAACCTGACCTTAGAGACCCTCTTAATGTCAAATACTCAATGTCAGTTTTACTGAAGTTGAGCTGAGCAAAGAGTGTCCTAGGGCTAAGGTCGCCGCTCTGCTAATGGTATGTAGATACTTAGGAGTTCCTCACACACTTCCCTGATGCCCTCATACATAGAAAAATGTTAAATAAGATGTCGAGTGTTTGTGGTCGTAGTTCACATAAAGCTCATGTGTCCCAAGAGAACAATTGACTTCTATATGAATGGTTTGGGGACCCAAGTGGAAAGGAGGGACTAACCTAGTATGACATCATTGCACACAAGGACCCAGTTGAGGTTGAACTGGAGGGCTCTCTTCTGGTACAGGGTCACCCCACACATGGCCCGGTGGTTCTATGCAGTTTTAATAAGATATCTGTATTCCTTTCTAGGGCTGACATAAGGACAAATTGTGGGGTTGGGAGGCATCGACAACAACGAAAGTATTTCCTCAGACTTCTAGAAATGAAATTATAAGCACAAAATGTATAAAAGTGAAAACACAAGCAGGAATGGTATCTCCCAAGGCCTCTCCACAGCTTACTGCTGTCTTCCCTTCTTCACACAGTCTCCCTTATGTGTATCTGAGCTCTAATTTTCTCTTCTCACAAAGATACTCATTACACAGAATCAAGATCCAATTCGACAAACTCATTTCATTGAAATGTCCTTTTTAAAGATACTATAGTCAAATATTGAGTAATGGGGGTTAGGGCTTCAGCACACAAAGTGGGGAAAAGGGACCCAATTCAGCATATAATAATATTCACACAATCCGTTTACCTTCCCTGATTCAAAGACACACATTAATTTGTTAATTCAGCTTTTTTTTTTTTTTAATGTTTGTGAAATCAGGCCCCATCTGATAAAAATCTATAGTGCTCGAAGTTTGGTTTTAAGGCATTTTACATAATTATAATAATCTGCATACTTCCTCTGTTCTACTTTAGATAATATCCTGATTCCAATTTTATAAATTAGAAAGCTGAGGGTGACAGGCTGAGAAGTGGGAGAGTGGAGCTTCTCCACTGTGCTGCTATAAATATTACCAATTACTACTGCTTTTTCTGGTGAACTCACAGATGATACACATGGACCGGAAGAACACAGTGCCCTAGGCATGCACCCCTAATGGCAGGGCCATCCCCACAGAAGTGTATGACCCTGATGTGCCCCTATGGGCATATATTTTCAGTCTAACAAAATATCATGAAAGCTTACCCAGTTCTTCTCTCACTGGAGGTGTGAGTCCCAGTTATCTACTAAATATAAGCTCTGAAGGATAGCCAGTCTCTGTGTCTTGAATGACTTTGTGTCGAGTATGGGAAAAATATATGTAGCAAATAAGTACATAGCAGTGTGTGCAATATTTGTGTGATGCAGGTTTCTGGGTGATATGAGGAGGTGAGAGGTCTAAAAGGATGGACAGGTTTTCTGGATGGATGATGTAGAGGGGAGGGCTGGATAAGAAGTGGAGGCACTGAGATGGACTTGGATGTGAGCGTCTCATTTTCTGTTGCTATAAATGAATACTTGAGAGTTGGTAATTTACAAATGGTGGTAGTTGTTTAATTAACTATGCTGACTGTAAGCCCCAGATGCCACCACATCCCTTTCTCCTTGGCCCCTGCAGCCCTGGATGCAATTAATACCTGCTCACAGTGAACTATAACAACATCACTTTTTACTCCATGAACAACTCCTTCTTTCCATCAAATCTCTTCAATTCCTGAGAGCCTTTCTCAGCTCCCCTTGCAGCGCACCGACCTAATGTGAGACCCGGAGCTTATCTAGGGATTCACTGTGACCTACACTAGAGAATTCTGGGACTTCGTTATAGCCAGGTCACCTGTTCAAGTGAATCACTTCCATCCATCAGCACAGCCAGAACAGAAGTGCTTGAAGGAGCCATGAGCACACAGGGGAATCAGTCCTCAGCAGTGGTCCAAATTAAGTGTTCAGACCGCAAAAGGGTCATTTGTCAGCTCCGAGCTGTCATCTGGAAGGGGCCATCAGAAATACTGGCAGGGGAAGGAGCAAGGTGGCTCCATTTTGTTGATCTTCACTAGCCCACAAGAGCCAGCCAATCTGTACTTGCTGTTCAGACACTATCATAATATCTATTCTTCTATAGAAGAGGACAGGATGGGGGGTGGGGTGGCCATTAGAGTTTGCTCTAAGCATTTGGCAGAGCCGCAATCCTACACATGGTAACATAGTGGCTCAGTACCCTAAGGGGCATAAGTAATAATCGCATCACTGACTACAGTATTATAAAGCTCTGTGATAATATGATTTGATATTTGCAACGAGTATAAAGTAAGGGAGCTGAGTCCACCCCTTACTACTGATCCTGCAGTTAAATTTATCCCACTTTGGGAATCACATAAGCTCTTCCACTCACAGACATCACATTAATACTCTCGGTTCGGGACATTCTTCCAGATGGCATCATGTCACTCTGTTCATTATCAACAGATGACAGTGATGGCCACGTAAGGTTACTTTGTTCTCTGCCACCAGCTTGGGCCACTGTGGCTCCAATGCTTCATTGTTTCATTTATTAAACAGTGATGCACTGGGTGTTCACTTTATGCCAAACACTATTCGAGGAGCGTGGGAAACAGTAACCAAAACTCCTGTCCTTGTGGGGACTCTAATCGATCTAGGCAAAGTTGAAAGTGGAAGTGGGAAAGCAATGAATCATTGGCCTAATAAATGACTACATAAAACAGTAAAAGGAGGGAAGAACTATGGTAACAAATCATGTAAGAAAGGAGGGTGTCATGGAATGGCGTGCATATCTTGTTAAGTAGTGTGGTAGAGGTAGGCATCATGGGAAGTTATTTGAGCAAAGATTTCACAATTTGTGACTCAAGCCAGTGGAAAGTTGACGTTGTGGCCAGCTGAAATCATGATGCCTGAAGAGCACTGGCTTATCGAGAAGGGTCAGCAAGAGCTCCAGCTGGGAACATGCTCCACAATGTAGAAAAGTCAAGAAGACTCTTGGAGTCTAGAGTCCTAGAATGAGACTCCCCTAGAGGGATCGTGTTACACATGGAAGCCTTCACTGTATAGATGAGAGTTAAAGCTTTGAACTCAGTGATGTTACCAAAGGAGGAAGGAAAGGAAGATTAAAAAACATAACCAGAAAGAAGCCAGCAGAGAAAAAAAGGAAACACCTGCAAGAGAGAAGAGGCTGGAAAGAATTGGCTCTGTGATAAAGAGAGAAAGGAAGAGGCATGACGAGCTACTGTATCTGGAGCCACCTGAGACTGTTCCTCAGGGGAGGAGTGGCCAAGCTTGTCTAAATAACGTTGACAAGCTCAAGTAAGATGAGAAACAGTAGTGTCCCTTTATCAGGCACAGTGTTGTGGCTTCAACGTGGTCCCTGTGCGATGGGTACTGAGCATGGAGTTTGTTTAAAAAGAGTTTCAGAGAAGGAACGTTACAGAGAGTGAAGGGAATAGAATCAATTTTTTTCAAGATATTCTTTTTCCAGAGGGGGCAAAAACCAGAGCACAAACTGCTGGGGAAAGTGGGGTTAGAAGTTTTTTGTGACTTACTTGCAAAATGGAAAATGTTGGCATGGAAAAGTTCTAGAACAATGGCCTCTAGAAACAGAAAGGAGCTTAACATCTGGTCCATAGGCTAACCAAGTGAGTTAGAGAGGACTCAGAATTAGCCTGATCCCAGGAGGCAGGGAATGAAAGAGCAGATGTGAGGAGGGGCCCCAGGTGGAGGTGGTAGGCCATAAAGCTCTCCTACTCCTCAGGGAGTCTCAGTCGGTAAGAAACAAGGTCATCAGCTGACATGAGCAGACAGGAACATGGGAAGAAAGAAGAGAAGCTGGCAACTTATTGGTTAGGGTTGTGGGAATGCCTTTGGTGTGCTGTGGCTTGCTTCCGAAATGAAGACCGAGATAAGGGCTTTTAGGTGTGACTTTTTGTTTGTCTGGTTGGTTGGTTGGTTGGTTGGTTGGTTGGTGGGTTGGTGGGTGGGTGGGTTGGTGAGTCGGTGGGTCAGCTGGTTTTTGGGACACGGTTTCTCTGTGTACTCCTGCATGTCCTGGAACTCACTGTAAACCAGGCTAGCCTTGAACTCAGAGATCTTCCTGCCTCTGCCTCCCCAGTGCTGGGACTAAAGGTGTGTGCCACCACCGCCGAACTTTAGACGTGACTTTAAAGGGAACCTAGTAAGTAGCTCTGAGTGCTTGTGGGGAAAGCAAGCAAGTCTAAGCAGAGCAGTGGCTTTGTTGAACAAAGACTATGTCAAAGAGATCCCAGAGAAGCTGAAGAATTTTGGCAAAGAAGTAATCATAAAGATCAGCCATGGGATATTTATTTATGTATGTATTTATTTAGTGGTGGGAGGCCCACTTGTAGAAGTCAGAGAACAACTTGCAGGGTTCACTTCTCTGTTTCCACTTTGTGGGCTCTGGGGATCAAATTGATACAGTCACACTTATTGGGAAGCACTTTTACTCATTAAGCCATCTGGTCTACCCAACATGGGACTATAAACTAAATATGGAGGAAAATGGACAGAGAGGGTGGGAACAAGGAAAAGGTGACAGAATAAAGTGATGGGAGATTCCAGTAAGCCATGAATGAACTCTAGGATTCAGGATCCTGGAGTGACTGAACTGGAAAAACAGGAGCAGTGATCTGAGCTTTTGAAACTTGAACTGTAGAGGAACTCTGGTTTGATGGCACACACCTGTCATGTCAGCATTCAAAAAAGCTGAGGGAGAAGAATGAATTTGAAGCCACCCTGACCTGTACAGGAAAGATCCTCTATCAAAATTAAAAAAAAAAAAAAAAAAAGGAGAAAGAAAAAGAAGGGACAGGAAAGGAAAAGAGGACAAGAAGGAAAGGATAGAAATACAGAAGGGTCTCAGTTATTGGTGTCTTGTTTAATCTGGAACATGACATGGAAGGGAGTGGCTGTGTACAGAGCATAGAAGCACTAAGAGTCAAGACATGGGGATGCTAGAACTTTAGAAAGCACATCTGTCAGAATCCTAAAATCCCCAAATATTCAGATAAGAGAAAAACTAATAAGACTAATAGCAAATAAGGAGATACAATTTTAATAATAGTAATTTTTTAAAATAAAACAGAGAGGGAGAGGAAAGCAGGGAGGAAGCAAGCCATTGCACTTTAATACATAGAAGTGTCAATAAAAGTATGATGGTTAATTGAAATTATCAGCTTGACAAATTTATAATTAAATGGGGACAAGCCTCTGGCCATCCTGTAAGAATTGGGTTAAGTGCCTAAAGTGGGTGGCACCATTCCCTGGGCTTGGAGTCCTGAACTGGATAAACGGAAGGAAGGAGCCAAACACACTCATTCCTTATTCTCTGCTCTCTGATGGGGATGAAATGTGACCAGCCACTTCAGGTTGCTGCTTCCTTGAGTTCCCTGCTGTTATGGTCAGGACCTGGATCTGTGAGTTGAACTTAACCCTTTCTCCCTTACATTGTTTTTCTCAGAGTCTTGTAATGAAGCTATTACATAGAAAGCTAATGATACAGCTTGGTAATAGAGTATTGATCTCCAAAATCAGTCCCCCCCTGCAAGATAAATTAATTTTAAAAAGCCATAGTTTCAAGAAAATACCAAATTGCTTGTTTTAAAGTACTTTGAACTTTCAAATGTTAAGGTTTAAGAATAACCTTAAAAGCCTAATGTTTTGAAAAGAAAAGGAATGGCAACGTGCTCCTCAAATGTGCCAGTTAATATCCTGAACAGTATGTGTGTATATGCCACATATGTGCCAGTCATTATCCTGAACAGTATGTGGGTGTGGACCTCAGAATATGCCAGCCAATGTCCTGAAAGTTGTGTATGAATAGGCTACAGAATAGTCTGTGTTATTGTACAAAACCGATCTTTAGCAGAACTGCTGTTCCTTGGAATTGGTTCCTAATGTCATGCAATCAGAGGAAGAGAAGAAAACTGCTTAGATGACAAAATTCTTACCTTATCATACTTGTCAGCGTCACAGAACAATGGATCTAAAAACAGGGCCTGGGAAACCACAGGGGTTTCTGCTGCTTACATTACTCCCCTACAGTGGGCTCCCCCTCGAATCAGTAGTTCCTTTCACATGTATTTATGCCTTACTTTCAGACTACTTCATAAGTTCCTGTGGAAAGGTTGTCTCTTGTACAATACATGGTATATACAAACACTTGGGATTAGTAATATCACCATGTCTGTGCCCAGTCTGCCAGTGAGTAGCAATGTCTGAGTTTTCTTAAGCTCTGCTTCTTTCAGACTTCTCTTGAAAATCCACATTGCTAACTTGTACAGGCAGCTTTCCTTGACAACTTTACCCCGTAGTCCCTACTTATCACTTGGAGTCTTTTGTCTTCTGGCCATATCAGAGATGATCCTTATTGGATTCCCAGAAACCAGAAGCTGAGACAGTTGAGTCTCAGGCAGTTTCTGCAAGCTTGGGGTGGAAGGAGGCTCAGGAGACACACCAAGTTCAATGAGTTTGACTTTGCCCTCTCTGCCCTTATAATGAGCTGTTTAGATCTCTGCCACCTGAACAAAGAACAAGCAAGGGGACAGAGTTGGTGAGCATGGGACAGTAGGCATCCTGTATTCTTGAAGTCTCACTTGTCCTGCCCCAAGAGAACTTCTGTGCATTGTGAGATATTTCCCACTTCTGTGTTCTTCCCATCTCAGCCCAGCCCCACTCACCCACCACCATGGTAGGATGAGGATATTCTACGTCCTGTACTTTGAGAGCCCCCCTTGTGATTGCTGTTCTCTGCTTTTTGATGTCAGGTGTTTGGGCCTGTGAGTCCAGTTCTCTACAATGATCCACCCTTAGACAGGAGCTATTTTCTGTTTTTCAAAATGATAAAGGTGTGTGAATGGTACTCTGTGCTATCAATGTTGGAATATTTGTTACTGTCTTTGCATAGACTTCCCTCACTATTTGCTAAACAGCAACAAACAAACAAATAACCATTCATTGCTTAAAGGCCACTTCTTCTGTGACCTTTAGCAAAACCTAGACGCCCCATGACAAAGTTGCTACTTTCCTGCCCACGTGGCTCTCTGAGTTTCCTTATGCTCTTGGCTTTATTTTATTTTTCCTTTCCAGGTGCTTCTTTGATAGGTAACCATGGCATTGGTTATGTAGTGTAGTTCCTATGTGTTACTCTAGGATCCCATCTTTTGTCTAGAGTTTTATGTTTATTGGCCATTTCCAAGGGGACTGACAGTGTCATGACTTCATTAGATGCGAATCTCCTCCCTTTGTGCCACAGGAAGGCTGAGACTTGGATACACCCCACCCATCTTTACATCTCTAACTCCTTGCTTGATGTCTAGGACTGAAAAGAAAATGCATTTGATGCCACCTGGAGAAAACTCACAGGCCTAGGTAAGTAATGTCAAAAGTAGATAGTGTGAGTTTAGGATTCTTTCCTTCTTCCATCAAAAATTTTCTTCCTCTTTGACCAGGGCAGGAAATTGCACCAGCAGGACTTCATCTCTGTAATCTTTAAAGCTTTTTTTTTTTTTTTTTTTAAGATTTATTTTTTATTATATGTAAGTACACTGTAGCTGTCTTCAGACATACCAGAAGAGGGAGTCAGATTTCATTAGGGATGGTTGTGAGCCACCATGTGGTTGCCAGGATTTGAACTCAGGACCTTCAGAAGAGCAGTCAGTGCTCTTAACCTCTGAGCCATCTCTCCAGCACTTCTTTAAAGCTTTTGTTTGATATCTTGTAACAGGGCTCCATATAAAACTGTATCGTCCCAGGAAACAGGGAGGGCACTATTTCTTGTTTTCTCCTCTTCCTTTTACCAAGTCCCCAATTATGATAGCAACTACAACTATCTGTGAAATAATATATTTCAATAAAAATAGAGAAGAGACAATAGTGAGGATTAACATGGAAGGCACAATCATTTGATCATCTCCGTTAAGATCTTATTTATTGAGGTCCCTCTGTGTGGCCATCACTCAGGTGTTGAAGCTATTAATTACAAAGCCTGTAAGTGCTTGGTCTCTGCTCTCAAAGAGCCCATATATACATGAGCAAGTCAGGGCTTCTGTGCATGAAATAATCATAATATCTGATGGATACAAATTATCCTCTCTACTGGGCTGTTCCGTCTCAGAAAGTTTTAGCACAAAGGGCCTAGGATGGCAAATCTTTGGTATTTATACCATTCATTGCAAATAGGACCCTGAGATAGTTATGTTCCTATGATTATGTAATAATCATTTCTTTCTTAGCATTAGTATCAACCCCTGAAAGTCTCCACCTCTGTCTGCTCAATGACTCACAGACCACAAGCCTTCAGTTCACTGAGCTCACAAATGCTGCTCTGAGAATGAAGCCATGACTCTTTTAGCCCCAGATTCTTAGCCACAGCCTAGACTTTACTCTCTTCTACACTGTCCCTTGCCTCTTATCGCCCCTGCGCTTTGCATGCTATATCTGAGAGCCAATGTGATCCCAGAGCAGTACTGAAAGCCGACACAGGAGGATCTGGGGAGCTTGCTCACTAGCCAGTTTTGTCAATCAATGAGTTCCATGTTCAAGGAGAAATCCTATCTCAAAAAAATAAGGAGGTGAATCTTAAAAGAAAAAGATACCTAATGTTGACTTCTAGCTTCTATACATGCATTCATAGGCACATTCACTTGTATGTACATGTGTAGACACACATGTACCATGCACACACACGTATACACACATGGAAGAGGGGAAAAGAGATGAATAGGGTGTTTGAGAAAAGTAACGATGATTTGGAAAAGAAGTGAATGAGAAGATTCACAAGGTCTCCTAGAACAGGGACATGGTCACTAACCAGTGACAGAGCTACCTGGGAGACAATATTAAGCAAGGCTGTAGGATGCAGGATGCAACACATGATCAACAGATAGACTGTGATGTTTGTCCTGCAGCCAGAATGCCAAACCACAGAACCAAGCAGTACATTCTGGCCGACTCTTATATCTGATGACCTATTTGAAAAATATTTGCTTCCTGCTCCTGAGACCTTAAGCTCCCAAGCTATAGAAGTCATGATTCCCCCAGTAGACAAAATAATGGCCCCATTGAACTAGAAGCTGAGTAGGCCAACTAGATACATTAGGCTCTTTGTGGTTATGAAACAATAGCTTGATAAAGAGGTGGTTGTTACATATTGAAGGCAGAATAATAGATCCAGAATGCTGAGAACCCTGTGGGGCATCTCTTAAAATAGATACTTTGGTGATGACAATGTCTGTGTGACTTTGTATAAACAAGACCATCAAAGGCTTAATCTGTAGTATAGCTCATCCACTGTATCAGTAATTTTTCTTGTTGTTGCAACAAAATGCCAGACAAAGGCAACTTAGGAAGAAAGGGTTTACTTTGGCACATGGATGTAGAGGATACAGTCTGTCATCTTGTGGAAATCATGGTGGCAAGGGAGTTAAGTAGGTAGTCACATTATATCCATAGTCAGAAAGGAGACAGAGATAAACGGTGCCCATACTTTGTCCTTTACCCTTTTCATTCTGTCAAGGACCCCACGCCCTACCCCAGTCCATGTGTTGGTACCACTCACATTTAGCTCTCTCTGGAAACACTTACAGATATGCCCACAGGCATGTTGCCTAGGTGATGCTACATCCAGTTGACAATGAAGATTCACTATTACATTTACCAGGTAAGAACTTTATCCAACACAAAAGTAATAACAGAGAACAAAGAAATTGGAAGTAAGAGGAGTGGGCCAGACTTAGCATCGCTGTTACAAATGCCTTAAAGACATAACATAAAGAAGAGAGATTTGTTCTGCCTTGCTGGTTCAGAAGTTTGAGCCACCCGCCCTCCCCTCTCCCAACCCCATGCTCAAGAGAGTGTGATGGGGCAGAGCAGCCTGGTGACTATAAATCTATAAAACAGATTACTATTCATAAGTCAGTGACCTCATAATCTAGCCACAAAACCCCACCTCTGACCACTGCTGTGCTAGGGACCAACCCAGCTTTCGGTGAGATGGCATTTAAGATGAATTATTCAGTATGCATCATTCAACGGCACTTGTATCAGAATGTAGTTATAAATGTGGGAGCAAGTCAGTGCAAGGCACCTATTTTTGTGATGTGGACCAGGGGAGCTAGAGGCATGGTTCTAGACCCTCAGTACAGTGATAATGTTCTGATTGGTTTCCTGATCTAAGAGCACTAGATCCACCAAAAGCAGTAGGATTGTGTCACAGCCACTGTCTCACTATGGGGGTGGGGCCAGCTCCCTTGGCCACTCAGTGGTGCTATATGGCTTTGGAAATCCTTCCTAGGAACTCGGTCTAGTCTAAAGCATGCTCACCAACCTTCCCTACTACCCTCTTAGCTATACACACTCTTCATAGAATTGAGTGCTTAAACTTGCTAGAGTGGCTTCTACTGTGGAGATCTTAGAATCCTGCCCCAACTGCTGGCTCAGTATGGCCCCCACTCTTCCCATTCATGTGACTCCATTCTTCCTTTCCCTGTTCTTTTTCTTATCCCTTCTCACTTGGCATGAGGTTGGAGAATAAGCAACTGTCTTATTCTGTTGGGTTTGTGTTGCTGTGAAGAGACACCGTGACCAAGGCAACTCTTATAAAGGAGAACACTTAAATTGGGGCTGGCTTAGAGTTTCAGAGGTTCAGTACATTATCACCATGGCAGGAAGCACGGTAGTGTACAGGCAGATATGGTGCTGGAGGAGGCAAGAGTTCTACATCTTGATCTGAAGGCAAACAAGAGGAGACTGTCTTCTGCAGGCAGCCAGGAGGAGGGTCTTTTCCATCCTGGGTAAAGCTTTAGCATAGGACCTCAAAACCCACCCCCACAGTGATGCACTTCCTCTAACAAGGCCACACCTCCTAAGAGGGCCCAACATATTCAAACCACCATGGCAACCTCCTGGTCAATTCAGCAGTTTCACAGAGTGAACTTCTCCATGCGTACCTTGGGCAACTGAAGGAGAATCCAGGCACAGGAGGAAAAGACTAGATTCTTTTACATTAGCTGCTGATGGCATAAACTACCTGCTGTGTAATTTGCTCAAAACCACCTGCCATATCAACAGTCTACCTGAGACTGTCTTTGACAAAGAGGTTCCTACCTCTAAAGCATTTTCAAACTATTCTAATTCTTAACAGCTACACAATAGGAAGTGGGAGGAAGAGGGGAGAAGGGGGAGGAAAATGAGCCATTAAGAATCACTCTGAGGAGCAAGACAGAAGGCAAAGAGTTGAGTGGGTGGGGAGGTGGGGAGGATCTGGGAGGAAGAGGGGGTTGTGTGGGGGAAGAGGAAGACATGATCAGAATAAATTGTATAAAAAACATGTTATTTTCAATTTAAAAAAAAACCCTCTGAAGCCAGAACAGTGGGGCTTATTGATTCATAGATAAATCACAAATACCAACCTACCTTGGTCCAAAGATATGGATTATCTCTACAACAAGACCCTTGCTGTTCTGTATACTGGACACACAAATGTAAATCGGTCATGTAACATTGCTATCTCGGGAGCTTCCAGCAAGTATTCTGCACAATGCTTAATGAGAATGCTATTTTCTCTGATAAACAGACTAGAGGTCCAGATCGGCAATCAGATGCCCTGGGTTCTAGACTAATCTTCATCTCCTCACAGTGATGCTTCTCGTTTAGAGACAGGCTGAGAATCACTCGGCGAGTTTGAGTCAGAGACAAATGAAAGAGGGGGTGGAAAGTTATTCTGCAAACGTTTGATGGTTCCCAAAGGTAAGGAAGGCATCCTGTGATCCTCATGACTCAGATCATCCCCCCAGAGACTTCCCAGTCAGGAGTCCCAGAGGGCCTGACTCATCCTGATCTCTTTCTGAGCCCAAGTGGCTGGCCCGCTTTGGATGACAGGAATTGTGGGGACTTTATGTAACTTCTAACTTTGACTCTACCATCTGCTAGCTGTACAACCACAAGCAGGTGTCCTCAACATCCTCGCCATTGAGGTGAAGCAACGTTTCTGCCTCCTGTGACTGTCATGCAGATGGAGTGAAACAATCTATATCAAGTGTAACAGTCCCATAAGGTTCAATGCCTGCGTGCAGCAGCCACTGAAAAGAACTGACAGCTTAACAGGGCCTCCAAATTTTTCCCCACCAGCCAGTGCTCTGCCCCATGGTTCTGTTCCATCCAACCTTCAAACAATCATCTCTAGGCTGGACCAGCAAAAAAGAAAGGTCTCTAGTCTGTGTCCTACAGTTTCAATGCAACTTCTATGTAATAAGATTCAGTGACACAGATGGCTTATTGTTTATTTAGGGAAGCGCTGGGTGTTGAGTGCAGGGCCTCACATACACTAGGTAGTCCACCACTGAGCCTCACCATAGGTCCACTGGATCTTTAAAATGGCCCATCCACTGAAGCTCTGTTTGTTGATGGTGCCCTCCCACCCTGAGAGCCCCATACAGGCACTACTAGAAAGGACAGCTTCAGGCAAGGGAGATCGCCATGATGTCTCAGGTTATAGAGAGATGAGAACACATTGTACATGATAAGCCGTTGAAAACACAACTGTTTTTCCGGGCCAAGTACTTAGGAACAAAAGGGTATCTGGAGCCACAGCCAGGGGCATTGGCAGGCTTTGTAGCAGCCGGAAGGATCCTTCCAACCACACAAGAGCCACCTCAGCCCAGCAGATCACACTAAAGTCCTCAGTGTGCCAGGAGCACGGGGCATGGAGTGAAGTGCAACTGGCAGTGCTCATGTACGTGATGATAGCATTCAAGGCAAAGGACATGGTCTCAGGGCCGTAGCTTTCTCCCTGTCAATCGCACTTAAAGGGTCTGCAGAAGACAGAACTCAGCTGGGATTACTTTGTGGGGAACGAGGAAAGGCTTTGTACTAAGGACGGTGTTGGGCATTTGCTTTATGGCTGGATGGACCTGTCAAGCAGCTGGGCGGTCCTTGCCACCGCCAAGTAGGAACTGCCATTCTCCACGGCTCAACCATGAGTCCTCTCTAAGCCAGTAGCCAAGACTGTGTGCTGACAGACACTAGCTAGAGGGTTCTGACAGGCGTCATAGCCAGCTCCATGGCAAGCAAGGGAGCGAGGCAGCATCGGAGTCCTGTGACTTTTCTGGAAGTGTGGCTATAGCACATATATGCATATAACATCCAGAAAGGAAAAGAGAAAAAAAAAAAAAAGTCAGGAAAGGAGTAAGGAGAAAAGATGAAATCAAACGACATTCTTGGCATTTTTTCAAACATCTGTGAAATCCTCATTGTTATCTCTGATGTCAGTGTGACTGGGTTTAATAACTCAAAGAGGTGTGGATTCATTTTAGAAGCCACATACAAATGAGGCTGAGCTGACTAATACACACACACACACACACACACACACACACACACACACACACACACGCAGCTAGCTCCTTAGCTTTAGCGCCCCTTCCTTAGGCATGTTGACTGAAAACTCTCTTTACACACTTGCAGGCCATGTGTTATTGCGATTAGTGTTTCTCAAAACAAACCCGAGTCAACCTCTTACTGCAACTCCTATCTGTAGCTATGCATCCCAATCATCAATAGAGCAAGCGGGGCGGGGCCGGGAGGGGTGAGGGCACAGCCTTGACTAGGGTGGAGCAGAGTGTGACGGTATCAAAAGCTTTAATAAATATTAAATCCTCTCTTCCCCCTTTCCTTTTCAATATCCCAGCAGCTGCAGCCCAAGATGCTGCAGGTAGCAGAGTTGCAGCTCCCCAGGGCTGTTCTCCTTTGGCCCTCTGCACTGAAAGGGAAGCCACAGACTCCCCAGGGCCTGCCCAGCCTGTGGATGTGCTGTTGCCCAGAAGCCAATCAGTTGCTGAGCATGAGGAACTCGGGGACTCTGCTGTCTGGTCATCTCCTCACCTGTGAATGCCTTTCACACCTGGGAGTGATTCTTGGCTTGCTGTTCTCCCAAAGAGCTCTAAACACCTTCCCGTCTCACTGGCCAGCGGTAGGGTCTCTCCATCTTACTGTAGGCCCAAATATACCATCCCCGTCTCACTGGCCAGCGGTAGGGTCTCTCCATCTTACTGTAGGCCCAACATCCTAGTACTGCTTGGAAGATCTGTATCCCTCCAGCTCTCGTTGCTATAACTAGGCTGGTTCCTGGCAGACATACAATCGTGCCTTCGTATTGGCATAGAGGGTGGAAGTGGTGGAGGGAGATTGATTCCAGGACATCCCACAGATACCCAAATCCCAGATGTGCAAGACCTTTGTATATAATGGCATGCATTTTTCATAGAGCCTACACACTTCCTTCATATACTTTAAATCATCTCTAGATTACTTACAATACCTAATACACAATAATGCTTTGTAAATAGTTATTATACTGGGGAGACAGAACCTGTAGAGTCCATCTCCAGTAGATAGGCATGGCCCCCCAGTTTAAGGATAAGGCCAGCCACCCATCTCAAGAATTTTAACCCAGAATTGTTCCGGAAAGGCCATTCTGAGGCATCCCACCTAGGGATCCATCCCACTGCAGACACTAAACCCCAACACTATAGCTGATGCCAACAAGAGCTTGCTGACTGGAGCCTGATATAGCTTTCCCCTGAGAGGCTCTGCCAGCACCTGACCAAAACAGATGCAGATGCTCACAGCCAACCATCGGACTGAGCCCAGGGAACCCAATGGAAGAGTTAGGGTAAGGTCTGAGGAGCTGAAGGGATGTGCAACCCCACAGGAAAAACAACATCAACCAACCAGACACCCCAAAGCTCCCAGGACTAAACCACCAACCAAAGAGAACACATGGAGGGACCGATGGCGCCAGCTATATATGTAGCAGAGGATGGTCCTATCTGACATCAGTGGGAGAGGAGGCCTTTGGTCCTGTGGAGGCTCAATGCCCCAGCATTGGGGGGGGGGGGTGCTAGAATGGTGAAGTGGGAAATGGGGGAAGAACACCTTCATAGAGACAAAGGGGTAGAAGGATGGGATAGGGGGCTTGCTGAAGGGAAATCAGGAAGGGGGACAACATTTGAAATGTAAATAAATAAAATAACCAATAAAAAATAGTTATTATGCTGTATCACGTAGTGGATGATGACAAGAAATAAAGGTGTGTACCTGTCTGCATAGATCCTACCATTGTATTAACTACATAGTGCTTGACCCAGAGTTGATTGAGTCTGCAGGTGCTGGATCTACAGATACAAAAGACAACCCCAGCCCTACTGATAGAGTTAAGCTAGACACTCCTGTCAGGCTTCCATCACTTATTTCTGCGTGCACACACACAACCCTAAGTATCTTAGCTCTTCTAACATGTACTCAAAGGTCCTCTACTGAGCCTTCCTCCCATGTAAAGTCACTTGCTCAGAGTCCCCAGTGGACAGAGGCGTGTCCATTCTCAGGTCAGGTCACCACCAGGACTATGTTACTGAGATGCTAAGATCACCCAAAAGTGCATGTGGGCTCTCAAGGCAGACATCTAGAGAAGACTCCAGAAGGAGGGAGGACTCAAGTGAGAGGCGGGAACTCAAGTCAAATGGGTCACAGAGGATGGAAAGATAAGACAGGAACTCCAAGTTTGTCTGACTACGAAGGCTAAACCAAGGGGTGACAGATCCCAGAGCCTGGCTCTGGCAGGTTCTTCACCATGTGTGGTTTCCTGTAATACTGAAAGCAGCCTTATGGTTGGTTCCCAGTGATGGTCTGTCACAGGATGAGAAAATCGGAGTGTTGGCCAACAAGGCCACAGTCTTTATTGACACGGTAAGTTGAGATGCTTTCTTAGCTGATGAGGGGCTGGGCAAATGCGAATGGAAGAAATGAAGGCATATAGAATTCTGGAAGCTTGCATCTCAGCGCCCTGGGTTCCACACTCCAGAACGCCCTTTGGGCATTGCCACATCTACAAGATGGCAGAGGAAGGTACCACATGCCCAAATCCTAAAGAGTGGGCACTGGATTGACAGCCTCTTTAAAGTGTGTGTGTGTGTGTGTGTGTGTGTGTGTGTGTGTGTGTGTGTGTGTGTGTGTAGGTCACAGGACCATACTGCTGTGTCAGCTCTCTGCTTCTATGTTTACATGGTTTCTGGAGCTGAACTCTTGAGCAGACGAGCGCCTTTACCTTCTGAGCTAGATTGCAGGCTTGACAGCCTCTTTCTTTTGTTTGTTTGTTTGTTTTTAATGAGCAGAAAATCCTGATGTGAAAATAAACCTGTTACTAATTCTGTTTCTACACAGAATGATTTTTCTCCTTCCCCTGGGGTGGGCTCAGAGCTGCAGAGATCCCAGCCCTTGGCTGTCTTTGGAATGACTGGTATGTGTAAGCAAACTAAGGCTTGTTTTGCTTTTTGAAACCTCTAAACCACTAATGGGAATGGAAGTTTAGCAGAAGCCAAGCAGACAAGTTTCTAGGTTTCTTGGTCATTGATGCAGACAACAACATCTGTACTGAGTCTTCTATGAATCGGTTTCATTTGAGCTGCTGCACTGGGGGTGGGGGTGAGAGCTGGGGGTGGGGTGGGGGAGTGAAAGCAAGCCTGCAAAGAAAGGTCTCTCTCTCTCTCTCTCTCTCTCTCTCTCTCTCTCTCTCTCTCTCTCTCTCGTTCATTCTCAGGAATACAGTGGCAGCTTTTGAGTGTCTTACAGAGAAACACCCTAGCCAGTTTATACCTTCAGTTTTCTCAGACTCCTAGCTCCACCCCCATATCCAAGTTTTGCAACCCGGTACACCACGGGTTAAATAAATACGTGTGACAAAACAAGGAAATGGCAACTGGGCTTTGCAAACACCTGAACACAGTTCTCTCTGTATGCAAATGAGCCCGGAAGCGTGGACCGGCACAAAGATGACCCTGTAATCCAATCCCCTCGGTGCAAATAAGAATGTGTGCCAGTCAGGCCTCAGCCTTTGACTACAGCCTGCTCAGAGGCCGGCAGCCTCACAAGACCTGAGGGCACTGAATGAACTACCACTGGAAAACCAAGCTTGTGGCTGTTTGGGTTTTTGCTTCTTTGCTTACCTTTTGTAAGGCATAGGGTTCAGAGTCCAAGTCTGGGGTTCGGACCACGCTGGTCAGAAGGCTTTAGGTACAATCACAGTGTCCCAGCTCTGAGTTCCCTACCCGCTCGTCCCCAGGCAATCACATAAATTCTTAGCGCTGCTGGTTTTCTGTCTATAAATGGGAAGGGGAGCCTAACAGTACCCGCTCTGGTGGCCTTGGAACAGTGCTGTGGGCTTAGAAACACGGCAGAAACCATACTATAAGTTGCCAGTGTAGCACAAATGTAAGAAAGTGTCCACTATGGGCACACTGGTCCCCAGATGGGTATATCTGAACAATTCAAGTTGTCTGGTTATAATTCTGATCGTCACCTTCAAAGAAATAACATGTAGCTACCTTCTAGGTAGAACAGCCCCACACGGACTCTGATGACCACATGAATTTGCTCAGATACAGTAATGTGTCCAGACATCAGACTTGCGTGCTCTGTGTAGGCAGGAAAAGCAGGTTTATCTTCCTCCAGAAGTGTTATGTCTTGTTTAGAGAAGTTGGATTTTAAACTGATTTTTGAGAAGACACTTACAAAACCTGCAAAAACTCTCTACTTACCTCAATAATCCCATTAACTAATTTTTTTTTTTAAATGCGTTATCTCTAACTAGGTTAAAGGTCCTTCTGCCTTTGCTACGTTGCAGTACTGATGAGTTACCTCCACAGTCACAGGGTCAGACAGCTGCTGAACACCCCTTAGATATGCCCCGCTCCTGTAGACTCACCTGTCCCAGGCGCAGTGTGCCTCTGCGGCCACCACAGCCATCCTCATTGGTGCGTATTTTCATCTTCTCAGTCTCGGGGATGCATTCAAATGCTCGCTGACCAGATGTTCCTATAAATAACACCTCAGATAGTTACCTCCCTAGTTTATACTTACCTGGAAGCTTATCTAAACGCTCATCTTCCACTCTAATAAAGCAGCCGCATGCAGGCAGTGTAGTCCTACATCCCCTCCACTCTGCCTTGGGAATACCTATGCCCCGCCCCCTGACACACAGTGCTTTAGTGATTTGCTGTCAGGCTCTTACCCCCTTTGCAATACAGTGTAACTCTGTCTTCCCCTAAGAAGCTGTCAAGGCCAGGTCTGGTTCAGTATAAGCAAATGCAGTAGCTTTATCCTCACCCTTGTATGGAACTTAACATGCGGTGACCAGGATATCTGCATTCTTCCTCCCGGATGGAAGTGCCTGGAAGGCAAGGGCTGCCTTTCCAGCCACGATATTCGGCTCCCAGTAAGCTCCTCACTGCTCTTTTCTGGTCGCGATGACAGGAGTCCAGCAAGGCAGAGAAACTGAAATACTAACAAAAAGGCCCACCTTAGTTCAGGACCCCCAAAGAGTTTTTTTTTTTTTCCATAGAAACTTTGGCTCTACACACCTCCTTAGAAAATATATTATAAAACCGCTCGCCAGGCAGTGGTGGCGTACTCCTTTAATCCCAGCACTTGGGAGGTAGAGGCAGGCAGATTTCTGAGTTCGAGGCCAGCCTGGTCCACAGAGTGAGTTCCAGGACAGCCAGGGCTACACAGAGAAACCCTGTCTAGAGGAAACAAACAAACAAACAACACCCCCCCCAAAAAAAAAAAAAAAAAAAAACAGAAAAACAAAGAAACCACTCTGCTTTGGCCAAATGGAGGCATTAATACAACAAGAATTATGGGTTCATATTCATACAGGTAGCTAATCAACAGGGCTGAAACTAAAACAGAACAGAAAGCAGTGATACGTAGCCGGTTTCATTGCCAGAGCATTTGGAGACCCACAGAACATCTTAATATTGACTGCTGTGATCATTAACATTGGCCAAATACCCTGCAGAGGCAAGGCAATACACAGAAGAAAAGTTGATCAAACAGGTGTACCCCAAGCTCAATAGGACTGTGCAAGGGCAGACACAGCATTTGAATCTGGCATTACAGAATGACCGATGGGGCAGATCATGAAACTGTCACACGGGATCTGCCCTAAACCTGTTGATCCACCTTGAACAACAAGTCCTTTGGCCACGCATGGAGAACTTTAGCTTTGCCATCTGCAAGGTAACACTATCCTTTTGTCATTCATAAAATTCTGGCTCTGTTCACATTCACTTGCTGTGGGCGTGACAGAGGCCTCAAACTGACAGAGCCTAAATACCCAGTGGAGCTAAGTTCCTGTCTATGTGTGGCTGATGCTCACTATAAAACCTATGCCTGCACCAACTGAGTCAACCAACTTGGATCTGTGGGGGCTCCCAGAGATGGAACCACCAACCAAAGAGCAAGCATGGGCTGGATCTATGTCTCCCCGCACATATGTAGCAGATATACAGCTTGGTCTTCATCAACTGGAGCAGGGGACTGTCCTTGAATCTGTCGCCTGCCTGAGGATCTTGCTCTCCTAACTGGGATGCCTCGTCTGGCCTCAGTGGGAGAGGATGCGCCTCAGTACTGCAGTGATTTGATGTGCCAGGGTAGGGTGATACCCAGGGGGGTCCTCCCCCTTCTCAGAAGCAGGAAATGAAGAGAGGGGCTATGTAGGGGGAGGGACCAGGAGGAAGGGGACTGCTATTGGGATGTAAAGTGAATAATTAATTTTAAAATGGACCCATCCATGCATGTTTTCTTGGGGTTTTTGTTTTGTTTTGTTTTGTTTTGTTTTGTTTTGTTTTTGCATGGTTTTCTAGGCCCTAATGGCGGTTTTGTTATTCCCTTTCCCCTTTGCAAGAGAAGACTGTATTGATTACATTTTCAAGCTCACCCCACAATGTCACCCCCTCTGTTTTATGTAATCCTTTCTTAACATCTTCTAGCCTTTCTTCCCACTCCCAGCCCCTCCCAAGAGGATCCATCCAACCTGCGAAACCCACAACATCTGGTTTGAATGTGCTTTTATAAAAGGTGCACGGTTTTTTTGCTTTGTGCATATCTATTTTTAAATCTCTAGCCTGGATCTCAGGTTGTATATTTCTGCTTTCCTGGGGAAGCTGGCAAGGACGCCCGGCTATCCCACCCTCCCTTCCACCTCTGAGGATAACTGAGGGCCAAGGGCGAGCTGCTGGTCCTGTGCTCTCTGCCCAGGATGAAAAAGCCGGAAGTGGCCACCCTCGCAGCAAACGGAAGGGAATCTCAGCGGAGAGATGATGTGCAGACTTTCCAGAAACTCACTTCATCCGAATCCTGTTTTTACCACATTGTGTGGCTGCAGGCGAATTACTCAGTCTCTCAAAAACAAACAAACAAACAAAAACAACCCAAAAAACAAGCCTCCACTTCTTGGTTCCATAAAATAAGAGGGAGAATAAATCACTGAGGGTATTGAGAAGGTTCTATAAGAGAGGCTCAGAACAATAAGGGCTAGTCCTGTTTAAATTCTAAGTAGATGGCAGCTGAGTTTAGTGAGACATGCCTACCAAAGCATTCACAGCAGCCGAGCCCCCCCAGGTCCTGTGTGCGGGAGAGAGAACTGGGAATGAAAACCACATGAGAAGCCAAGAGCTTTAAAGCCATGGACAGTGGAAAATCACACAGCTAAAGACCTGATCATTAAGCCTTCAAGTCCCCTGGGGTAAACGATCCAGAATAGAAGCATACACGGGTCAAAACTGGTCTCCTCTACAAAACTGGTCTTCCACGTCTAAGACCTCCTTCTCTCCTCTCTCCTTCTCCTTCCCTTCCTTCCCTTTGTTAAACTATGCACCAGCTTTCCTCAATCCCAAATAAAAGTCTTCCGCACCTGTAAATATGCCAACAATCTGATGTCAGCGTCATCAGACTGCTGTACCCGGGCCAATCTTTATCCCAATGTTTGCTATTCAAGGAAACGTAGAGCTACAGAAAGTTAATTAGTGCCTAAGAGGTCTATAAAGGCCATCTGCCCCACGACTCTTTTACATTTGAGGACGCTGGGTACGTGAAGAAGCCTCTGCCACTGTCATTTATTTTGAGCCATGTGTTCCGCTCGGCATGCCGCGATCACGCATGCAACTCCACAACTGACAGTTAACACACTCTGATGTCTCCGAGTCACTTCTGCATGGAGACAGAAGCAGCTCGACATTTCCAGAGAGCCAAGAAGTCCTCTGCAATCACTTCTAGAGCTACGGTCCTAGAGGGGAATATGGCTTAAACGCAGTCACGTGTTGCTGAATCCCGAAGCCTCTCACATCTCCTCACCAGTAACCTTTAAAGGGCATACCCTGGGGTAACAATGATACTGTCAGTGCCCTTCAGCGACGTGAACTCTGGGCTGTGTGTCTGAGCAGCCGGAGCCAGGTGAGTCACAAAAGTCATGCCCAAAGCCACAAGGATCAGAGCAGGATTGTGAAAACCCCAACCCCGCCCCGCCCATAGCATTAGCTCAGGGACGCTAACTGTCCGCTTCCTCAAAGAGATGGCTTTCAACAAGGCTAATGATTCATATGAGATCAGAAAAATCTGGTGTGCTTCTATTTATACCCTCCAAACTGGTTCAACTGCCCGTGCAGAGTGTTCACACATGAGATAGCATCTGAGGACTTTCAGCAACTGGAAAATTACATTTTTCTTTTGTTTCTTAATATAATATTTGTACAGTTGTGTTTATTGTTTAGGTCAGTGTGTGTGTTTGTGTGTGTGTGTGTGTGTGTGTGTGTGAGAGAGAGGGAGAGAGAGAGAGAGAGAGAGAGAGAGAGAGAGAGAGAGAGAGAGAATAATTTGACTTTGTATTTTTCACATTAAGGTGACCAAAAATAATAAATATATTGAATCTTATGATTCCAGAAGATTTCTAAAATAGATACATTTGAAATTTTCATTGGTCTTACTATTCTGTCAGTACAAGATGCATACAGGAATTTCTGAAATTTTGTCATACTTTTCTGCCTAATTTTGGGTTGCATAAGTTTCTTTCTATCAAATCAACTGCATTTATTAAGACATAATTAACCTATTTCCACATTTAATCATCTAAGATATATAAAGCTCTAATCACAGCTTTAGATCAGCTTGTAATCAATGTTATCAAACTGAATTAATTTGACTCTAATCAAAAGCAAAAAAATACCATGACATTCTAGCTAATGAAGGCAGTTTTATTTTCAGAATGTGCAATGCCTGTGGAGCTTTGGAGAAAAAAAAATGAAAAAAATTTTAAAATCCTTCTAGGCACATTTAAAGACTCCCAGGGCTCAGATTCCCCAAGGGGCAAACCGTATTGGCTTAGAGTCTCATAAGGGGCTGAATACAGAAGTTAGAAGGCGAGGACGCCTTTCATTTGTTTGCATTTCCCAAGAAAGATCTGAAAGCTGGGGTACGGACACAGTGCTTGCCTTCTAACATTTTCATTTCCCCATCAGAAATAAGGGAAAGACCCTTTAAGACAAAGAAAAGTAGCCATCGACAGCTCCTTCACCCAGGGCTGAAAGCTAATTACGTAAGAGGAAAACAACCCTCTTATTCTTCCTTCAGTGGAAACCTTGTGGTATTAATAGTTCCTCATTTTCTTCCAAGCCTCAGATAAACTCGAGCCTTTTGAGGATTTAAAAAAAAAAAAAAAAATTCCAGAATTTCATCCGGGACAGATTAGTGCTGTCTCATGTGACTCGAATTTAATAATTCTGGACTGAGGCAGGGGTGGGAGAAGAATTCACCCCCAGAGGAAGAAATTATTTTCAATTATGGATCAGTGAGCAAAGCCAGAAGTTTTGACTCAAGCCCCAAAGAGAATCAATGTCCATTTCAATGGAAAACCAGCACAATTGGTATCAATTTGAGGTCAATTACACCCACATTTTTTTTTTCTTGTTTCTACTTTCAGACTAGGTGTTTGGTGGAACTTGCCTAAAGAAATAACATATAATTTGATGGCTGGGCCCTAAGTAGATCTGAATAGAGCAGCAGCTCTCACCCTCCCTAATGCTGCCGCTCTTTTATACAGTTCCTCTTGTTGTGGTGGCCCCCAACCGTACAATTGTTTTTGTTGCTACTTCAGAACTGTAAATTTGATACCGTTATGAATCCTAATGTAAATATCGGATATGCAGGATATCTGCTCTGCGACCCCCAGTGGGATCACAACCCACAGGTTGAGAAACATTGAAGTAGAATCTCGTGAATTAAGAAGGGAGTCAAAAAAATAAAATAAATAAATAAAATAAATAAATAAAAAGCAAACGAAAAAGATGGAAACAGATCCTGATTAAATTGACCTGACAGAACACCCTCATAGAAGCAGGGGAGGGGGAATGGGATAATATTTGAAATGTAAATAAAGAAAATACCCAATAAAAATGCAAAATAATAAAAAAAAAATTTTTTTTAAGCAAACAAAAAGGATGGAAACGATTCCTATTAAACTGACCTAACAGACCACTTGTATGTTTTTTGCTTGAGTTTACAGCAAAATTTAACTCCCAGAAATTAATGGGATAACCTTCACAAAGCTTTTCCTGACTGTTCTTAGGGCATTAATGTAGCTGGCTCTGTGAGACTGTGGTCATCCAGAACAACTAATGCTGCTAAGTCAAATACAAACCACGAGAAAGGAGAGACAACAGAGACAAAGTTATCCATAGCAGACAGGTACTCACCGCAGTGGTCGACGGAGTATAAATATTACTATTGAGGACCTCTGTGTTTAAGATCTGAAGCTCTATGCCAATGCCACATTCCCAACTGACCCCAGGAAGGGGTGGGGTGGGGAGAATGCTTCCAAACTATTCCTGCACGTCATCCTAAGGCACGTTTGCTGACTTGAAAGCAGGGGATATGTTTCACGGACAGTATCAGCTCCATTTGTAATAGCACCCAGGAACTTGGAAAGCCAAGCAAAGATCAGGAGGCAACTCATTAATTAATTAAGGAGATGGAAGGAATGCTGAATGCATAGAGCATTTGGTGCCTATGAATTATTCACTTATTTTTATCTTGGTTATTATCATCGTGCATCTATATGTCACGTATGTGTGAGAGTACACACGTGTGATGCAGTGTTTGTGTTTTTGCATCAAGGCAAGTGTTATGACCCTCCTCCCACTACCTCTCTGCCTCTGTGTCTGCAAATTCTTATCTTATACCCCTTGAGTCCAACCCAGAAAGATTAGCTCAAGGCTGAAAGATCTCCATTCTGAACTGGCACCCCAGTCAATCATGATGCTGGAAGTCTTAAGTGACATTTTTTAAAAAAATACCAACTGAAGAGAGTGGTCTTCCAGCTACACACGCTGAAGGAAAACCTTATCTGTGCCACTTTGAAACCGACGAGAAGAGCCGCGGGGACTCGGTCTAATTTAGACCGTTCCATGACACAATCTTCCATCGCCTCCCACTTTATTTACACGTTATTTATGCCCGCTGAAAACTCTCAGGGACGAATGCAGTAGCAGTGGCAACTGTCATTTGTACCACGTAACATCAAAAGAGCTTAGACGCTATGGGCACCGTGGTACTTTATATGCGACATCAATGACTAAAAACAATGACTGAACTTTTGAAAAGGTCTTTAGGAGCAGTCCAGTCCTGCTAGAGGGGAGAGCCAGCTAGGCTTGCCCTCCCACACACAGCAGTAGTAAACTTTTCACAGACGTAGACTTTTCTGGGAAGCAGGGTGCTTAGAATAAGAAGGTTGGGAGAGTGATTTTTGTCTGATTTGTTTCCTAAACCTGGGGAAATGGTCCAGGTGATACTCCTGAGACTCCCATGGGAAAAGCAGAAATAAAATCCTTTGGGCTTAAAGAACAAGCCACGGCAAAAAAAATAAGTGGTGGTATTGAGAAGGGAAATGACACATTATAAACTCTGCCCAGATAGCGACGTGTATTTTCACAGAATAAAGTGCAACAGCCAAGCCTTATGAGCAAGAAGTAGAAGAAAAGTTGAGCTGAGTCACAAAACTCAAGCGTTTTCAGCTTGAATTCACCCATGACTGCTGCCTATAATAAACAGGTGACAGAGCCAGATACAAAGGCTCATGCCTGTGATCTGAGCACCCAGACAGGAGGTTGGCCACAAGCTCAAGGCCACGTTGGCTTTGTCATGAATTCCAAGACAGTGTGGGCTGCAAACTGAGACCCTGTCTCAGAAAACAAAACAAAACAGTAACAACAACGGCAACAAATCTCCAAACACAGAAACAGTGCAGCAACTGGGACAGGATGCTTCCAGTCGCCATCTGCACCGAGAGCTTGGGCTGTTCCAGAGCCCTCTGTACACAAATTCCACCAGGGAAGAGCTGGTCTCCCAGGAGTGCTGACATAGGCTTAAGAACCCACAGAAGGAACAAGCTCCTGCCAGAGACAGCAAGAACATTGAGCACCAGAGATCGCCAGATGGCAAAAGGCAAACACAAGAATCTTACCAACAGAAACCAAGACTACATGGTGTCATCAGAACCCAGTTCTAACACCACAGCAAGTCCTGTATACCACAACACACCAGAAAAACAAGATGTGGATTTAAAATCACTTCTCATGATGATGATAGAGGATTTTAAGAAGGACATAAATAACTATCTTAAAGAAATACAGGAGAATACAGGTAAACAGGTAGAAGACTTTAAAGAGGAAGCACAAAAATCCCTTAAAGACTTACAAGAAAACACAACCAAACAGGTGAGGGAATGGAACAAAGCCATCCAGGATCTAAAAATGGAA
>NC_034608.1:51741708-51759234 GCF_900095145.1 Mus pahari
AGGCAGAGGCAGGCGGATTTCTGAGTTCGAGGCCAGCCTGGTCTACAGAGTGAGTTCCAGGACAGCCAGGGCTACACAGAGAAACCCTGTCTCAAAGGGGGGAAAAAAAAAAGGACACATGCTCCATTATGTTCATCACAGCCTTATTTATAATAGCCAGAAGNTGGAAAGAACCCAGATGTCCCTCAACAGAGGAAAGAATACAGAAAATGTGGTACATTTACACAATGGAATACTACTCAGCTATTAAAAACAATGGATTTATGAAATTCATAGGCAAATGGATGGAACTAGAAAATATCCTGAGTGAGGTAACCCAATCACAAAAGAACACACATGGTATGTACATGCTCAGAATACCCAAGATACAATTCACAGACCACATGAAACCCAAGAAGAAGGAAGACTAAAGTGTGGATTCTTCAATCCTTCTTAGAAGGGAGAGCAAAATATTCATGGAAAGAGTTACAGAGACAAAGTATGGAGCCGAGACTGAAGGAAAAGCCATCCAGAGACTGCCCCACATGGGGACCCATCCCATATACAGTCACCAAACCCAGACACTATTGTGGATGCCAACAAGTGCTTGCTGACAGAAGCCTGTTATAGCTGTCTCCTGAGAGGATTTGCCAGTGCCTGACAAATACAGAGGTGGATGCTCACAACCAACCATTGGACTGAGCACAGGGTCCCCAGTGTAGTAGAGAAAGGACCCAAGGAGCTGTAGGGGTTTGCAACCCCATAGGAAGAACAACAATATGAACTAACCAGTACCTCCAGAGCTCCCCGGAACTAAACCACCAACCAAAGAGTACACATGGTGGGACTCATGGCTCCAGCAGCAAATGTGGCAGAGGATAGCCATGTCAGTCATCAATGGGAGGAGAGGCCCTTGGTCCTGTGAAGGCTCTATGCCCCAGTGTAGGTGAAGGCCAGGGGCCAGGAAGCAGGAGAGGGTGGGTTGGTGAGCAGGGGGAGGGAGGATGGGATAGGGGGTTTTCAGATGGGAAAACCAGGAAAGGGGATAACATTTGAAATGCAAATAAAGAAAATATCTAATAAAAACAAGCATAGCAATTATTTTTTTAAAAATCTCACAAAAACAAGTAAGAAAAAGTAATTACAAACTTCCAAATCTTATAAAGCAGAAGGTTTCCAATATCCAGAATACAGTTCAGCACAGCCAGGTAGGGAATAGGGAACTCATTCCCAAGAGAAAGGTAATTGATAGAAACTGATCCTGAGATGGCAGAAACATGTGAAGTATGAGCAATAGTTTTAAAGTAGCTGTTAGAACTATGTTCATTAATATATAAGAAATATAATCACAATGAATAAAAAAGATAGGGAACTTCAGGAAAAATACAGAGATTATAAAACACAAAAATTCTAGAATTGAGAATCTAGAATTGAGGTAAAACAGTAACTAGATAGATCCCTGTGGAAACATGAATGCAAATAATGGGGACTGAATATACAAAGAAGAACCCCGATTGATCAAAATTATGCAGTCTAAAGAGCAGAAAAAACAGAGGTACCCCGCCCTTAGCTCAGCAGGATGACTGTGGCTCCGCTCTCCAAGCAGAAGAATAAACGTGTAACATTTCCCCAAAACAAATTTGTTCCTAGTAAAACAAATGTCCCTGGGCTGAGACACCAAGCATAGCTGAGGGTAGTGGTATAATACTAAAAATGGAAAAATCAAGTAAAAACAATCACACTGAATGTGGGGATAATCCCAAGCTACTCCTCACTCTTAAAATATTACCAGCTGGATTTATAGCCTCTAAGGAAGAATTATGATGTTCGACGCTGGAACATTTTTCTCAAAACAAAACAAAACAACCTCATGACCTGATGGCCAGGGTTCTGTGCTCTAGCAAAGAACACACTCAGACCCTACCTAGAATATCCATCCACAAAGATGGGAGCAAGGAGGAGAGCTGGTACTTCTGTTATCCAACATGCAAACATTCACAAAATCCCCCGGCTTTTCAGCCCAAGTCTTACCCTCTGTTGAACCAAATCTCCACATCAAGGAGGTGAACAGCTGTCCAGTTGCCTTAGAAATGGGTCACTGGGAACTTCCACCTACAGTCTCTCTTGTGGTTTTAAGGTTAGAACATACACATGCATTTTCCTTGGAAAAGAAAAGAATATGCTCCAAGTTCTCAGAAAGGGATTAACAGGCAGATTCAAGAACATAAATTTGAGCTGAGTATACAGTTCGGTGACCTTGTGAGGCACGTGCAAGGTCCTGGGTTCAGTCCTCAAAATTTTAGGAGGGGAACCATATCGATGAGAAGAAAAGTAAAGAATCGACTCCAGAACTTAGAGAGTTGGTTCAGGAAGCCTGGCATCAGCTAGCTGTAGTTCTGAGAAAAGAAAGAAGAAAGGTAATGATGCGAGACGTGACGGGAAAATTACAGCACTAAAGCAACATGAGCCTCTAGACTGAAATGAACCACAAATCCTCACCACAAAGGATAAATCAGCTGACAAGATGGCTCTGTGGGTAAAGGTGCTTGTGGCCCAGCCTGACCACCTGAGTTCGATTCCTGGGGCCCAGATGATAGAAAAAGAGAACCGGTTCTCACAACCTGTCCACTGACCTCCATATGTGCACATAAACAAACAAATAAATAAATAAAGGAAATATTGCCTTAAAGGGATGAGCAACGAACCACACTAAAGCCTATTAAACTTTTTTTTTAATGGAGAAGATAAAAATAATTTCAAAGAACAGAAGTATCACACGCAAAAGAAAACCTAAATGCCTCAGAGGGCTCTGGCTCACACTGAACCAGAAGACATCGAATCAATGCCAGCTCCAGAGTTCTGAGGGAAACAGTAGTAAGACCTAAAATCATATTACCAAAGACATTTGGTATGAGAACAAAGACATTTTTGAATACTCAAAAACTCTAGAATTCTACCATGTGTACATTCTCTTGTTCCAAGAGAATATGACCCAGAAAAATCGTGAGTAAAATAAGATAAAGAGCCAGGCATGGTGGTGCATGCCTTTAATCCCAGCACTTGGGAGGCAGAGGCAGGCAGATTTCTGAGTTCGAGGTCAGCCTGGTCTACAGAGTGAGTTCCAGGACAGCAGAAACCCTGTCTCCAAAAACCAATAAATAAATAAATAAGATAAAGAGTCAAGATGATCAGGAGTTAGAGGCTAACCTCAGCTACAGCGCTAACCAGATGTCAGCCTAGGCTGCACTGTTGAGATCCTGTCTCAGACAAACATGCAAACAAAAAGATAAGGCTATAAAGCATAGAAGACGTATAAGGAAAACCCGAGTAGCCGCAGGTAGACTGGGGCAAGAGTGGACTGGAGAAGAGCTCAGGCACAGGCGTCCTTTAGAGCACAAAGACTGGCCAATTATCAAAACAGCTCGCCAGTTGATGGGTTACTACTAAGTGTGGTGACTGAGCCCTGGAAAGGCAAGCGTGTGTTCTCCCTCATGTGGAGTCTAGCCTTCAATGATGAGCTTTCCGTATGGAATTTGGAGTAGCTGTAGAGCCCAGGAAGCTAGAAAAAGCCTGTGAAAGGGAGAGGAGAAGACATATTAAGGAGATTGGAGAGGTTTCACAGGACATGAAGCTGGGGCAGGGATCCTGGGAGTTACAGGTTTAAGCAGGGATGGGGCAGGGAGGTAGGGGAACAAGAGGGGTTGGGTAGGTTAGCCAAAATATGAATAATGAAAAGCCCCCACGGGAGCGCACTACTTTCTAAGTAGCAAGTATAACATGAAGACAGGAGTTTGAACACGGGTATTCTGAATGGTCAGACCATGATTTCCCCAGAAGATGTGAGTGCCATTGTTGTCCAAGCACTTAAGATCATTCACTTCATTAAATCTCCTAACAGTTTTTGGAGATCTGATCTTCCTGTCTCCATCTCCCAAGTACCAGGATTACAGATATGTGCCAACACACCTGCTCAGCCTTCAGAATACTCTCTCTCTCTCTCTTTCTTTCTCTTGAGGATGTTTTCATTTCTTTTACTTGGGTATCGGTTTGTATGTCTGCACGTGGGTAGTGCACATGAGTGCAGGTGCCTTCAGAGGCCAGAGGCATGAGTTCCCCTGAACCTGGAGATACAGACACGTGGGAGTCACCTGACGTGGTGCTGGGAACGGAGCTCAGGTCCTCAGGAAGAATAGCAAGTGTCGTTAACCACTGGACCACCTGTCCAGCCCCCCTCATAACATTCTTAAAAGCCCACTGTGCAGAAGAAACTGAGGCAAAGTCAAGTCAAGTAAGTTGTTCAAAATCAAGATAACACTGAGCACATAAGCCAATATTTGAACTAAGGCAGAAAGTTCTGGAATCTGGGTGGTATACTACTAATTACTCCTTTAGGGAAAGTAATTCTTTCTTTTGTTTTTGATTGTGATTCCGTTGGTTTTCTTTAAGGTCTTGAGATACGGGTTCACTGTATCACTCAGGGTGACTTTGACTTTGCTTTATTGTCTAAGCTGCTTTGAACTCATGGAGAGTCTCTTGCCCAGTCACCCCAGTGCTGGGATTACCGGCAGACAATACCACCCAGTTCAGAAGAAGTTTCTTTTAATTCTCTTCTCTCCTTCTTCGGTTTTATGCTTTATGTATAGTCAGTAACTCTACAGCACAAAAGTCATATTTAAATAAATGATTATTTAATTTATTCAAAAATAATGTTTTATGTAGAAAATATTTAGGGCAGACTTTTTCTTATTATACATTGTTTAAGTTAGAAAAATGGATAAAATAATTATCCATTGTGTAAGACCGTATACAAAAATCCGAAAACCACAAAGAACAGTGTACTTACCTCCTCAGAAGCTAGACAGAGGGGTTTGAAGGCTACACACACACACACACACACACACACACACACACACACACACACACACGCTGTCAGCTTGGAGACATGCAAGTGTGAAGACTGTTAAATCTTGAAGCATCTTGATCAATGTAGGCACCTGATTCCTGTATACAGATGTGTACCATTTCTCCATCCATGTACAACAGACACATCAAGCTAACCACACAGCATGGTCAGGCAATACTAGGACCACGACTGTTGCATTCTTCATAGCCCTTGAGCCAGTTGGTCAAGCAATCCCAGAAAAACCAAGGGATAGTCCTAAAAACTGATATGTAACATACACCCCCCCCCCCCGATCAGTACACGCTGCACCCAACCGTCACAGACCACGATCATTTCTGGTTTGTATATTCGGTGATACTTTCTCTCGCTTTCCTTCTGCTGATGCTTCATAGTTGGTTCATATCCTTGAACTGTGGGAAGTGTTTCAAGTGGGTTATTTTTTCTGTATTTTCTACTCCAAAAATATTTAGGAAAAAGACCTTAATACTCCTTTATTGAACACAATGCTACATAAAACATCATCTGCTGTTTATTAATAAGCATGGGAGGCAGGGCATGTAGCATCCTTGAAGATGAGAGTGGCCAGTTGCTAACTTGCCCAAAATCACACAGTGGGATCCCACTCAGTGTGGTACAAATCCACTTATATTAACATACTTCTCCAGGATCCAAGATGTTCATGGTTTCTCATGTTCACAAGAATAAAGGTACATACTGCAGTCAGGTGATTCAGAACTATGGAATGTTTTTCCAAGGTCAGACGTCTTTTCTTGGCAGGAGGTCTAAGATCCCTGATGAGAAATGATCACCTCAAATTGTGGCTTGAGATGTCTCTTACCTTTCATTTTTAAAAAAAAAAAAAAAAAGTCACATATCCTAAATGTCCAAATGTAATAAAGGACATTATGAGCATTGTCTTGGGGGCTTAGGGAAAAGAGGGAGAGTGTGTGGTGTTTAAATCATTTAAATGGTCCCTTAAGTTTTCCTTAGTTTCAACATAATTCCTTTACAAGTTGATGGCACTTCCAGCCTTGAAGGCTTTTGAATATATTTGATGGCCTGCAGCTTCCCCTGCCTTTGTGAGAACATTACTTATCTTCCAGTGAGCCCTGACAGCATCGCACAGTCTACAACATCCTTGGGAGGAAATGGCTTCTGGCATAAAATACTGTGTTAAGCACTTAAGGCTGGCTTTGTTAATCTTTCATTCTTAAAAATTAGGACACCACAGCGGTACTATAGGAGAGCAGTTGTCTATAATTTGCCCGGCTAAATTTGGCTTTGTGGTTGTCCAATGTTCATGTGTATTGTTCGGAATAATAGTTAATAATAAGTTCCCAAGCAAGTCGGAAATGGAGCTACTATCATTTAAAAGCCGGAGCCAAAATGCAACCGCCTCTCCCGCAAGATAATGAGTTAATGAGGAAGACCGCTTTCAAACCAATAAACAACTCCATCATTCACCGTTAGCTTGGCGCCCACTACCTAGAACGTCAAGTTACTCACCCATCACAGTATGACCGCTAAGAATAGACCCATTACCACCTCTCCAGCAAGGGCTTGAGCTACACAGCTGGTACTTGTGTCTGAGCTCTTCAGAGAATGATGACGGCAATAGGCACAGGCTCTGACTTTAAAAGAGAGCTTCGGCTGAAAATGAGAGCGAGCAGACGTTGGTTTTAAGTCTCTGAAATTTGAGGTCACCTGGAATAGCTTCTTTGATGCAGTGCCCAGCAAAAGCACTCGCTGACCTCTGCAGCACAGGTTTTACACTGGATATTCTCCGTGCCACCAGGATCCCCCTCAAACGTTTCACCGGAGCCCATTTCCTCTGACCTCCTGTTGGTTTTGGCTAGCAGGAGTACTGGATATGAAGGTTGGTATGTACTCGGCCCAGGGAGTGGCACTATTAGAAGGGGTGACCCTGTTGGAGTAGGCGTGTCACTGTGAATGTGGACTTTAAGACCCTCCTCCTAGCTGCCTAAAAGCCAGTGTTCTGCTTCCATTTGGCCTATCCATTGCCCTGACGCGGCAGGCTCTATTTTCCCCTACCTACATCCTTGGCCACTGCTTTCAGCAGCTCTGTAGCCTTGTCTTCCCCACGGAGCTTCACACTGATGGATGACAGCGCTGGTCCTGATGGAGAGTTGTGGGCAGTCCCCTCTCCTGTTCTTCCTTTGCGAGCAGCTCCTTCACGGATCTGTTCTCCTTTACTGCCCTTGGTCATCACTTTCCTATAGACCTCTGACTGATGCTACATCCCTCCTTTCTTAGGACCAAGAACTTTAAATAATACACATTTTTTAAAAATTTTAAAGATTCATTTGTTTTATGTAAGTACACTGTTACTCTCTTCAGACACACCAGAAGAGGGCATCGGATTCCATTACAGATGGTTGTGAGCCACCATGTGGTTGCTGGGAATTGACCTCAGGACCCCTGGCAGAGCAGTCAGTGCTCTTTTTTTAAAAATAATTTTATATGAAATAAATTATATTTTATATTTATTTGTTTGTTTGTTTGTTTGTTGTTGGTTTTTTTTTTTTTTTTGAGACAGGGTTTCTCTGTGTAGTCCTGGCTGTCCTGGAAATCACTCTGTAGACCAGGCTGGCCTCGAACTCAGAAATCTGCCTGCCTCTGCCTCCCAAGTGCTGGGATTAAAGGCATGTGCCACCATGCCTGGCACAGTCAGTGCTCTTAACTGCTGAGCTATCTCTCCAGCCCCAATTAATTGTGTCTTAATTGACATATAAAATAATTGGTTTCACTGTGACATTTTCATAAATATATATATGTAAATAGAATATAAATGTATGTATGTGTATATGTGTCTATATATTGTACTGTGCTCATATTGTGCTTCCCCGTGACCCTTTTCAGTACATTCTCCCCACTTCCACTTGTCCATTTCTTTTCTCCATAAAGTCCCCCTGCCACATTCATATCAGATAGAGATAGATAGATAAATAGATAGATAGATAGATAGATAGATAGATAGATAGATACATACATACATACATACATACATACATACATACATACATATATAGGCAGATGCAGAAAGAGCTAGAAGGTTAGATTCCACATATGAGGGAAAACATGCAATTTATGCATTTATTGGTCTGGCTTACTGCTATTAACATGGTCTTTGGTTCTACTCATTTCTCCATGATTTCATTCTTGAATTCCACTTTGTGCATCTGTAGATTCGTTGCCTAGGCTGTCATGGGTAATACTGAAGCAAGCATGGCCAAACAAATGTCAATGTGGAATGCTGAGTTAGAGTCTTTCAGGCATATACCAAGCTGGATACATAGTAGCTGTTTTAGTTTTTCAAGGCCAGACATAGTGGTTTCCACAGTGCCTCTGACAGTCCATGTCCTTTCCAGCAGTGTGCCAGGACTCTAACTGCCAGCTTCCTCGAGAATGCTTGCTGTTGTGTTAAAGTGCCAATGTTAAGATAGAATGTCAACATATTTTCATTTTCATTTCTCTTGAATAAGGATGTGAATTTTTTTTCTATTTATATAATGGCCATTTTTGTATGTGTGTTTTCTGTTTTAGATGTGCTTGGTTGGCTCTGGATTTAACATAAAGTCGCATGCAGTCCAGGTTGACCTCAAATTCCTATAGCCAGAAATTTGACCTTGATCTCCAGGTCCCTTATCTTCTCCCTCTTGTGTAGTAGGATTACAAGCATGCACCACCACTCCTGGATGGGCATTTGTGTTTCTTCTTTTAATAACTTGGCCTTTAAGTCCAGCACTCGGGAGGCAGAGGCAGGTAGATCTCTGAATTCAAGGCCAGTCTGGTCTACAGAGTGAGTTCCAGGACAGCCAAGGCTACACAGAGAAACCCTGACTTGAAAACAAAACAAAACAAACAAAACCCAACAATAACCAAAAAGAACTTGGCCAGTAAGATAACTCAGCAGGGAAAGGAATCTGACATCCCCAGAATCTACTGAGAGAAGAAAATGATCTACGAGATGTCCTCTGACCTCCACACTAGTACAGTGGAACCTGAGAAAGGTGTGTGTGTGTGTGTGTGTGTGTGTGTGTGTGTGTGTGTCAGAGAGACAGAGAGACAGAGAGACAGAGAGACAGAGAGACAGAGAGACAGAGAGACAGACAGAGACAGGCAGAGAGAGACAGAGAGAGAGACATACAGAGACAGAGACAGAGACAGAGACAGAGACAGAGAGAGAGACAGAGAGAGAAACAGAGAGACAGAGACAGAGAGAGATTTAAGAGAAGAACTTTAAAATGAAAACTGTCTGCTCAGATGGAAGACAATCAAAGGGTTGTTGTGTTGCTGGTGACATCATTTGCAGCCTATGTTGTTAGTGACGTCATTTGCAGACTATTTTGCTGGTGACATCATTTGCAGATTGTTGGCTAGGCCCAGTGTACTGATCTAGAAAAGCTATTTTTCCTCATTTGCAGGAGGCAATTATAACCAGATGGTGGTGATAACAAAGCAAAAGGAGAGGCATCTCCAAGGACGCTGCTACTGTCCTTACCTAAATGTTACATACTTAACAATACCCTGCTACCCAGGCCTTGAGTACTGGTCTAGAATTACCTTGTCCCACTAGATTTCACCACACGGAACCATACATTTCCCATTTGTTAATATCAGCCGAGCCAGTAGCAATGGCCTGAGACCTTGTGTCCACACTGATGATACTCAGAGGTTAGCTGGCTCTGTGAAATGCTGGTTGCTGTTGCCAGAGCTGTTCTGATTTAAATGCAAACCTGTAGACTCTCTCCTGCATCCTCTCAGAATATGAAAAATGACATTGTTTCTAAGATTTTTAAAGTAAGATCTAATGATGCTAAATCAAAATTCTCTTATTTCAGAACATGACAATTGATCCCTTAGCATAAGACTCAAGATGAAAACATCTTACCGTCCAAGTCTAGATTGGCTGTTCATTCCAAGGGTGCATTGATCAATAATACCAACAAAGCCTTTTCCATTTGGGGAGCTGTGGATCTCAGTGTATGCATATGTGCCTGCCCTGGGAGGGGATGGGCAAGCAGGGACCCATCAGTATCAGTGCCTGTCTGAGTTAGGAGAATGTAGTTCCTGACTCTGGGAGGAGAAGCTGTATAAAGGATCATGAAACAGTCTTAGATTTCCTTGAGCCTGATGTTAACTGTTTACAGAACTGACTGGACATTTTCCTCCTAAAAAGTAAAACTTTTTTTTTCTTTTGGATTTAATGACCTATTGCTTCCTAAAGCCAGTTTGACATGGTGAGATGTCAAACTGGTTAGGAGCATACAGCTTGATTCACAGCCAAATCCTGAGCCCTTTTAAAGAACAATAAAACATATCTTATATGCTCAAAAAAAAAAAAAACCCGTCTAATTTACTCATGGATTTATTGATTGGGTTATTTGAATTCTAGATATTGATCCCACGTGGATGCACGATTGGGAAAGATTTTTCTCTCACTTTGTAATGTTTCTCTTCCCTCTGGTGATTGCTTCCCTTGTAAAAGCTTCTTGGTTTCAGGTAATCCTTATCGACTCTTGGGATTATCTTCTGTGCTGCTGGGCTCCTTTGCAGGACACCCTTAACTTACTATTTGAAGTAGTTCCCTATTACAGTGTTAGACTTTCCGTTCTTAAACTGGTGTCCTCAATCCATTTTGAACTGACTTTTGTGTAGCCTGAAAGATCTGGATCTAGCTTCATTCCTCCTTGTGTGGTTATCTGTTCTTCCTAACACCGTTCCTCAGAGAGGCTACATCTTTGCCAATGTATGTTTTAGACCAGTTTCCTCATGTTGTGGTGATCCCCCCGAACATAAAATTATTTTCATTGCTACTTCGTAATTTTATTTTGCTACTGTTATGAGTTGTAATGTGATATCTGATTTGCAGGGGTATCAGATATGCGGTTCCTATGAAAGGGTCTTTTGACTCCCAAAGGAAACTGGACCCACAGGTTCAGAATGGCTGTTTTAGACACTTCTGTGAAAACTTAGCTGTAGTGGCGTGGGTTTGTGTGCCCTCTATTCAATTCCATTGGCCTGCATGTGTAAAAGGAATTATATATTCTAGCTAGCCCATATAGAGAACACACAACCCTGGTTCTTTGTTTACAAGTTGTAAGCCATATGTCCATTGTTACATGCTGTTTCTCCTGGCCATGTGCTCATGGTGCATCTTCTCTCATGGCAGCCTCCCTCTCTCTCTCTCTCCATCTCCCCCTGCTCTCTCCTGAGACTCCTCATTTAGACCCTCAAGCCCCACCTTTCCCCTTCTACGGCCCAATCATAGGCTTTAGCCTTTTATTGACCAATTCACCTGGGGACCAAGGTTTACACAGCATCACTTGGTATATGTGAGGATCTCCTCATGGAGGGGCAACCAGATCTTGGGGGCAGGTATTTAGCATCTGAATACAGAGCAGCAACAGGACAACCCCCAAACCATGTCTGTTTCTGTTACTATGTCTCTATAGTTTAATTTAAAACCAAGTGCTATGCTACCTCCGGCATCGCTCTTTCTGCTAGGATTGGTTACGATACTCGGGATCGTTCAGATGATCTTTTGGATTGTCTCCCTAGTTCTGTGGTGAATGTCACTGGAGTGTAGATGGGGACTGCACAGGATCTGTAGCTTGCTCTTGGTAACACAGCCATTTCCCAGTATTAACTCCACCAACCCATGAAGCATTTGTTGATATCATTACTTTCTATGTTGTAATGTTTTCATTTTAAACATCCTTTGCTTCTTTGGTTTATTTATGTGATTGTTTTTGAAGCTATTTCAAACGGGATTTTTTTTTTCTTCGACTTGCTTCTCGGTAAGTTCATTGCTGATATACAGAAAGGCTACTCATTTCTCATGGTCATTTGGTATCTTCTAATTTTACTGAATGTTTTTAAAGTTGTATTTAAGAGTTTTCTGGTGGAGTCATTAGGATCTATTAAGTATAGGATCATATCATCTCCGAACAGGGTTAAATTGTCTTTTTCTTTCTCTTGTGGGCACCTATTTTATTTCTTTCTCTTGCTCTACCGCTTTGGCTAGGGTATCAATCACCATATTAACTAACAGCGTAGAGAACAGCCATCCTTGACTTGTTCCTCAAGAACCTTGCTTTTCCTCGCTGGATTTACTGTATCCAGCCTTTTTTATGGTGAAGTATGTTTCTTATACTCCTCGTTTCTTCGGGGCTTTTATCACGAGAGAATGTTGAACTTTGTTAAATAATATTTCTGCAGCTAGAGAGATGCTTATGTAACGTCTGTTCCTGAGGCTGTTTCTTTACCATATTGCATTATTAATTTGGATGCAGAAACCATCTTTGTATCTCTGGAATAAAACCAACTTGATTGTAGGATGTAATCTTCCATATGCAGTGTTGGATTCTGTTTGCAAGTTCTTTGCTAGGAATTTTTACCCATGTTCTTCCAGGAAATTGGTTTATGGTTTCCTTTTCTTACTGAGATCACATGTGGCTCTGGAGCTGGGGCAACACCTTTGCAGACCAAGTCTGGTAGATTTCCCCGTTTTCCAGTTCATGCAATAGTTTGGAATGCTGGTCTTAGCCTTTCTGTAGGTCTGATAAAGTTTGGCAGTG
Source organism: Mus pahari (assembly GCF_900095145.1). Lineage (NCBI taxonomy): Eukaryota > Metazoa > Chordata > Mammalia > Rodentia > Muridae > Mus > Mus pahari. The sequence continues at coordinate 51,754,192 of NC_034608.1, forward strand.
GTTCCACCAGCTTTGAGCTCTTCTTTACTTTAACCTTATTGCCCATTGTAGATATATTTAAGCTGTCTGGATCCTCTTGCTTTAACTTTGGTGGATCATATGTACTGAGGAACTTATCTCTTCCTTTTCAGTGGGTTTTCGAGGTATTCCCTAGTGATCTTCTGAATGTCACCTTTTTCATCTCAAATTTTACTAACTTGGGTCTTCTCTCCCATTGTCTTGGCTAGTTTGTTTAAGAGTATGTTGGGCTTGTTTTGCTTTTGTAAGACTTTGCAGTTATCCTATCATGTTTTCACTCATTTCTATCGTGGTCTTTGTTCTTCCCATCTGTTGCTTTTGAGTTTAGCTTTGTACTGGCTGGTTTTGTGTGCCAACCTGATACCAGCTGGAGTTAGCACAGAGAAAGGAGCTTCAGTTGGGGAAATGCCTCCATGAGATCCAGCTGTAAGGCATTTTCTCAATTAGTGATCAAGGGGGGAGGGCCCCTTGTGGGTGGTGCCATCCCTGGGCTGGTAGTCCTGGGTTCTATAAGAAAGCCAGCTGAGCGAGCCAGAGGAAGCAAGCCAGTAAGCAGCACCTCTCTATGGTCTTTGTATCAGTTCCTGCCTCCAAGTTCCTGCCCTGTGTGAGTTCCTGTCCTGACTTCCTTTGGTGATGAACAATGATGTGGAAGTGTAAGCTGAATAAACCCTTTCCTCCCCAACTTTCTTCTCGGTCATGCTGTTTTGTGCTAGAATAGAAACCCTGACTAAGACAAGCTAGATCTTGTTTCTGCTGAGGTACCAGCATATAACACCAAATTGTTTATTTGAAATCTCACTTTTTTTTTTTTTAATGTAAGCACTCATAGCTATAAAATTTCCTCTTAGAATTGCCTTTGCTGTTCCCCAAGGGTTCTGATAGACTGTACTTTAACTTCCTTCTGATTCTAAGAATTTTTAAAAATTTCTTCCCTGCTATCTGACACTATTCTTGGGGAGATATGAGTAAGTGTCTATTCATCCAGTTTGTGAACCAATAACAGATCAGCATACAGAAGCTACCAAAGTCCAAGTTGGTTAGCCAGCAAGTTTATTGGGGTTACCTACAGGAATATTGATGATGGATTACTTACAGGAGTAAAAATAGCTCAAAGAAAGCTGCATTACCAAAGTCCCCCTTCCACCATGAGTGATGACTAATGAAACCTAGAAGCCTAGTGTGCACTACAGAACTTGCAGGCAGTTCAACAGGTTGCAGAGTATCCTTTCCAGGTATCTCAGTTGGTCTGAGCCTTTTCCAGGCATTTTAGCTTCTCTCAGTCTTCTAGGTAACCCAGCTGGTCTCTTTCTCTTTCAGGTTGCTTGGATGGCCTGAGAATCTTATGAGCAGCTCAGCTTGTCTGAGACTATCACTTAGCAATCTTTACTGCTTACATGTGCTTAGCAAAAGAGGGTCCTAGTGTATCTGTCAGTTTCAGGGACTTCCTGAAATTTTTGAGTTGTTTATTTCCTGAGTTCAGGAGTTTCCAGCAGGAAGGAATACTTTTAGAATATCCTGTGACTTAAATAGGTTTTGTTTTTCTTTTTGTTTTTTTTATCTCAGAGGAAATGGCTTTACATTTCTTCGATGACTTACTGATCTTCAAGGAGTATATAGTTCAGGTTCCATTCATTTGAGCATTCTCTTAATACTGGTTTCTAGTTTTACCCCACTATGATCTAATGAGATACAAGAGACTATTTCTGTGTTCCTCGGGCTCTTTTTTTTTTTTTAATTTTTATTTATTTGTATTTTATTTATTTATTTATTTATTTTGCAGCTGAGCTTTTGTTAGAGAGAGAGTTCAGCTTCTGTGCAATACAGAGGTTGGCAAGATGGTTAACTCTCTAGGAAACCTGAGAGTAGACAATCATCCCTGTGAGAAGGTCTTAAAGCTCCACTGTAAGCAGGCACATGCTTTAACCTCAGGATTTGGGAGGCAGAGGCAGGCAGAGATCTCTGCCAGTTCAACACTAGCCTGGTCTACAAAGTGAGTTCCAAGAGAGCTAGAGCTACATAGTAAGACATCCCAAAAACAAACAAATACCTCAGAGGAACACTTTCCTCTGGCTTCCCAGGGACCGGCTAGGCTGACATCCAGCTACAATTTGCCTTCTCTCCTTCAATCTCCTTCCCTCTGGCCAGGCTCTTTCCACAGCCTTGCTTCCTTCATAGTCATGGCAACTTCCCACCTAATGCCCAACTTCTCCATCACTGCAGTTTGCTCTTAGCCAATGGATGCTATAACTCACTTTGTCTTCACTGAAGCACAGAACATGGTTCTTAGGCCACAATAACGTCTTGGTCCTTGTTAACTAAAACACTTGGGATATATATATGTATATATATATGCACTTGTCCATGTTTTATAACCATTTTTCTGTTAAAGAGTGCTATATTGTTTTCCTAAGGCCTTTGGAAATGTATAAACAGATAGCAGACCCTGATACACAGGTGTCTATACATATGTATTCATATTTATCTATCCATCATTATCTATAGATTGTCCATATAGCCCCAGTATCAAGGGCTGATGGTAAATGTGGTACAAATATAATTTCTCCAGCTTGGGATATGCCTCATGTCACCTTGAACACATTGCTCCCATTCTCCAGTCTTAATTTCTGTTCTGTAAAATTGTTAGGAATCCCATTATCATCATCATCATCATCATCATTATTATTATTATTATTGTTATTATTATTACAGATTATTGTTGAGGATTAAAGCATTCATTTCATAAGAAATGTATGACACATAATAAGTACTTAATAAACCTTCATTTCCCTCCTCCCAGAGTCACAGCTTATATAAAGGAGAAATCTCGAATTCTGTGGACATTGGCTTCTTTTGCAAGTCTTTGGAGCTTTGAGTCAATTGGCGTATGATCAGAAGCTCTGACCCAAGAGCCTTGCAGTATGCAGGCCAGCCTGTTTGCTGCCTTTATTACTTAGCCTGACTCCATAGTCTCCCTAATTTTACCAACTAATAGGAAAATGCCAAGGCCAAAGACATTCTCATGACAATTAAAAGCATGTACCGCTCTTACAGGAGACCTGAATTCAGTTCCCAGCAACCCATATTGGTGGCTGACAACAGCCTGAAACTCCATCTCCAGGAAGCCCACCCACACCCTCTTCTGGGCTCTACACTTCCGAGAGTGATTTGTAGAATTGTTGTTTTAGTTGTGGAGGTAGTTTAAGAATAAAAAGACATGCAATCTATTATTACACATCAGTTGTGCCTCTAATTATGTTAACAAAATTATGTTAAAAGTCACACAAGAAAATGAATGTTGAAAGAGAAAATATATATTGGCATGTACAGTTTCATTCTACGCATTTTAATCTACATAATTTATATCTCAATATTAAAAAGTGTTAATAGATATGGCAAAATGTCAAATTGTGAATCTAGCCTGTGATCTTTCATATAAGAAATAGAGAGTATCAGCACACATTTGCATGTGCCAGTGTCTTCATGCAAGTCCTGGAGAAATAAATAGAAACCTAATGACAACTGTCACCTATGGTCCAGCAAGCAGACCGAGAAGAGTGCTAAGCGACTCCACAAAATCTCTTTCTCTTTGAACTTGATGGAGACAAAATAAATAAGTAAATAAATGAACACTATTTTAAGAATGTTTACTAACTGGACAACTGGAGAAAAAGTTGACAGAGGGGAAAGAAAAGGCCAAATAGGCAGTTTCTAAACTCAGAAGGAGTTTGAAAATACAGACAAGAAATGTGTGCTACAAAACTCAGCCGCGCTCAGGAGAGATGTTCACATCTTAAGGATATGAAGAGGATCTGAGCTGGACTCCACTTGCCATATAACTTCCTGTCTGCCGGGAATAAATGTTTCACTAGACATTCCTCGGTACATATGGAAGGTTGGCTCCCCACATTTATTACCCTCCCCTTCCCCCTCCCCTCCCCCAGAGACCAAACCCCTCAGATGCTGAAGTCCTCTCTATACCATATGGTGCAGTATATTCATATGCCCTGGGCTCTCCTCTCACACTCTTCTCCAGAGTACTTATTACACTCAGGACAATATAAATACTGTATAAATAGTTTTCACATTATATTGTTTAGGGAATTATTACGAAGAAAAAGTCTTTTCATGTTCAATACAGATGCATTTTTTTAAAAAAAAGAAATATTTTCCTCCAAGCTTGGTTGAATCTGAGGATGTAAAAGCCTTTTGTATGAAGAACCGATAAATCTCTGCTTGGATTTACTAATTATATTCAACATTAGGCAAGCCCCAACGCTGTGCTAAGTACTCCTATTGTGGTATCAAATCAACCAGATATTAGATATGCATTAGAGACATCTACACGCTAAGCACACTCCACCGCACTTCTGGGAACTCAGAAAAGCATTCATGGAAAATGAGGCTCATTCCCTTGCAGGGCAACTGGCAAGTTGTCAGTTGTTCAATGAGTAGGTCTAAAGGGATGGGACATACCAGATGACTTCGGAGACTTAACAAATTCTCTACCTTCTGAATACAGACATACGACCAGGATCTACAGATGTTGGAAAGGAAATGGACAGAACATGTCCCCAGACAGAAAGGGATCCAACATGGTCCCAGTTTTGCTTGCCTATTGTCTTACTCATCTTTCAGCCAGTCCTCGAGACTGCTAGGCTCCAAGAACCCGTCTTTTAGTCTTCTTCTTTTCCTGTCAGAGCCCACTCTCTTCAAGATTTGGTTTCATCCTGACTCAGTTTCCTAAGTGTCAGCTAACAAGATCCATTTGCCGAGTGGATTCACTTCTTGGCATTCTTATAACAAGGTGTCACCAACTACATGTCTTCAAGTAACAGATGTTTGTTTTCTGGCTGTCCTGGAGGCTAGCAATTCATGTGTCACCGTAATAAAGAAATTCATGCACCTTCTGAAGTTTCTAAGGAAGGCTTCTTCTTCTTCTTCTTCTTCTTCTTCTTCTTCTTCTTCTTCTTCTTCTTCTTCTTCTTCTTCTTCTTCTTCTTCTTCTTCTTCCTCTTCCTCTTC